>NW_022681466.1:42772108-43003597 GCF_009764315.1 Trachypithecus francoisi | reverse complement strand
TGCGGCGCACACTTCCTACCTGCAGCTCTGTTCTTTCTTCCTTGAGATCAGAGGCTGGTTATCGTACTGGGACATACTCTACCTCCTTTTGGCTTCTAACGTCCTTTCTCTGAGTTTGGTACCGAGTCAATTACTCAGCTCATTGGATTAAGGTCTTCAGGGAATATTATGTGGGCATTCCCAAGGGCTCTCCTAGGGGAGGTGAGGAAGATGATCAATACTTCTGCGTGGCAGGTGCTTGGCACTCTACTGAGCCATAGGGATGTGAGTGAGGATACTGAGGCTCAAAGAGATCAGGTGGCTTGCCTGGAGCTCTCCCAGTTCCTAAGTGATGCCTATCCAAGGCCCTCAGGCTTTCCTTCCATGCGAAGGTCTTTAGAAACCTTATCTGGTAAGGATGGTGGCACTACTAGGCATGGATAGAACTTGCCTCAGTGCAAAGCTAGCAGGACAGGGGTCAAGTCCCTGCACAGAGGATGTTCAATGAAGATGGGGGGAATTGAACACAAGGAATTCAGCTGCAGAATGAGGTGTCCATAGGCATTAAGGAAAGTGGTAGAAAACAACCACCCAGCGTAGCTCGGTTTAGTGAACTGAGGCACATCATGCTGCATATTTGTATTGCATGTTTCAGTATACATCGTGTTTCACTTCCTGTATCTCATTGGACCCTTAAGCTTGCCACATGATATGGCCGGGGGGTTCAGGCACGGAGAAAGGGGCTCGGAAGGCTTGGGGAGGAGAGGGGCAGGCACTGTTGTGTGTTGATGGGGTATTGTTTGCACTGGTTGATGATCTCTGAACAACCAAGAAGTACATAACGATCTACCTAACCGGATGTGCTAATCATCCCCACTTTGGGGATGATTCTCCAGGGAGACAATCCATTGATAGAGAAGTGAAAAGCATCAAGATGTGTCTAGTAGTTGTAGGAAGTCTGGGGTGCTTTCCTGATGGGGTGCCCTCAGCTGGAAATAGCCTCTCTCCTTCCTTTGACCTGTCCTGTGGCTATTGGTAGACATTTTGTTCCTCTTACCAGACCGTGAGCTCTTTGAGGCTGGATTTCTGCCTTTCGTCCATTCATTCATTCACTCATTCTTCTATTCATGCGTTCACTGATTCCACAAGTTGTTGTTGCCTATAACATGTTCTAGAGATTGTACCAGGAAGATGAGCATAACTATGTAAACAAAAAACATGATCGTTTCTCTTCTAGAGCTAACAATCTACTGGTTGCAGAGATAATAGCAAAAAAGTAAATATAATATGGCAAAAATAGAAATTTCAAATGGAGAACAGTCCCATGAGGAAAATAGTTAAGATATGGAGGGAGAGAATAAGCCAGAAGGTGAGGGGATGAGGCAGCTGGCACAGCCCCAGGCCCAGGAATTCAACAAGCATCTACTGAGTGGACCCAGTGCATGAGAGGACAGTGCCAAGCAAAGAAGTCAAATGTCCACTCGGCTGGGCATGGCCAGGTCGCCCATGCTGTGTTGGACGTCCTCCTGCTGGTATAATTATTTTAAAATAACAGGACAAGGAAGGGCATCATCGCTCATGCCTGTGATCCCAGCAATTTGGGAGGCCGAGGTGGGTGGATCACCTGAGGTCAGGAATTGGAGACCAGCCTGGCCAACATGGTGAAACTCTGTCTCTTCCCAAAATACAAAAATTAGCTGAGCCTGGTCGTGCATGCCTGGAATTCCAACAACTCGGGAGACTGAGGCAGGAGAATTGCCTGAACCCAGGAGGCGGAGGTTGCAGTGAGCCAAGATGGTGCCGCTGCACTCCAGCCTGGTTCCCAATAGACCCCGCAGGCCCTACAGGTCATCTTCCCAACCTGCCCCTTGCTCCATATCACCACCCTCCTCCCCATAACATTATAGAAGGACACCTAGTCAGACAAAATGATACAACTTAATTTTATTAGGACAAGGCTGGTGGGCACTGGAGTGGCACCTTCCATGGCCAGGAGAGGCACTGGGGAGGGGTCACAGGATGCCACCCAGGCACCTAGAAGCCACAGCTGCCCTCCACAGAGCGGCACTGCACCATGCGCAGGAATGTCTCAACCTTGTCCATGTCCTTCCTGAAGCAGTGGAGCAGCCCGTAGTTCTTGAGCAGTGCATCATCGTTGTGTGAGTTTGTGTCAAACTTGCTGTAGGTCTGCTTGAAGATCTGCCCAGTCCGGGGGCTGCCGTCTTCCAGCCTCTGCAAAGTGAAGGAAGAGAAGGAGAGGCTGAGCGCTTGGTCACTGTTCCCTCCCTCTCTCATTCATTCATTTTCCTCCCTCCCCTTCAGGGTATAGAGAAAGGCCTGGAGGATTCACCAGGGGAAATGAAGACTAAGGTGAGTTCTCTTGGGTCAGGGCCTGACTGCTAAAAAGAGGGCAGCAGTGTTTCTCTCCCCCAGCCCTCGAAGCCAGTGGGGTTCCAGGATGGGGACCCCTGGCAGCACCCTCACCCCCATCAGCGTTTGGATGCCTTCCTCTAGGTTCTTTAGGAGGTCATAGACGTCGCTGTCTGAGGTGCCATACACCAGGCTGTTGGCAAACACACTCCTGAGGAACTGCACGGGCTCCAGCCACGACTGGATGAGCAGCACGGAGATGCGGAGCAGCTCTAGGTTCTGCAGGGGAAGGACAGGCAGTGGCTGTGCTGCCCGGGGCTCTGACCACAGGCCTCCCCCATCCCTGCCTTGGGGAGAAGGCATCCACTCACGGATTTCTGCTGCGTTTCCTCCCTGTTGGAGGGTGTGGGAATAGACTCTGAGAAGCAGAGGGAGGTCTGGGGGTTCTGCAGGAATGAATACTTCTGTTCCTTTGGGATATAGGCTTCTTCCTAGGAGAAGGACCACCCACCAAGATCTACGCTGGAGACCAGCTCCCATTGTTACTTTTCTGGGAACCTCACTCAGCATATGCTCATCTGCCTGCATTTTCGCTTCAGAAAACAACCCTGAGCTCCTTAGTCTCCTCCCATGACTTCCCAGCAGGGGAAAGTCACCCCTTCCTGCCACCCGTGACGTGCACCCATTCCCCAAGAGCTTACAAACTCCTGGTAGGTGTCAAAGGCCAGCTGGTGCAGGCGATGGGCGTGGAGCATAGCGTTGTCAAAAAGCCTGGATAAGGGAATGGTTGGGAAGGCACTGCCCTCTTGAAGCCAAGGCAGGCAGAGCAGGGCAAAAGCCAGGAGCAGGGATGTCCGGGAGCCTGGGGAGAAACCGGAGGGCAACAGACGGAGCCGGAGAGCAAGAGGCCAGCGCTCTCCCTGCCCCAGGAGCTGTTTGTTTTCCTCTCTCCATCCCTCCAGGGACCAGGAACATTCTGAGATTGGCCAAATATCTGGGCTTAGATGGCGATACTCACATTCAGAAGCCCCAAACCTGAGGGTTAGTGCCCCCATCCCATCTACAGGGCGCCGCCTCTTCCTTCGGGACACATCGTGCGGAATGGATTTTAGGGGCGCTTACCTGCAGCCATTGCAGCTAGGAGAGCTGTCCACAGGACCCTGAGTGGTTCGGGGAGTTGGGCCTTGGGATCCTGGAGCTGGTCTCTTGTGGGCCCTTTTTATACCCTGGCCCCTTATCTCTCGCTGCTTGACCCCACCTGTTTCTCTGTACATTTATGCATGGGGCCACTGACGTGCCTGTGCTAATGGCTAATTTAGAAGCTCCTCCCACACATGCTGGGATCATGCCCCCTGGCTTGTCATCTTTCCCTTCCCACCGTCACCAGCATTGTGAGGGTTGTGCACAGAGTGTCAGCCAGAGATACCACCCAACTTGTCCTCTCTTTAAGGAGCAGGTGGGTGCCCTCTGGCAGCATGCCATGGTGGCCAACCTGAACACGGGGAAGGATGTCAGGATAGCCAGTCCTTGAGACCCCTACCGACCCCATCCCACTCTCTATCCTATCCCTTTCCTCCTCCCCACGTTTTCCCTCCACCCAGCAGAGAGAATGTGTGTGTTGGGAAAAGGGGCCAAGCACAGCCAATAGATTGTGGGGGTTCTGGGCACGATTCAGTCCTGAATTCCACTTTTGCTGACTCCTCCTGGGCCCGCCTGAGGCAGCTGGATGCAGTGCTAACACTGACCACTAGAGGGAACCAACCCCCCACTTTGCTCTCCCCTTTCCCTGAGCCTTGAGGGGGCGTGGTGGGGGGGCGGGCTCCCCCAGGTCTCTGGGGACAAAAAACCCAGACTCAGGGTATTGCCCCAGCTCCTTGGACCTGCAGCAGAGATACAAACCAAGAAACAGAAATCCCGGGGACAGACACGGACCACAAGCGCTTCCTCCCCTAGCCCTGAAACCATCAGAGAATCTCAAAGTTAGAAGAGCTCTTGAAGGTTTGAGTGTCTTCCCCAGCTTTGGAACTCAGAACATATCACGCCGAAAGGTGCCATATCAGGCTGGAGGCGGTGGCTCAGGCCTGTAATCCCAGCACTTTGGGAGGCCGAGGCGGGTGTATCACGAGGTCAGGAGTTCAAGACCATCCTGGCTAATATGGTGGAACCCCGTCTCTACTAAAAATACAAAAAAATTAGCTGGATGTGGTGGCAGGCACCTGTAGTCCCAGTTACTCAGGAGGCTGAGGCAGAAGAATGGCCTGAACCCAGGAGGTGGAGCTTGCAGTGAGCTGAGATCGGCCACTGCACTCCAGCCTGGGCAACAGAGCAGAACTCCATCTCAGAAAAAAAGAAAAATTTTTTTTTCTCTAGAGCAGGTAGTATGATGCTACTCAGTTATTTAGTTATTTTAGCTTCTTCCATGTTCCTCCAATGTCAACTGAGGCAGGGAGCACCCCATGACAGGGCCCTTTTGCTAGTGCTGGGGACTTAGATGTGGACTTTAGGCCATGGGAGAAGTCTCATGGCCTAAGGCTGGAGAAGTCTCCAGCCTCCCTTAGGAATGAGGATAGCAGGGGCCTGAACTGGGGACTAATCCAGAACTCTGTAGATGGACACGGGGGTGGCGAGGCTCCCAGAACAGGTTACAGCCAGGAACACGTGGGACCAGCCAGGGTAGGGGAGTGTCTCCTCTCACCTCTCCACTTCTGTTGACCTCAGAGTTATGGTGACTCAGAGGACTCTAGGGACCCCTGGGGAAACACCTTTACAAAGTGTTACCATGGCAACCATGGACCAGAGGGAAGAACTGAGGCCCACAGGTGTGGGTAGAAGTCAGTGATCCTTTTCTCTAGTCTAGATCTTCCGAGGGCCTTGAGCAATGGAGACCACGTCCATCATTCATTGCTAGTAAAAATCAACTTTGAATTAGACTTGGGATTTTCCTGACAGTACTGGGAAGTGGCCCACTGTTGGGGCATCACTTGGGGCCAGATCCCTGGCTCCTGCAGGCTGAGAGACTACCCAACAAGAGCCTCCGCATGGCCAGTGGGGAGAGACTGGGCTTCGCATCTCTGGTTTCAGCCTCAAAAGGCTCAGGATAGGCTGGGCGTGGTGGCTCACGCCTGTAATCCCAACAGTTTGGGAGGCCGAGACAGGTGGATCACCTGAGGTCAGGAGTTTGAGACCAGCGTGGTCAACATGGTGAAACCCCGTCTTTACTGAAAATAGAAAAATTAGCCAGGCCTGGTGGCATGCCCCTGTAATTCTAGCTACTGGGGAGGCTGAGGCACAAGAATTGCTTGAACCCAGGAGGCAGAGGTTGCTGTGAGCCGAGATTGCGCCACTGCACTCCAGCCTGGGCGACAGAGTGAGACTCTGTGTCGAAAAAAAATCTCAGGATAAATCTCAGAATCATCTTGGTTCTTTTAAAGAACTTCCCTTTATAATCTAGGATTAATGAATTTCTCTGTGTGTTTGGAAGCCCTTCCTATGTCCAACCTTGACTAACTCTAGGGTTCTGTGTGCCTGCTGTGGAAAGTCGCAGATCTGCTGTTGATCCTAAAGTGGTGTTTTTCAGGCTTTGGGATCTCCTGTTAGGTTCAAGACTGTGGGGTTGAGGACAATCACATTTTTGGAAGCCATACTCACCGGGTCTTAGGGATCGCCTCCGAGGGACTGGTGGGTGCTCCTTCCACTCCCACTTTGGTGATTTGCGGCGCACACTTCCCACCTGCAGCTCTGTTCTTTCTTCCTTGAGATCAGAGGCTGGTTATCGTACTGGGACATACTCTACCTCCTTTTGGCTTCTAACGTCCTTTCTCTGAGTTTGGTACCGAGTCAATTACTCAGCTCATTGGATTAAGGTCTTCAGGGAATATTATGTGGGCATTCCCAAGGGCTCTCCTAGGGGAGGTGAGGAAGATGATCAATACTTTTGCGTGGCAGGTGCTTGGCACTCTACTGAGCCATAGGGATGTGAGTGAGGTTACTGAGGCTCAAAGAGATCAGGTGGCTTGCCTGGAGCTCTCCCAGTTCCTAAATGATGCCTATCCAAGGCCCCCGGGCTTTCCTTCCATGCGAAGCTCTTTTTTTCTTTTTTCTTTTTTCTTTTTTTTTGAGGTGGAGTCTCACTTTGTCGCGCGATCTCGGCTCACTGCAAGCTCCGCCTCCCAAGTTCACGGGTTTCTCCTGCCTCAGCCTCCTGAGTAGCTGGGACTGCAGGCACCCGCCACCGTGCCTGGTTAATTTTTTGTGTTTTTAGTAAAGATAGGCTTTCACCGTGTTGGCCAGGATGGTCTCGATCTCCTGACCTTGTGATCCACCTGTCTTGGCCTCCCAAAGTGCTGGGATTACAGGCGTGAGCCACCGCACCCGGCCTCATGCCGAGCTCTTCAGAAACCTCATCTAGTAAAGGTGGTGGCACTACTAGGCATGGACAGAACTTGCCTCAGTGCAAAGCTAGCAGGACAGGGGTCAAGTCCCTGCACAGAGGATGTTCAATGAAGATGAGGGGAGTTGAACACGAGGAACTTCAGTTGCGGAATAAGGTGTCCATAGGCATTAAGGAAAGTGGTGGAAAACAACCACCCAGCGTAGCTCGGTTTAGTGAACCGAGGCACATCATGCTGCATATTTGTATTGCACGTTTCAGTGTACATCGTGTTTCACTTCCTGTATCTCGTTGGACCCTTAAGCTTGCCACATGATATGGCCGGGGGGTTCAGGCACAGAGGAGGGCGTTCAGGTACGGAGAAAGGGCCTCGGAAGGCTTGGGGAGGAGAGGGGCAGGCACTGTTGTGTGTTGATGGGGTATTGTTTGCACTGGTTGATGATCTCTGAACAACCAAGAAGTACATAACGATCTACCTAACCGGATGTGCTAAGTAATTTCACTTTGGGGATGATTCTCCAGGGAGACAATCCATTGATAGAGAAGTGAAAAGCATCAAGATGTGTCTAGTAGTTGTAGGAAGTCTGGGGTGCTTTCCTGATGGGGTGCCCTCAGCTGGAAATAGCCTCTCTCCTTCCTTTGACCTGTCCTGTGGCTATTTGCAGACATTTTGTTCCTCTTACCAGACCGTGAGCTCTTTGAGGCTGGATTTCGATTTCTTCTTTCTTTGTTTTTTTTTTTTTTTTTTTTGAGACGAGTCTTGCTCTGTCACCCAGACTGGAGTGCAATGGCACGATCTTGGCTCACTGCCAGCTCTGCCCCCATGGGTTCATGTCATTCTCCCACCTCAGCCTCTGGAGTAGCTGGGACTACAGGCGCCCTCCACTGTGTCCAGCTAATTTTTTGTATTTTTAGTAGAGATGGGGTTTCATTGTGTTAGCCAGGATGGTCTCGATCTCTTGATCTCGTGATCCGCCCGCCTCGGCCTCCCAAAGTGCTGGGATTATAGGTGTGAGTTACCAGGCCCGGCCTGAGGTTGGATTTCTGCCTTTCGTCCATTCATTCATTCACTCATTCTATTCATGCATTTACCGATTCCACAAGTAGTTGTTGCCTATAACATGTGTCAGAGATTGTACCAGGCAGATGGGCATATCTAGATAAACAAAAGACATGATTCTTTCTCTTCTGGTGCTAACAATCTACATGGGGCAGAGATAATATTTTACCATTATGTAATGTATATATATAAAGGTAAAAAATACATTATGTAATATATATATAAAATTGTAATATGCATATATATTTTTTGAAGGAATTTTACTCTTGTTGCCCAGGCTGGATGGAGTGCAATGGCACAATCTCGGTTCGTTGCAACTTCTACTTCCTGGGTTCAAGTGATTCTCCTGCCTCAGCCTCCCAAGTAGCTGGGATTACAGGCATGCTCCACCATGCCTGACTAGTTCTGTATTTTTAGTAGAGACGGGGTTTCGCCATGTTGGTCAGGCTGGCCTCGACTCCTGACCTCAGGTGATCTACCCGCCTTGGCCTCCGAAAGTGCTGGGATTACAGGCATGAGCCACCGTGCCCGGCCAGGTATATATATATATATGTTGGTAATATAATGGTAAAATAGAAATTTCAAATAGGAAACATTCCCATTAGGTAAATAGGTAAGATATGGAAGGAGAGAACAAGCTGGAAGGTGACAGGACGAGGCAGCTGGCACAGCCCCAGGCCCAGGAATTCAACAAGCATCTACTGAGTGGACCCAGCGCATGAGAGGACAGTGCCAAGCAAAGAAGTCAAATGTCCACCGGGCTGGGCATGGCCAGGTCGCCCATGCTGTGTCTGGACATCCTCTGGCTGGTATAATTATTTTAAAATGACAGGACAGGGAAGGGCACCATGGCTCATGCCTGTAATCCCAGCAATTTGGGAGGCCGAGGTGAGTAGATCACCTGAGGTCAGGAGCTGGAGACCAGCCTGGCCAATACGGTGAAACTCTGTCTCTTCCAAAAGTACAAAAATTAGCTGAGCCTGACAGTGGGCGCCTGTAATCCCAGCTACTTGAGAGGCTGAGGCAGGAAAATTGCTTGAACCCAGGAGGTGGAGGTTACAGTGAGCCAAGATCGTGCCATTGCACTCTAACCTGTGCAGCAAGAATGAAATTCTGTCTCAAAAAAAAACAAAAAACATAATAATAATAATAAAGAAAATAACAAGGACGGGAACTTGATTGTATGACAATACATGCATGAAGAAAGTCAAATGTAAAAGGTGAAAAGCAGAGTGTCCAAGTCCCCAGGAATGTTCTATACGGACTCACAACTTATGTGAACTTCTGTATTCCCCTCCTGCCACGTGGGGAAAGTGGTATTAGGTCTGGAGGTGGAATGCCTTTTTTAAAAAATTGAAAATTATATTAGGATCAGTCTAAGTGTGTTTTAACAAACTACACTCTGATTTAAGTCAGGAGATAATGCTCATTATTTTTGTCCTCCGTAGTCACCTGTTTCCAAGTAAAGGCTTTTGGGTGGAAGAGGTGGGTGTCCCAAGTGGAGAGTTTGTGGTGGTTTGCAGCTGAGTCAATGGCAGGACTGGAAGACGACATATCAGGAGCAGCTTGCAGACCTAAGACACACCCAGGAATGTTGCAGATGTGGGCTCTGAACCCACTTCTTGAGGTGAACCAAAGAGAGCAGACAGGGATCCCAAATACCATGTTCTGAAATGGCTTTTTGTTGTTGTTGTTGTTGTTGTTGTTGAGACAGAGTCTCACTCTGTTGCCTAGTCTGGAATGCAGTGGCATGATCTTGGATCTGGGCTCACTGCAACCTCCCCTTCCTAGGTTCAAGTGATTCTCCTGCTTGAGCCTCCCCAGTAGCTGGGATTACAGGCATGCACTACCACGCCTGGTTGATTTTTGTTTTTTGTTTGTTTGCTTTTTTTTTTTTTGAGACAGAGTTTGTCTCTTGTTGCCCAGGCTGGAGTGCAATGGCGTGATCTCGGCTCACCGCAATATCCGGCAGTTTCAAGAGATTCTCCTGCCTCAGCCTCCCAAGTAGCTAGGATTACAGGCATTTGCCACTATGCCTGGCTAATTCTGTGTTTTTAGTACAGATGGGGTTTCTTTATGTTGGTCAGGCTGGTCTTGAACTCCCAACCTCTGGTGATCTGTCCGCCTCGGCCTCCCAAAATGCTGGGATTACAGGCGTGAGCCACCGCACTGGGCCTAGTTTTTGTATTTTTAGTAGAGATAGGGTTTCACCATGTTGGCTAGGCTAGTCTTGAACTCCTGACATCATGTGATCCACCTGCCTCGGCCTCCCACGGTGCTAGGATTACAGGCGTGAGCCACCGCACCCCGCCCTGAGATGGCTTTAGAGTCCCCTCAGAGAAGCCTCAGCCAGGCCAGACACCTACTAAGGGATGAACACTCACTGTTCTTGTCACCCAAACAGCACCCAAATAGCCACAGCTTTTTGCGTTTTGTTTTGTTTTTCTCTTGCCTCTGATTCTGCTGGAAAAACACCCAAAACCTCGGGTCAGATCACGCCAACCCTAGCAGCACCTGCAGCAAGAGGGCAGGAAGTCAAGCTAGAATGGAGGAGGAACCAGCCTGTGCTTCAACCAGGGTCCCCGGGGAGCTGGCTGGATTCCCCCAGTAGGCAGTGGGGCATGTGCCCACCAGGGGCCTCGGAACTGTGTTCTGGGGAGGGGGCAGGAAGAGGGGGCAGCTGCAGAACTGGGGTCCTGGAGGGATGGCACAGTGGCTTCTCCTTGAGGGTGCTCAGAGGTCTCCTACTAGGATCTGGCAAGAAGGAGTGGGGCCTTTGGGGCCTCGAACCTTGTGAATCACAGGAAAATCAAATCCCCCTTCAATACACAAACATTTGAAGATAGCCAAAGTTGTCCCCGGATTCCCTCCTTTTCCTCCTCCTTTGGTTCAGGGTCTTATTGCTGCAACGCCCTTCAAGAGAGGCGGCCGTGATGTAGTGGGGAGAAGGCTGGACTCGGAGCCAGAAGGTCTATGTGTGATTTTGGCCACTTATGGTAATTTCCCTGGGCCTTGATTTCCTTGTTTGTAAAAATCAGATAGTGCGATCCTCTTGCAGGTACATCAGGCAGAGCGTAAACGAAGATGTAGGTGTTCAATCCAGTTTTCTTGCATTTAAGAGGGGCTCCATATGTATGTGTTGGGCCCAATAAAAGCTTTTGGTTCATGTTCTGTGTTCTGATTGTGGTGGTTGTGATACAAATCTGTACATTTGCTAAAATTCTGTACACCCAAAGGAAACAAACTTGATTTTTTTTTTCTTGAGATGGAGTTTTGCTTTTGTCACCCAGGCTGGAGTGCAATGGCACGATCTCGGCTTACTGCAACCTCTGCCTGCCAAGTTCGAGTGATTCTCCTGCCTCAGCCTCCTAAATAGCTGGGATTACAGAAGCCCACCACCACGCCCGGCTAATTTTTGTGCTTTTAGTAGAGACGGGGTTTCACCATGTTGGCCAGGCTGGTCTCGAACTCCTGACTTCAGGTGAACTCCTGACTTCAGGTGATCTGCCCGCCTCGGCCCCCCAAGTGCTGGGATTACAGGCATGAGCCACTGTGCCTGTAAGCCCTCAATTTTATTGTGATAATTTTTTACAAAACGTCTAGTCCAAATTCTTTCCCTCGGATGGGCTTTAGGATTCCCATTTCGCAGATAAAGCAACCTGAGATGTTTCTTGTCTCCACCATCAGTACCCAGCTATGTTTCCATTGCCTATGTCAGTTCTGGGGGTGCACAAGACAGACATGATATCCCCCAGAGTGTAAGCCCTTAAAACAGAAAAACAGACCAGGGAGGGCTCCTACATTATAACCAATGAAGTCAAGCCCTTTGGGGGTGTCTGGTGGAGGGGCCAAGGTCTATGCTCAAATGATTCTCTGTTAACAAGAACTTCGGGCCGGGTGCGGTGGCTCACGCCTGTAATCCCAGCACTTTGGGTGGCCGAGGCGGGTGGATCACTTGAGGTCAGGAGTTTTAGACCAGCCTGGCCAACATGGTGAAATCTCGTCTCTACTAAAAATATAAAAATTAGCCGAGCATGGTGGTGCACACCTGTAATCCCAGCTGCTTGGGAGGCTGAGGCAAGAGAATTGCTTGAACTCAGGAGATGGAGGTTGCAGTGAGCTGAGATGGCGCCACTGCACTCCAGCCTAGGCAACAGAGTGAGACTCCGTCTACAAATAAATAAATAAGTCAGCAATAAATAAATAAATACATAAAACAAGAACTTTAAAGTCTAAGGGAAACTGAGTTGTTCAAAGGTGTTAAAAAGTCTTTAGGTAAAGCCAAGGCCTCCCCCACCCAGGGCAGCCTCAAGCAGGTGGAGACCCTGCTTAGGGGAGAAGTGAAGCCTCCTCCCACCATCTACCCGGCTGCCTCGGTCCCTGGTGGAGGTAGGAGGACGGAATTAGTGCCACTATGCAAAGCAGCAGGAAAGGAAGGGCTCCGGCTCAATAGAGGCTGATGCCAAAACAACCTGGTCCCCTCCAGCAGCCCAGAGACTAGGAAAACGCAGGGGCCGCCTGGCTTGGCCCAGCCTGGTGCAGGGTGGTGGAGAGATTTACCTGAAACCGCAGGTGTGGGGCCTTACCCACCTGCCCCTCCTGGAATTCCAGAGGGAATTTGGTGAAAATAGGCACTTTTCTCACTAGTTCCCATGTGCTGGTCTTGATTCCCCAGTTAAACTGGCAGCTGCCACAGCATAGGGGCTCCCCTTGCCGGAATTCAGAGCAGGAATAGCAGAGAGGCCTCGAAGGATTCCCTCCAGGGTCAACAGGAAGTGGAGCACAGCCTGACTTGGGAGGGAGGCTTTGCACACTCAGGTTGATTGCACTTGGCCTCCCAACTGGGAGCTGTTCCCAGTACCTCCCACAGCTGGTGGGCTGGAGGGCCCTAGGGACCATTGTTGAGGACCCTGGGGCCATAGCAGACCTCCGATGCTGTGAAAGTCTGAAGGGGTCTCCTGGCAAAGAGCCCCAAAGCTCCACCATACAAAGCTCCACTCTTCAGGATCTCACCCTTGATGGCTTTGCATCAAGCTTTCCTAGGCGTCCTGGGAGGTGGGGGTGGGGTTGTTGTAGAGGCAGGGAAACCTCTACCCTCAGGGAGCTTCCAGTTTGACTGGAGAACCAAGGCCAGTGTGAGTAGTACAAGGCAGTAGCTAAGTCGCTGCTTCCAGGCTGGTCTGAATAGGGCTTGGACGGGGACCCGGGTGCTTTGGGAGGGATTCCTGTAGATGGAGGCAGAGCGGGACTCAATTGCTGCTTTTTGGCTGAATGGAGTGCGGGATGAGGGCGTCCCTGCTGAGGGGAAGGACAGGCCCAGTCACTGGCCAGCTGCTCTGGGTCCAGCTAGGGCCTGGCATGCAGCCCTGTTCCAGGGGGAAGAAAGGGGGGATGTGACCACAGGCTCCAACTGGGTCTTCAGAGAGAAGGGGTAGCAGTCACCTTTCCCACACCCTCGAGGGCTCACAGGTGCCACATTCAAACAACAGAAGTACCCACATAGATGTTCCTATCCACCCCAAACCCATAAGATGCCATGAGCCTGCGTGTGGTTTCTCAGGACACACTGTTTATTCCACGGGGAAAGGCACTGGAGGCCAGGGCCTCCCTGGGGTGGGAGCGGTTGCGGGAGAGGAATGATGTTCCCGTGGTTCTTCTGGGGCCCTGCTGGGTCCACGGCCCTTCCCAAGCTCTGCTGGGAGGCCCTTGCCTCCGAGTCCATTTGCGGGTTCTGGACCAGTCTCTGCCTCCCCAATCCCGTGCGTGGGGATGGATCCCCTCACAGCACCCCCAGAAGGCCGGGTCCCATCCATCCCCAGAGAACTCCCTCCAAGTTGCTGCCCTGTTGTCCTTCTACTCCAGGCCCTTTGGCAAGAGCTGGGGACCAGGGGCTGGAGATGAGTGGCAGCTCTGGTGGGCCAGCTTCAGAGGCCGGCTGGGGGTCCAGGAAAGGGGTTGGGCCATGAGCCAGGCAGCTCCGAAGCAGTCACTGAGGCCGAGGAGCCTGCACCCAGGCCGTGGGGAGGTCCTGGCTCTCACTCCTGACCTGGGTGCTCACCCACAGACCACTTCACTTCCCCTGTCCGCAGCGTCACTATGTCTTCGTAGGTGGCCGTCTGGTCAATGTCCAGGCCCTGGAGACATTAAGTGGATCTCAGGCCGGGGCCACACCCCAACCACATCAGCAGATAGTGGCCACTGACCCCGAGGACTCAGAGCTGCTGGGCCTGCCCCGCTCCTTACCTCGTAGGTGTGATCTTCCTCCGTGCCGGCCTTGCTGTCATCCTGGGGGCAGAGAGGGATGGAGATCAGAGTGTTAGTTTCCCCCAGCCCTATCCCCTGCTGGGCCAGGCTGGGGAGGGCCAGGGAGAAGGGTAAGGGGTCAGGAGTGAGGTGCATTCTGCAAGAACAGCTGAATGAACGAAGGAAGGAAGGAATGATTGAATAGGTGAGCCAGTGGGCCTGCTCTGGGGACAGACTGGGCCAAGAAGGCCACAACGAGAGCTGGGGAGATGGAGACCCTGCATATGCCTGGCCTATGCAGTGGCCTCCTCTGTGGTCCCCCAAGGCTTCCCCCGTCCCCGATCACCTTGTCCAGCAGCAGGAAGATGGGCACGATGATGAAGAGGATGATCAGCAGTGTCTGGATCATGATGATGCCATCCTTCAGCGTGTTCCTCTGCTTCAGCTGTGCCAAGGTGCTGAACCCTGCAGGGACCAGGGGTGGGGTTGTGAGCCTGGGCCACAGTCCACCTTTTAGGCCTGCAAGGGCAGCTCCTTCAGGTCCCAGCAGCTCTCCTGAGAGCTCTAGGGCTACGGCCATCTCCACAAGAGGCAGGCCGGGCTAGGGTGGGGGCGGACAGCTACAGGAGCGTCCCAGCCACCCGGCACACACCCATGACTCGCAGCTCCGTGCCACAGCCCAGGTAGACCTCCGAAGTCTTGCTGCACTCCTGCTGACAGAAGTAGATGCCATTGTCCTCAAACCGGATGTCTTGGATGGTGAGGGTGCTGACAGAGCTGTTTTGGGTCTGATGCATGTGGCCCTGTTCCAGGTTCACCTGTTGGGGCTTCTTGTCCATCTCCCGCTTCCGGAGCCAGCTCACGATGCTGAAGGTGCTGTTGGTCACGTAGCAGTGCATTTTCACCGTGAAGCCCCGTTTCCTGGCTATGAAACGTGGGCTCTGCCAGATCCGAGAACAAGCACTACCTGTGGGTGCCAAGGCCAGGCTCAGCATTCCACTTGGCATCTTCCTGACTGCCAGCTCCAGCAGCAGGTCCCTGCCCTGGCTGGCACAGACTCCCTGGGCTTAGTCCTTGCTTCTCAGGGTGTGGGACAGGCAGGAGGCCGAGGTTGGAGTTAGGAAGCAGAGCCACGTGAGAAGCCATGGCCAAGCTGTCAGACTCCAGCCCTTCCCGACTGCCCCACCTCCCCTTCGATTTTCCTTTAGAAGAGCTCTGGGACCTTGCCATTCCTTCCCATGCCCATTACAACAGCCTGACCCAGGCCACACCCCCAGGACCTGGAGGCCCACAGGCCTGGCCCCTCCCTTCACTGTGCTGCCCTGCACTGGCCTGAAATCCTCAGTCTCCCCCGTTCCTCTGGGGATAAAGGCCAAATTCCTAGCCTGTCAACTGAGACCTTCCTCAGTCAACCCCCTCGCTGCCTGACTTCCCTCCATCATCCTCCTGTTCCCTCCTGCAGGGACTGGGACCACTTCTTGTTCCAGAACCCTCTTTCCAGCTTCTATTGCCTTGTTCTTAGCGAGCACTCCCTGGGAATCCCTGAGCCCCTCACATAGTGACCCTGCCCTGGAGGGCTCACCCGAGGCTCAGCCAGATCCCCAGCTAGACAGGCCCTGGGCCTGAGTCCTAGAGGAACCTTCAGGCTTCTCTGTTGTGACTCAGAGTTTAGCCCAGCCCTTCATTGGCCAAGGCTGGAGAGCATGTGTCTGATGAAGGTGACAGTGGGCTGGGGGTGGCGCTCAGAGGAGATCCTAAGGAGACCTGGGGATGGGAATCCTGGATGGGGAGATCAGGCAAGTGTGGGAAGCAGACCCGCCCCCAGGACGGGGACCATAGTTGGACACGGGACATAGTCGGACACAACTTGCCCTCAGAAGCGGCAGGTGAGGCTACTGACCTTTGGGATTCGGGTACAGGTCCTCTGATTTGGTTGCTGGCACTGGCTCAGCTGCTGGGTGGGAGGAAGTGGGCGGGGCCAGGTCAGGGCCTCCTCTGGCCTGGGCTGCCCCACCCCTGCACGCCCTCTATGTTCCCGGAGCTACTTCCTCCTTCCATGACAGCAGCTTCAAGACCCCTCGGTCCTTCCTGCCCCCTGTACTTGGGAGACAGGCATGGGGTGGGGGTACTGGAAGCCCCACCCCCAGCCCCCTTTCTGCCTTTGACCCTCAGGGTGGCTTTGAGCAGGCATCTGAATGAGACAAGAGGGACAGGGAAATCTCAGCATTTTGAGAGGCCGAGACAGGAGGATCGCTTGAGGCTAGGAGTTTGAGACCAGCCTGGGCAACATAGGGACACCCTGTCTCTATTTTTTTTTTTTTTAAAGAGAGACAGGAAGAAAGTCACAGCCCGGAGGCACTTTCATCTCCCAGAGGAGGGGACCACATTTGGATCTCGCATCTTCCAGGGTTCCGTTGGGACAGCCTCTCCCCTCCAGATCCCCAGGCAGTGTCCTCAGCCTCTCTTCCTCCTGAGCCTAGTGCTTCCACCGTCCTGGCTGCTAACTCTGGTTTGCTTCTCATGCCCAGCTCAGCCTGACGCCCTCCAGGCAGGAGAGGGACTGGGGCCACAGACTCCTGAGCCCATCACCACGTGCAGCTGACACCCACAGACCCAGGCTCCAGGGCCATGAGAGGGAGACAGGCGGTAAAAGGAGAGAGACAGAGGAGGAGGGTGGAGCAAGCAGGAGGCTGAACCGCAGGGCCCAGACAGCTGGAGAGGAGACCAAACCCCGCAGGCCTCGTCCTGGGTGTTGTACCTGAGAGCAGCAGCAGCAACGCCACCAGCCAGTGGCTGGACACAGGAGACAACGCCAGCCCGGCCATGGTCACCGCTCCGTCCCTGACCCCAAACCCGTGACAACGTCTGAGGCTCCTTGGAGGAAAACGTGTAACTGCACCGGCTGTAGCCTGTCCCCTCCCCACCTCTTCCTCACCAGGCCCCTTCCTGCCATGCAAATTGGGACCCGGGGGAGGCACCAACTCTCCGGGGACCCTGGGGGAGGGCGGGCTTTTGTCAGCTGCGCCGCTAAGGTTTGGCGGTCGCAGAGCTTGGACAGCACAGCTGGGGTCCTCTGCGGATGCCTCTGGGGGCCTCAGTCTTCTGGGGGCAGCCTGTGCTCCCCTCTGTCTGTGCTTGCCCCAGCGGTGGTCATTCCCTGGGCCAGCCAGTCTCCCCTCTACTGTCCGCCAGCTCCCCAAAGGGCTGAGCCCGGCGAGTTTTTATTCCCGGGCCATGAGTGAAATAGGCACCTGTCCTGTGAATGAACCTGAACTTAGCTCCTCTGCCCTGATCTATCCCTCACCCAGCGGAAAGAGGAGCACTGAGGAAGGACAGGGCAGCCACAGACTCAGGTCAGGCACTTGGAGGGGCCCAGAGCAGAGCCTCTTGGCTGGAGTGCAGGCAGCCATGTTGGAAGTTGACCCTGTGGAGGATGGGAGCCACAGAGGTTCTGCAGCAAGAGCAGGCCAAGCGTGTCAGCCACTGGGAGAAGATTCAGTCCAGGCCTTGGCGAGAGGCCTCCCTTCCTCATGCTGCGAAAGAGTCTGGAGGGGCTGCCGAAGAGGGTGGATGTAGGTGGAGACAGCTTTGCGAAAATCCACCACACAGCCATTGGGGGCTTTTTCAGGGAGTTCTTAAATGTGGGACTCTGAGTTCGTTGAATTGTTGTCACAGGTCCAGGGGGTCTTGGGCAGGGAACGGGAACTGGTGTTGGGGAGGCCTCAGGTCCTCCAGCTGTATCCTCCCTGTCCGCAGGGTGCTAGATGGAGCCACAGTACTCAGGAACTGAAAGAAGTTCGCCTTTGGGTCCCTGCCCCTGGGTCCAATGCAGCCCCTTCAGAGATGCCCTTGTGCAGGGCACAACCTGCACAACTGGACACAGCATGCTTGCAGACCTCAGCCCTGCAGCTGAGCCCTCTTTGAGTTTCATGTTTCCTGGCAGCTTCTTTTTTGTCTCTCATCCTCGACCCCCAGGAGAGGAAGAGATGCTAAATTGTCAGTGCCCTCTGTCCACATCTCACTCTCCTCATGACCCTCCATTTTGCAGTTTGTGCTGGGGCAAGTCTGGATTTAGGGAGAAGCAGACCCACCTCCCATGCCGTGGTTGGAAGGCAGAGGGTCTGGGTGATCCCTCCTTAGATCTTGGCCTAGGCCTCAGACCTGACAAGGTGGGGGCCACTCTCAAAGGGTGCAGGCCAGGACCTGAGCCACGGAAATCAGGGGCAGGAGGGTTAAGGTTTCATCCGAGGAACAGCCCGTTCCGGGCAGTCCCAGATGTTCTTGCTTGTTTCCAGATGTTCCAAATGAAAAAACATTTCTCTGAAAAGGTGTCAGATGTTCAGTTCATGGAATAAACAGCTCAGAAATATAAACATCACCTGAGGTCAGCTTGGGGACCATGGGTCGCCGTGCCAGTGAGGGTGGTTGGAGAGGGACTGACCCGGGGGGAGTGAGGCAAAATCTGGGAGTCTCTTGGTTTACGAAATACTCTTCCCCAGCCCCTGATGACAGAGTCCTTCGTTAACTTTGGGGCTAGTGTCTCCCCAAAGTCAGGGGTATAACTGGGAAAGGCTTGGGGCACATGTGTTTGTGGGGTGTGTGTGTGTGCATGCTTACACAAGTGTGTTGCCTGGGCCCTGTGGTGTGGGGCCTACTCGGGAACTGGTCCTAGGGCCCAGGGGACTGTAGCGGGCACAGAGGTTGGTGGGGGGCAGTTGGCATCCATCCTCAGGTGACAGGTGCACTAAAATCTCAGAAATCACCACTAAAGAACTTATCCAGGTAACCAAAAAAACTCCCTGTACCCCAAAAACTACTGAAACAAAAAATTTTAAAAAACGAGTGAGAAGAAGCTCCGACTCCGGGGAGGGAGGACTCACACACATCCCGTGGACAGGGATGCAGATGTGGCCTTTGGGCTTCATTCCCATTCATGCCGGGCAGGGATCTGTTTTCAGGAGGGGCGGAGGCAGCGGGGGCCCCACCGCCTGCAGGGTTAGTTGTCACATTTTGAGCCGTGCTGTTCCCTCACTGGTGACAACAGTCCTGAGCCGCATCTTGGGCTCATGATACCCTTTTCTTCCCAGAACAGGAGGCCTCGCAAGCCTACCCCCGCCTCTGCCCTCGGCTGCCCCGGGCTTCACATTCTGACATCTGACGACAACTCCCTTTCCAGGAAGACAACATCAAAATAAGGAATGGGGGCCGGGGTCGGGGGAAGGGACAAGGGGCTCAGGGGTTGGGGAAGCAAGAAGGCAGCTTAGGATGCTGGGAGGGGGAAGAATCTCAGAGAAAGAAGAGCTCAGACCCCTGCCTCCTTCTCCAACCCAGGTGTCCTGGGTCTGCTGGGCTGCTGTGACTGGGAAGAGACCTGCTAAGAAGGACGTGGGTTTGAGTCCTGATCCAGCAGTGTGGCAGTCAGGAAACCTCCTCAGGTTACCAGTGGTTCTCAACTAGGAGTGGCTCTGCCTGCCCCCACGGAGGGAGCATCTGCACATGCCTCAGGACAATCGTGCTGGTCTCGATGACTGGTGGGTGCCCAGGGGTGGGAGGGGCATTGGCTGGCAAAGCAGAGGTCCCTGCCCCACATGCCAACAGCACCCATGAGGCAACACCCATTCTTAACCTCTCAGTAGCCAAGGTTCCTCATTTGTGTAAAATAGAAATAAGCCCAATAGTGCATTTTTTTGCTGTTGTTTTCTGGGATTTTTCTGAGACAAGATCTTGCTCTGTTGCCCAGGCTGGAGTGCAGTGGTACAATCTCCATTCACGGCAACCTCCACCTCCTGGGCTCAAGTGATTCACCCACCTCAGCCTCCCGAGTAGCTGGGACTACAGGTCATGCCACCACACCTGGCTAATCTTTGTATTTTTTGTACAGACAGGTTTTACCATGTTGTCCAAGCTGGTCTCGAACTCCTGAGCTCAAGCAATCCACTTGCCTCAGCCTCCCAAAATGCTGGGATTATAGGCATGAGCCACTGCACCCGGCCCTAACAGTACATTCTTCGAAGGGCAGCTGTGCACATTGAAGGCCATCCTGCATCTGAGGTACTTGGTGAATGGGCTGACAGCGTGCCCTGAGGAAGGCGAGGAATGGCACGGATGCCTGGCAAGGCAGGTAGCTGTGCACTGTTGTCCCACGTTGTCTCTGGTTCTCACCCAACATGAGGCCGTTTTTCTTCCACCATTCAAGGCTCAAGGGATATGTGGGCTTGAGCACCCTGCGCTCTGCAAGTCTTCCTGTCCCTGATGCCAGAGAGGGCTCCAGGTGAGGTCTGGAAGAACTTATAGTGAAAAGAATATCTCCAGTTTCATTTCCAATAGAGCTTACTTGGATTTTCTCTCTTTTCTTGGTTAATCTTGCTAATGGTCTATCAATTTTATCTTTCCAAAGAACCAGCTTTTTTTTTTTTTTTTTGAGACGGAGTCTTGCTCTGTTGCCCAGGCTGGAGTGCAGTGGCGTGATCTCAGCTCATTGCAACCTCGGCCTCCTGGGTTCAAGTAATTCTTCTGCCTCAGCCTCCCAAGTAGCTGGGACTACAGGCATGCGCCACTGCACCCAGCTAATTTTTGTATTTTTAGTAGAGACAGGATTTCATCATGTTGGCCAGGATGGTCTTGAACTCCTGACTTCATGATCTGCCTGCCTTGGCCTCTCAAAAGTGCTGGGATTACAGGCGTGAGCCACTGCGCCCGACCCACCTTTTTGTTTTAATTGATCTTTTGTGTTGTTTGTTTCAATTTCATTTGGTTCTGCTCTGATTTTTGTCATTTCTTCTCTTCTGCTGGGTTTGGGTTTAATTTGTTCTTGTTTCTCTGGTACCTTGAGGCATGACCTTATGTTGTCTATTTGTGCCCTTTCAGAATTTTTGATGTAGGCATTTAATGCTATGAACTTTCCTCTCACCACCGCTTTTGCCGTATCACAGAGGTTTTGAGAAGTTGTGTCATTATCATCATGCATTTCAAAGAATTTTAAAATTTCCGTCTTGATTTCATTGGTAATCCCCAAATCATTCAAGAACAGATAAATTTCCATATATTTGTATAATTTTGAGTGGATTTCTAGTTTCATTCCACTGTGGTTGGAGAAGATACTTGACACGATTTTGATTTTCTAAAAGGCACACGCACATGCATGCTTTTAGCGCACAATTCACACAATTGCGAAGATTCGGAACCAACCTGAGTGCCCATCAGCCTGTGAGTGGATAAAGAAAATGTGGTATATATACACCTCTTTATGGAATACGACTTAGCCATAAAAAGGAGCGAAATGACATCTTTTTGCAACAACCTGGATGGAGCTGTAGGCCATTATTCTTTTTTTTTTTTTTTTTTTTTGAGATGGAGTTTCGCTTTGTTGCCCGGGCTGGAGTGCAGTGGCCGGATCTCGGCTCACTGCAAGCTCCACCTCCCGGGTTCACGCCAGTCTCCTGCCTCAGCCTCCCGAGTAGCTGGGACTACAGGCACCCACCACCTCGCCCGGCTAGTTTTTTTTTTTGTATTTTTTAGTAGAGACGGGGTTTCACCGTGTTAGCCAGGATGGTCTCGATCTCCTGACCTCGTGATCCGCCTGTCTCGGCCTCCCAAAGTGCTGGGATCATAGGCTTGAGCCACCGCGCCCGGCCTGTAGGCCATTATTCTAAGTAAAGTAACTCAGGAATGGAAAACCAGATATCGTATGTTCTCACTTGTAAGTGGGAGCTAAGCTATGAGGATGCAAAGGCACAAGAATGATATAATGGACTTTGAGAACTCAGTGGGGAACGTAGAGGGAGGGGTGTGAGATAAAAGACTACATATTGGGTATAGTGTACACTGGTCAGCTGACAGGTGCACTAAAATCTCAGAAATCACCACTAATTATCCAGATAACCAAAAAAACTACCTGTTCCCCCAAAACTATTGACATAAAAAATATAAAAAAAACAAGTGAGGAGAAGCTCCCACTCCAGGGAGGGAAGACGGCACCCTGAGGGCACTTAGACAACCCTGTAGAGACTCTCGACACCTCCCCTCCCCACTGCATGCACAGAGAGCTGCAAGGTGGAAGGTGCCGCAGAGACAATGGAAGGACACAGTCAGGCAGCCTGAGGGCCCCTCCTCATCCCCTACACCAGTGCTATATTACCTCAGGACCCAGGAAGAGAGGGTACAGAAATTCTGGGAAGAATTAAGTGCTTACTTATCTGGAAGAATACAGCCCTGGGAGTCAGAAGTTGTTACAGAAAATAAAATTACAGGCTGGGTGCAGTGGCTTGTGCCTGTAATCCCAGCACCTTGGGAGACCGAGGCAGGAGGATCACTTGAAGCTAGGAGGTTGAGACAAGCCTGGGCAACATAGCAAGATCCCATCTCTGTAAAAAACCATCCAGATGTGGTGGCATGTGCCTGTAGTCCCAGGTTTAGTCAGGAGGCTGAGGTGGGAGGATTGCTTGAGCCCTGGAGTTCAAAACTGCAGTGAGCCATGATTGCACCGCTGCACTCCAGATCGGGTGACAGAGTGAGACCCTATCTCAAAAAAAAAGAAAGAAAGAAAAAGAAAATTACATACCAGATTATATTTCACTCTCTGGGCTAAACGTGCTGCAAAAGAATATTCTTAGTCACAGGTCCATGTGACCCTGGGCTATCTGGGGTCAGAAGTCAGTCCTGGGGTCAGTGCCTCTGGGGAGAGGGAGAGGCTGTGCTGTGTGCCCCACAGGCACCTTGAGGCCTCTCAGAGGGGCAAAGAAGTGAAGGGGCCTCTGGAGAGGAAGAGCTGGGGACACAGAGTTCCAACGTGGATCACCCGGAAGAGAAGGAGTATGGTGCTGCCTGTTGTGGGAGCCAGGTCTTGACCCCTGATCTTATCTGGTCTCTTGGATTCCAGCTAAGGGGCTTTTGTAAGGAGGCAGGAGAGAGCTGGACTGGGCCAGAGCGGGGAGCTGGGGCCTCCTTATCCTGCCTGGCCCCCTGAGAAGCTCCCGTGTCTTCCATGTTTGGCTCCAATCCCTGCCGACCCTTTCTGCTTCTCACTGCTCTCAGCCCCCACCCACATCCACACACTGACACGCAGAAGGGAGAAACCACACACCAGAGGCACCAGGGAGGGTTTATTGTAAGAACTGTACAAAGGAGCCCGCCTGCTGGCCTGGTGTGGGACCTGTTCCCCACTGGACCGGGCAGGAATGGGCGTCTGTGTGTAGGGGAGGGGCCACAGGCAGGGAGAGGCTGGACCCGGCTTATCATACTCTTCCTCTGCAACCTGCACACAGTCCGAGGAGAATATCCAATCAAAGAGATTTCTGAGGCTCCAGGGGCTGTGCCAGCCCAGGGCCCAGGAGGGCAAGGCAGAGGGGCAGGGTGCTGGGCAGGGGAGGCTGTCCCCATTAGACAAAACTTCTGAAGGAAGAGATGGAAGGAGTGGAGGCCTCCTTCCATAGGAGAGACATAGGTGGGAGGCGGGGAGCAGGGCTGAGGCCATGGGTGTGACGACGAGAAACAGGAAGGGAAGGAGAGGAGCTCACTGGGAATGAGAGAGAGGGCTGTTCAGGCAGGACCAGGAGCAGGTGAGAGAGCATGGTGGACAATAAAGACAACTCTGGCCCGTAGACATGGCATGTAGATGTGCACACACACACGTGTGCACACACACAAGCACACATACATGTCTTGTTTTGAAGGTTTTGGTGCTTCCTGAATTTGAATCAAACTTTTCATGAGAAACAAGAAGAAAAAGAAGAGGCACTTAGGCCAACAGAATGCCCTGAGTACACACCTTACCACACGCACTCACATTCAACCACAGGTCCACTCTCCCAGACACGGGAACACTCCCAGGGACAGGCCTGCACAGTACGACACACCAGCCGTACTCCATGGACCTTGAAACACTCCAGGGCACACTGACACACATATATACAAAGATACCCAGACACACGTGCATAATGCAGGCACCAGTACATAGTGGTTCACACACACATGTACAGTCACGCACTTGAACACACACACGGTTATACACACAGGCCTACAAGCATACAAGCAGACACACAGCCACAGGTACATACACAAGTGAATAAATCCAGTGACGCCTGAGCAGGTCTCTCACCCCTCCTCCTCTGGACACAGCCTCTGTTCTCCAGGAGCCAGCAGAGGCCTGGCCCTGCCATGCCCAGAACAGCAGTGCAGAAGAAGTGCTTTTTCAGGCCACAGGACGTTGGAAGGTTGAGCCTGAGCCAGTCGGGCCTTCCCTGCTGCACACCCCAGGGTCAAAATATCTAACCTGAGCTAAACTGTACATTCTTAGGATCACTTTGAGGAGAGAGGTGGGAAAAATGAGGAGAGAGAATGAGACAGGCCTGGGGAGATGAGAAGGGAGATCTCTGAGGCTGGATGAGGCTCCTGGAGCCCTGGTGGTACTCACGGAGGAATGAGGCAGGGAGAGAGGGAAGGGGCGAGAATCTTCTTACTGAGCAGCAGGTCCCCGACCCCAGCTCAGGTCTGGATGCTCAGGCCATGTGCAGCGATCCAGCTGGCAGGACCCAGCCTGACTCACCCGTGCTTCCTAGAAAAGGACAATTCCCAAGTGGCATCCTTCCTTCTATTCTTCCCCTAGGGGCCAGCCAGGGGAGCTATGGACCTGGACGTGGCCTGGGAAAAGGTTTCAGGAGTCACCATCCCAGCCCAAAGCAGCAGGATCCAGTGGCCAATCAGGTTTTGAGGCTTGAGGAGCTATTTCTGAACCAGTCACATTTCCCTTTTCCAGGGAATTCCTGAGCTGGCCTGGTGGGTGAAGCTGCGCCCCAGAGTCAGAGTGGGGGCGGGCTGGCAGTGCCCTGGGGTTAGGTGTCTGCACTCCCTGAGGTTAAGACATCTTTGTCTGGGCTGGGGCTGAGGGGTCTGAGCCACTTCCTGGGGAGAGGCCAGTGACCCTTAAGACTCTGGTGATGGGGCAGCAACTGATCGCTCCACCGCAGGCCAGCTCCTCCCCAAGTGAGGGGCAGAGATTCCAACGCTCTGATCTCCCCCAGGCCAAAAGGTGGGGTGACAGGGCCCAGGAGGAGGTCAGAGCAACTTGAAGTTTAAATCATGGAGGCAAGGGCCTCAGGCCCAGCATGGAGCCCCTGAGTGCAACGCCCATTTCCCATGGTCTAGAGACACAGGCGCTCGGGTCTGGAGATGCAGACGCTCGGGCCTGGGTGTCAGCCCCAGTGTGGCCAAATCCTGTCCCCCATCAGGGAGCCAGACACAGTCCCAGAACCAAAGCCCTCCTCCCTCACTCTGTGTGCAGGCACCACGGGGGAGCTCTGGGGACTGTGCCGAGACTCAGAGGGCCACCTCGATGCTGCCTGCTAGACAAGAGACTCCTTGACCCCTGGGCGCACTATATGCTCTGGGGGAGAGGCGGGAGGCTGGGCAGTGTCTGAGGGGCTGATGGGCATCAGCCCCATGGTGGGTACGGCATCCCCTGCCTCGCCCTTCTCCTCTGGGCTCTGCGAGCTGCTGTTCCCGTTCTCGTGGCCATATATCTTGCTCATGGTGTTGGCAAGCAGCCCCTCCTTCTCAGGGGCATTGTCCCCGCTGCCGTCGTGGCTGTGGCGGTACATGTAGGATGCCTGCTTCACGGAGCGCTGTAGCAGGTGCCGGCGGTAGGCCCTCTGGATCTTGATGGCGCACACCTCCTCGTGCTTCCTCTTGAGGGTGGTGGTGATGGGCTCGTAGGACACCTTGGAGGGGTTGGCTGCCATGAACTTCTCCTCCATGGTCTGCTTGAGGGCGTCCATTTCCCCAGAGTCACCCAGGACCTCTTTAGTCAGGGCAAAGAGGATGTCCAGGCAGTGGATCTTGTCCCCCGGCACCATGGGCAGGTCCAGCGTGATGAGCTTGATCTTGTTGGGCTTGGCGATCCTCAACGGTTCCTGCAGGGTGTCCACGAAGTCCGAGAGGCGGCTGTAGGCAATGAACTGCGTGGCATCCGGGTCGAACTTCTCCCATGTCTCGTAGAACATCTCAAAGTCATCCTCGCCAAGGGGCTCGCTGCTCTCCTCTGTGGCCACGTTGAAGTTCTCCAAGATGATGGCGATGTACATGTTGACCACGATGAGGAAGGAGATGATGATGTAGCTGCAGAAGAAGCAGATGCCGATGGAGGGGTTGCCGCAGTCACCCTTGACACTGGTGCCTGGGTTCTCCAGGTTGGGGTCACAGTCTGGAGGCCCGCTGTTGAGGATGGGGTTGAGGAGCCCGTCCCAGCCAGCCGACGTGGTGATCTCAAACAGGCAGATGATGCTGTTGCCGAAGGTCTCGAAGTTGAACATATCATCGATGCCCGACTCCTTCTTGACATAGGCAAAGTTGGACATGCCAAAGATGGAGTAGATGAACATGACCAGGAAGAGGAGGAGGCCGATGTTGAAAAGGGCAGGCAGCGACATCATGAGGGCGAACAGCAGCGTCCGGATGCCCTTGGCCCCGCGGATCAGTCGCAGGACACGCCCGATCCGCGCCAGGCGGATCACACGGAACAGCGTGGGTGACACGAAGTACTTCTGGATCAGGTCGGAGAGTGCAAGGCCTGCAGGGAGGAGCTAGTGAGGACACTGCCACGGGGCGGGGGGGAACCGGCACAGGGTGTGGGGAGCATGCGGGGCTCAGGGGGCCCATCCTGGTGTACTCTGCTCAAGTCTCAGAATGCAGCCCAGATGACTGACAGGTGAGGCTGGGCTCTCCCATGGGTCTTGGGGCCAGGAGCTGCAGCTTTGTCTTGATGGAACTAGAGGTGGGATACCCTGAAGCAGGGGAGGGTAAGGTCCATTCCCAAGTCTGTTTGCAAATGCCACTGGTGTGTGTGTGTGTGTGTGTGTGTGTGTGTGAAAGAGACAGAGACAGAGAGACAGAGAGAGAGAGGGAGAGAGAACAGCGGTGTGACTCTGGGTATGCCACTTCACTTGTTTGTGCCTCAATTTCCTTACCTGTAAAGTGGGAACAACCGTTCCTGATCAAGACATTGTTATGAACCACAGGTGAGATAACGCCTGTCAAGCGCACAGCACAGTTGATAATAAATGGCAGCTAGTTTCTATCATAAGTACTCGCAAGAAGTGCACACAGACATGGAACGATCTTTTACACTTTTCGTTCAGTATGTAGGCACCAGAATGTACGTGTTCTGGTCAGTCGTGTGTCTGGAGGTGCATCCATGTATGCATGGGTAATGATCTGCCTGTGCACACACCTGTGTACCTTTGAGCATTGAGAGTGAATGGCAAGCACGCACAGGCGTGTGTCTGGGTGAGCGTGTGAGGGTGCAGGGGCAGGTATGTGCACATGAGGATGGATCTTCCCGAGTGCCTCAGCTCGGTGCTGCCCTGCCGGCCCAGCCTGCCCCACTCACCCACAATGGACAGGATGACGACCACGAAGTCGAAGATGTTCCAGCCGACAGTGAAGTAGTACTGGCGCAGGGCGAGCATCTTGAGCACACACTCCCCTGTGAAGATGATGATGAAGATCATGTTGATGTTGTACAGGATGTCCACCTTGAGCTGGCTCTGGTCGTCTGTCTCCACCATCATGGTGACCATGTTGAGGCAGATGAGGATCATGATGGTGATGTCGAAGGCCTGCTTTGTCACGAGGTCATACACCATGCCCTGGATCTTGTTCTGCAGCATGGGTGGGAGTGGATGTGGGGGAGTCGGGGTGGCCAGGCCCAGACAGGACATGGACAGGCAGGAGACACAGTATGGCACCACAGCATGACAGAGATGACAGAGATAGAGAGAGAGAGAGAGAGAGAGAGGGAGAGAGGAGGTATTGGGGGTTGTGGTGGAATCAGCCAGGGGAGGAAGGGTGACCCATCCGATCATGACAGGTCTGGGACCAGGTCATTTTACGGGGTTAATGGTCCCTCCTCCTTCCCTGGGGACCCCCTGCAAGGTCCTCCAGATGCTCCTCCCCTTTCTCCCAAAGTCATTGCTCCTGGGGAGGGTTTCTGGACATCCTCCTCCTTCCCCTTGTGGGAGCCCTTGCCCCAGGGGCCACTGGGGTCCCAGGTGGGAGGGACATGGGCACTGAGGAGCTTCACAGGGTCAGGTGAGGGTAAAGCAGTCACTGGAGTTTCATGGACAGCCTCTGTGCATATGGTGTCTCTGTGGCACTACAAAGAGGCGTCTCTCCCTGCAGGTAGACCAAGTCCTCTGCCCCCGGGGTGGGCCTAACCTCACCCAGGGACACAGCCTGGTGGGTGAAGGGCAGGAAGTATTTTATCCCCATCAGTCCCCTAGGCAGGAGCCCGGCACCACACACAGGACAGGGGGCCCAGAGGGGAGGTACCTGGGGCCGGGGAATTGGTTTCTGAGGCTTCTTGGAGCCAAGCTTCTTCATGGCGTTATAGTATTTCTTCTGTTCCTCCGTCATAAAGATGTCTTTCCCTCCAAAGTATAGTGGGATATGGCTTGTCAGGTTGGGGTGGGGTCCCCCTTCCTGCCTCCAGGACCCCCCATCTCAGGCACCACCTGTAAGGCAGCCCCCGCCCCTACAGATCGGCCTGGAGGAAGGCAGAGGGTCAGAGATGGAGGGACAAGGGGAGAATGGGGGACCGAGGAGAAGGGAGGGAAGGGGAGTGGGGATCAATGCTGTCTTGCAGTCTGTTTCTGGCTACTTTTCATCAATATCTTGCTGAGCCCTACAGTAACCCACAAGGCAGGTTGTAGCAGCCTCTTTTTTTCTTTTTTTCTTTTTCTTTTTTTGAGATGGAGTCTAGCTCTATCGTCCAGGCTGGAGTGCCAGTGGCACAATCTCGGCTCACTGCAACTCCACCTCCTGGGTTTAAGCGATTCTCCTGCCTCAACCTCCTGAGTAGATGAGATTATAGGTGCCTGCCACCATGCCCAGCTAATTTCTGTTTTTTTTTTTTTTTTTGTATTTTTAGTAGAGATGGGGTGTCACCACGTTAGCCAGGCTGGTCTCGAACTCCTAACCTTGTTTGTAATCTGCCTGCCTCGGCCTCCCAAAGGGCTGGGATTACAAGCATGAGCCACTGCACCTGACCCAGCAGTCTCATTTTATAGATAAGGAAGCCGAGGTTCACGGAAGCCAAGTCACTTGTTCAAGGTGGCCTGGTGGGACTGGGACTCAAGCTACCTTCCTAAACCAGCAACCTGGTAGGTGCTCAGGCAGCATTTGTGGGTTTGCACAGTAGAGAGTGGACAAGGGAGGCAGGAGGGAGGTCCTGCACGGGGAGGGCCCGGGGGGCTGGGCTGATACTCATCTTCTTCTTCTGCTGGTTGAAGTTGTCAATGATGACACCAATGAAGAGGTTGAGGGTGAAGAAGGAGCCGAAGATGATGAAGATGACAAAGTAGAGGTACATGTAGAGGTTCACCTCGTACTGCGGCTGCTCCTCCTTCTGTGGAAGCCACAGGGTGGGACGGCGTGGGTGTGCACACTGGCTTCTTCCTGCCCCCCACAGCCCTGAGGGCAGGACCCATCCACCCCCAGGACTGCCGGGTCTCGGGGACAGAATGTGCTGCCATGTCTCCCTCCTGTCTGAATCCTCTTCCCTGGCTCACTCACCAGCCACATCTCAGCGACCCTGACTCACCTCCCGGGAGTCCACAGCTGCATACATGATGTCCATCCAACCCTTGAAGGTGGCCTGAGAGAATGTGGTTGGGGAGTGAGCCGGGGGGCTGCTCCCTGCTTTCATCATCCATGAGTTTCCTTCCCCCGCCCAATCTGGTCCTCCCCTGCCAGAGGCCGCCTGCCAGAACCCCACTGGGCAAGCATCAAATAAAGACCAGAGAGGTCTAGACACTGCCTGGGAGCCTCCCAGCATTGGAAGTAGGGTGGCTGGTCCGCTAACAAGGAGTGACATTGGGGTTGGGTACAATGAGAGGGACCGGGGTGGGGGGCACCTCCCTCCAGGTTCCCGGCAGGGGGTGGTGGGTCACACTCACCACCTGCAAGAGGGAGAGGTAGCCCAGACCCACGTTGTCGTAGTTGACCTTGATGTTGAGCCAGCGGACCTGGCCCGTGTGCATGAGGCTCTCGCACTCAGACTTGTTGTTGACCTCGGAGATGTCGAACCTCTCAGAGGTGGTGGTGTTGATGCAGTAGTAGAACTTGCCAGCAAACAGGTTGACACCCATGATGCTGAAGATCAGCCAGAAGATGAGGCAGACGAGCAGCACGTTCATGATGGAGGGGATGGCGCCCAGGAGGGCGTTCACCACCACCTGGGGGCCAGGGGGTCCACTGCCAGTGCCTCTCCCAGCCTCTGAGAGAGGGTTCCCAATCTCCACGCCACCCAGGGGACCAGGCAGAGCTGGGCATTGTCAATTAGGGAGGGCTTCCTAGAGGAGGGCTGACCTGCTGGGCTGTGTGTGTGTGCAGGTTGGGGGTGGTGAGGGGGAGGGGGAGGGAGCTGCAGGCCTGGTGGTCAAGAGGGTTCTCTGCTTGGCTGGAGCCATCAGCCCGGAGTAGGGGTGCTGGGTTTCTCTGGAAGCAGCCTGGTCATGGGTCACCAGGCAGGAGACAAACACTCTTTGCTCAGCCCCCATAGGAAACTCAGCTCATGTGACCCAGCCCCTGCTCATGGGTTTTCAGCTCCAGAGCCCCAGACACAGGCACAGAAAAGAGGGCACCAGGGCCTTTGAAGCAGCAGGAACTCTGGGACAGAAGCCCCGTCCCCACCAGCCCTAGTCACGCAGCCCACCCGACCACTGCAGACTGGGCTGGATCTGAGACCCCTCTCTTTTTACGGAGGAGCCATTTCATGACCTCCAGAGCGGGTGGCACAAGCCCGGTGTGCCCAGGGGAGCTCTATTCTTGGTTGGGGCACCGACCAGCTGCGTGGCCACAGGCAGCTTGTTTCCCCTCAATGGGAGGACTCTCTGGCTCTGGGGTCAGAGGGCCCAGCATTAGGCTGGCCTCTTGCAGAGACAGGAAGGGGACGCTTGGGTGGGTCCGCCATGGCTTCTGGATTTGCAGAAATTTGTCCCGCTGGAGCAGGTCTTGCTCCCGGCAGACCTCTCTTCCTGGGGAAGTCCCGTTTTTCTTGCCCCAGCCCTGTGTTTACCTGCCACTTCCGCTCTCCAGGGCCTGAGTGGATCTTCCCCAAACTGACCGCAAGCTCAAGGGCATGGCCCCAACGGTGACGCCAAGCTCATCAGTGAGGGGTGAGGGGGAGGCTCAGAGCCAGGGTGCAGGCACCTTGTTTCAAAGCCCTGGATGGCTCAGTCTGAGACTGGGGAGGGCCACCCATAAACCCATTCATAAACCACCCATAAACACCACATAAACCTGCCTTCCTTCCTCCTCTTCCCTGGCTGTGGGGCCCTCCTGGGTGCTTCTGCAGTCTCTGCTCCCCCCAACTAGTGGCAGAGGTAGGCTAAGGGCGGGTTGGATCAGGGGCTGAGGGCAAGAATGGGGCAGGCAGAAGATGGGCTGCGGGGAGGACAGCTAGGCGAGATGGGGGCCAGACCTGGTCTCAGGCAGGACCGTGGGTCCAAGCTCTCTACCTCCCTCTGGCGGTGGTTGGAGTATAGACATGCACTCTCCACCCTGCACTGAAGGTGGCCGGTCCCCCATCCCCAGCCCACCCCAGAGGCCCCTTCAGCACCCACCCTCATGCCCTCGAATCGGGACAGTGCCCTCAGGGGACGCAGGGCCCGCAGTGTCCGCAGGGATTTGATGGGTCCCAGCTCCGAGTAGCCCAGCCAGTTGGCCACCAAGCTGATGATGGAGACCTGCAGGGGAAGGGTAGGGGGGTCACTGTGTGCAAGGCCCCAGCCTCCCCTCAAGCCCAGGCCACAGGAGTCTTCCTGGACTCAGCCCCTGGCTGTCTCCCTCAGATCCCCTCCCTAGTGGGTGGTTCTGTCTGGTGGGAAGAGCAGCTCTGGCACCTGTCCCAGTACCTGTAGGAGCTTGGTACCACCTCAGTGATGTCATCAACTAACTGGGGATCACTGAATAGGAGGGATGGTACCTGACTTCTTCCAGAGGCCTGTGAGCGCATCTAAGAGGCTAAGAAAATCCTCCATTCCTGGTCGGGTGTGGCAGCTCACGCCTGTAATCTCAGCATTTTGGGAGGCCACGGTGGGAGGATTGCTTGAGCCCAGGAGTTCAAGACCGGCCTGGGCAACATAGCAAGACCTCATCTTAAAAATAAATACATAAAATGTATGAAGTAAGAAACTCCTCTACTCCTATTGGCAGGGATGGTAAGTAGCCCTCCTGCCTGCTGTCCTCCCACAAGGCCTCCTTTCCCTGAGGAGAAGGGAAGGCCTCCCAAGTCCCTAACCCCTCCCTGGGCAGCTGTGTCTGAGAAGGGCAGTGCTGATGGAGGGTCTGACTCTGGGGGCGGCCTCGGGCAGGTCCTGCCCTTCAGGGCCTGGGCTTCCTGAGGTCCCCCGCCAATTGACAGCTGGATGTAGCTACGGGGCCGGTGTGGGGGGACTCACATCCACGATGAGGAAGTCGAGCCAGCACCAGGCGTTGGTGAAGTACACCTTAAAGCCGTAGGCCACCCATTTGAGCAGCATCTCCATGATGAAGATGTAGGTGAAGACCTTGTCAGCATATTCGAGGATGGTGCGGATGACTCGCCGCTGCTCAATGTAGATGTCCTCAAAGGCCTGGGGGCACCAGCACCACCAGGGTGGCTGGGGTCCAGCAGGCTGGGGCGGCAGCCAGGTCCCCTGCCCTGCTCGATGCTGCTGGTTCCCAGGGGTCTGCCATGGGGGCCTAGCCCAGGGGACAGTCTGTCTGCATCTCCTGGACTCCCACCACCCATCATGGGGATAAGCGCATTTCCTAGTAGGGAGAATCCCTCAGCCCTCCTTCCCCAAGCCCAACAACAGCAAATTGCAATAATCTGCTGGGCAGGTCCACAGTGACACATCTTCGGTCCTGCATCCCTAGTTCCCAGAGTTCTCCCGCCTCCTTATCAGCAGAGATTGCACAAAAGTCAGCACCGAAGTAACAACGGAGGACCTCTGCCATATTAAGAAAGTCAGCACATCCTGTAACCTATCCTGGAAGCACAGCGAGTTCCTTTAGGATTCTCAGGGTTTGGGACTGACCAGGGTATGGCCCTTTCTGTGTGTGGAGACGGGGAGCTCCTGGAGGACCTGCTGCGGGCCTGGCCCCTGCCCCTGACCCGTGCTCCCAGGCGGTGCCTACCAGAGCCCCGCTGCTGAGCAGGATCATGAAGACAATGAAGGTCTCGAACCAATTGTGCTCGACAATCTTGAAGCAGGCCCTGCGCAGAGTCCACCACTTCTTCCCACGGCCCTGAGAGATGTCCACGTAGAGGCAGGGCCAGCGCTGCACGCAGGCTGACGGGGGGCGGGGACAGGCACCACATCATGGGCCTGAGGTTGCCTTGGGGTGCGCAGTCAGCACCCTCCCACGGCGTCCCAGGATGCCTCTCTCCAGCTCCCAGATGCGGGGCCCCCACCTCCTCCCTCACCCAGCTCCATCTGGCTGACACAGGGGGCTCAGGGCCTCCCTTCACAGCTGGATCCAACATGCGACAACGGCTTGCAGAGGAAAGGCCTCCTGGTCCCCAGCCCCGGTGCTGGCGCTCTCAGCTGCCCCACTCCCCACCTCGCCCAGGCAGTCTCCACCCTGCACAGCCCAGCAAGCTCTATGGACAACGACATTTCTCCAGTGCCATGTCCTGAAGGCCTTGCTCCCTGAAGATGGAGGGGAGGATCTCAGGAGCTGACACCCGCACTCTTGCACGTTCACTCCAAGCTAGGTCTGCACCAAGGGCTCTGCATGGATCTTGCGCCACAGCTCTGGGCACACACTGCCACCACCCCTAGACACGTGAGGCACGGGGATGACCAGGCAGCCCCAGGTTCGTGTGCTTTTGGCCCTGGTGTAGCCTGCCCCTTGCAGGGGCTGCAGGCCTCGGGGAGACACCCAGACGAGGTGGGGGTGCCCTCACCCTCGGTGAAGCACTCCTCAGGCTGCTCCCCCTCGGGGTTCTCCTCTGCCTGCTCCTCAGGGTCCTCCTCAGGGGGCTTGTAGTCAGCTGTGCTGCAGACGGAGGAGTTCCCATCATAGAGGGGCTGCGGCGGCTTCTGCAGAGGTCACAGGGTCACGTGACATCTAGGTCCCTGAGAGACCCCCTCATTCTCCCACCAGATGGGGCAGGATGGGAGACAAGAAAGGAAGGGAAGAAGAGAGGGAGGAGCAAACTTATTCATTCATTCATTCATTCATCCAGCCCTGGATGGTCGAGGAACCATGGGGACATAGGTGGCCCTGGTCATGCCCGCATGGCACTTACATAAGGAGTGGGGCGGGGCTGATGCCTGGGAAGGAATGGTGAGGGCATGAGGATGCATGCGAAGGACTCAGATGAGGGAGGAGGCGGGAACCGTGGCCCGAGTGGGGGGTCTGGGAGGTGTGGGGGGCCTGAAGGTAGCTCTGAGGGGGCAGGGGTATGAAAAGGGGTCAGGATGGAGCCAGGCTGTCACAGCCCTCAGAGCATGGGCGTGTGGTGCCCCTAGCGTCTGAGCCTTCCCACTCCCAGGGTCTGTTTGGCTGAGGAATCCAGAAAGGGTGGAAAATGTTCCCCAGCCAAAGCCTCCATCCCATGCCAAGGGAACCTGATCAGTGTTGGGAGCGGGAGTAGGGGAGGCGGGTGCTCCAGCCGGGCCAGGCCTCCTCCCACCTCCTCCTGCTGGGCCAGGCCAGCTTCCCGGCCCCAGCCTCCACCCCACAGGGGACCCCTTCAAGGCTGAGGGTGGGGCCTCTGAAGAGAAGGAAGAAGAGGGCAACTTGGGGGGCAGCTCTGTATCCAGAGTGGTGACCAGAAAACCGCCATGGTGGTGGCAGGGGGGTCCTTGTTTTCAGCTGACAAAAAGGGAGACTGAGGCACAGAGTGTTAGATCAGCCAGGGCATCCACTGAGTTGCTTGCCCCGAATGTGCACCCAACTCCCTAAATCCCCCTTGGAACTGTGCTTGCCCTCCTTGAACAAGTCCCCAGGCCCTGGCCCTGGGGAGCCTGGGACTTTGGTGCTCTCCAGCTCCCCCACCACCTGAGTGCCTCATACCGAGGTCTGTGCCACAGTTGCCTGGGTATTTATAGCTCACAGGCACTCGGCCCCTGGTAAGCCAGTGTGCCACATATTTGGGGGAATAAGGAGTCAAAAACTTTCAGGGCAAAGTTCATTAGGCTCAGGCTGATGGTGCAGGGGTGGGCAGGGGTGCCCGTCCTAGCACCTGTACGAGTCCTTTCCCTGCCAGAGCTGGACGGTGGGGAAGGGGGCTCAAGACCCAGGCAGGGTCCCATCCTCAGCCCCAGCTGCTGGGGGTGACCACCTCTGCGTTCCTTTCCCTTCCTCGCCCTCGCCGTGGAGGGGTGGGGAGGGGCATCTGAGAACAGCAGCATGCCCCCGGCATGGTTGAGGGGTCAGGGCTCCTGCCTGAGGCTTCTGCCCTCCTTGTCCCCAACTCCTGTTGGCCCCTGGCTCCTCTCCTGAGTCCCCTGCCTGGATCTGGCACTTTGGCCCACACTGGGAGGTTGGGAGCAGACCCAGGTGGGGTCTAAACAGAAATAGAGGGTAAGTGTGAGGACTGGGCAAGGGGCCTCAAGACCAGAGGATAACATGTAAGAGAGGCCTCTCAGGTCCTGGTCCTGGAGCTGCAGTGCCCAGGTAAGAGCAGCATGTCCAAGGGCACCACCTGCTGGTGAGAGGAACCCAGGTGTTCTGGTGCAGGCATGAACCGAGGGAATCAGGGTTTCCGGACAGACAGGGCTGATCATCAAACCACATCAATAACGATAGTGACAGCCGCCACTCACAGGGCACTGACTGCATGTTTTACATACAGCGTCTCACGTAATGCTTACAACAATGCCATTTTACACCACCCCCATTTTACAGCTGGAGAAACTGAGACTCAGAGAGGACTTAGGACTTGCTCCAGGTCACAGGAGAATTTGAAGCTGGGTCTGTCTGAGCCCCGGCCCTGGCTCACCTTGCTATCCTCAGGCTCCGAGAAAGTGTCGGTTTCCTCCTCGGTGGGCATCTCCAGGTCGGACTCCTCAGAGGCGATGGGCACCTGTATGGTCAGGTAGGGGTTGTTGATGAAGTTAAGGTGGTCCAGCTCAATGCTGGATGGGGGGTCATCAGCCAGGCCCATGTGGTTCAGGATGTGACTGTCCTTCTTCAGGTCCTCCTCGGGCGGCTCCTTCTTCTCATCCACAGGGGCAGTCTCCCCGGCCTCTCCAGCCTCCCCGACCCCGACAGTCTCCCCGAGGCTGAGCATGATGTCCTTGGGGCTCAGGATCTTGCCATGCAGCAGCCCCAGGAGGAAGGCCTTGGCAAAGCTGATGCCTAACTTGATGCGCCCGATGGCAATCTGCAGGTTGTTCATCTCACCGTCCTCATCCGAGGCTGCCAGACTGTCGGCGCTGAAGGAGCTCAGCAGCAGAGCTAGGAACAGGTTCAGGACCTGCATGGAGTCAAGGGGAGCCTCACATCAGTCCCTGGGACCCAGAGGGTGCCACCTTCAGCCAGCACAGGGGTCCTCCATCTACAGATCCAAATGACCACATGTTGGGCATTTAAAAGAATGCCACATAAGAGGTGTTCACAACTGCCCGTGGAGGTGATGCTTATTATCATCCCTTCTGCAGTTGGGGAAACTGAGTCTTGGGCTTCTGAGAGGACTCTGCTACCCAAGGCAGAGGCAGGGTTTAGGGAGGCCTTCTGGGGCACAGGGACTCTCTCCATGACTGTTTTTTTTTTTTTTTTTTTTTGAGATGGAGGAGTCTCCCTCTGTTGCCTCCAGACTCCAGGCTGGAGTGCTGTGGCGTGATCTTGGCTCACTGCAACCTCCGCCTCCCAAGTTCAAGTGCCACCATACCTGGCTAATCTTTGTATTTTTTGTAGAGACGGGGTTTCAACATGTTGCCCAGGCTGGTCTCAAATTCCTGATCTCAGGTGATCCGTCTGCCTCAACCTCCCAATGTGCTGGGATTAGAGGCGTCACCACCATGCCTGGCCCGTGACTGTCCTTTACCTCCACTTCTGGAGGATGCAGAACAAAGAACTGGGCTCAAGTCGCCGAGCTTCCTGGACTTACTGGGAACCTTTATCTTTTGTGCCTTCTTCTCCTCCTCTGTTAAGTGGGACTATAGACCCCGCGCTCCTGGTGTGCAGAAACCTGGCCCCTGCTACTCTGGAAGGGACATGTGACCTACTATTTACCCTCTTTTCTCCTCTTGGGGTTTCCGACTCCATCTATTCTGGTTCTTGTCCCACATCTCTAAGGAAAGAGACTTAAGAGACTACTGCTTTTCCCCCCCAGCACCTCCACCCACTTTATTTTCCAGTGGATGGATATTTCCTGAGCCCCTGTCACTGCATGAATGGCCTCAGGGAGCTCACAGCCCAGCAGAGACAGAGAGCGGATCAGACACATGCAATACTGTGGGTTTGGGTGGCAGCAGAGACTGGAGTGCACAGCGTTTGGAACCATATTGCAGGGCTCTGAACCCCGGTTTATTAGGTGTGTGCTCTGAGGCAAATTGCTTCACTGTGCTGTGCCTCAGTTTCCTCATCTGTAAAAGGGAGATTATGCCAGTGTTCCTCCCATTGTTGTGAGGATTAAAAGATCAATACAAGCCTGGGCGCAGAGACTCAGGCCTATAATCCCAGCACTTTGGGAGGCTGGGGTGGGCAGATCACGAGGTCAGAGGATCGAGACCATCCTGGCTAATATGGTGAAACCCCGTCTCTACTAAAAATACAAACAATTAGCTGGGTGTGGTGGTGGGCGCCTGTAGTCCTAGCTACTTGGGAGGCTGAGTGAGGTAGGAGAATCGCTTGAATCCAGGAGGCGGAGGTTGCAGTGAGCGGAGATCATGCCATTGCACTCCAGCCTGGGCGACAGAGCGAGACTCCGTCTCAAAACAAAACAAAACAAAACAAAAAACAAACAAGAAAACCCATCAATACAGGCAGAGCACACAGTAGGCACTCAACACATGTTGGCTGTTATTATGTTTGAAATAACAGAAAGCTATACAAGGTGCTCCAGCCTGGCCAACATGGTGAAACCGTGTACTAAAAATACAAAAATTAGCTGGGCGTGGTGGCACACACCTATAATCCCAGCTACTTGGGAGGCTGAGGCAGGAGAATCACTTGAACCCGGGAGGCGGAGGTTGCAGTGAGCCCAGATTGCACCACTGCACTCCAGCCTGGGTGACAGAGCAAGACCCTGCCTCGAAAAAAAAAAAAAAAAAAAGAGAGAGAAACAAGCAAGCAAGCTATACAAGGTGTAGGGAAGAGTGTGGTGAACTCTGAGGCCAGCTCAGCATTTTATAGATGAGTAAACTGAGTCCCAGAGAGGTGGCATGGCTTGCCCTAGGACACAGAGCATAGCCAGGACTAGAACCAGGCTTCTAGTCATTGTATAACTTTAGAAGGCATCATTTACTTAGACTACAAGGTGAATGGCAGCCATGAAGGTCTTTAATATGGTCACCCTTCCTTCTACCAGTCTGCCTGACCCTGGGCAGTGGGAGGAAGGGGAATCCTGTCTGGGGTGAGGGTCCTGGCTCCTGTCAGCCAGAAGCATAGCCAGGTTCTTCCTTGGGAGGCCTGGGGGAGTGAGAGGGCGCGGGGAGTTGGGGAGCCTGCACTTGCGGATCCGCTACCCTTGGCCGACTCCTCAGCGGGTCTCACTCCAGGCTCTCACCAGCCTCCTCCAAGGTCTTCTCGTCATTGTCTTCACTACATTCCGTTGATTATATTCTGTTAATCACATTAATATACTCTCTTTAAAAAATATCTGAAAATCCTCTTTGAGAGAATGTACTGGGGGAATTTCCACGGCTCCCTTCCTCGCTGCCATGTCCCCTAGAGGCTTTTCTGCATTTGCCCCCTACCAAAACGCATTAGTCTTTCTTCTCCCTCTCTCGGGGGGAGGGATCCAGTTGCCAGAAACACATCTGAGATGGGAATTAGCTGCTCTCTGGATCAGCAGGGTTTGCACACGGCTCCTGCCCAAGACAGAAATAGCCGCCTCAGGCAGGGGGGAAGGGAGGAGGGGAGGGGGCCGACATCAATTTCCCTGGGGGTTCTGTGCTTTGGGTTACTGGTGACCTAGTCACTTCCTCTTCTTCTTCACAGTTACCCACAGGAAGTGACCAAGTGCCATGGGCACAGGGGATGCGGGTCCTCACACTCTCTGGCAGGGTGCCCTGGTGGCCTCTGACAGACACCTGCTTCTCTGAAGCCTGGGGAGGTGGTGGGAGGGGACAGTGCCCAAGGAGCTGACAGTGCCACCTCCCTGGGCCGCTCCACTCCCTCTGAGCAAACTGGGAGAGCCACAAAGCTGGGTTGGGAAAGGATGTCAGTGGTGTGTGTGTGTGTGTGTGTGTGTGTGCATGTCTGTGTGATGGGGGTGACAGGCACACAGAGGCAGGGTCTGCACTGGTTCCAGACTCTGCAGCCAGACTGTGGGCTCCGGTCCCACACATGAAACAGATTCACCTCCCTGAGCCTGTTTCTTCATCTATAAAACAGATGAACCAGCGCAGCCCTCACAGGTGGGTGTGAGGATGAGGTGAAATGAATACACGTGAAGCACCCAGAATGCTAGGTAAATGCTAAATAAATATCAGCTGTCACCATGCTTCTGCTGGTGCTGACGTTATCATTATGACGATACTGTTATTGTTGACGTTATTGTTACTGGAGTTATACGGACCCAGTTCCAGTACCAGCTCTGTTTCTCACTAGTTGTGAGGTTCTGGGCAGTGCCTCCTCCAGAGCGTGGAAATAACATTTCCTGTCTCATGGGGTGGCTGAGAGAATCAGGTACAATGCCGGTAAATCCCTTTGGCAGGGACTGACACACAGTAGGCCCCCACTGCCAATACAGGAGCATCACCCTGGTGGCAGGAACCTAAACCAGCACTGCCCTGCTGCATGCCTGTAACACCTGCACCCCCAACCACGTGGCCAGGCACTTTGGTAAGCACTTGTAAGCACATGCATCACATAGTCCTTGCAACCACCCAGTGAAAGAGTCATCCCCATTATCATCTCCATTTTCCAGATGGGAAAACTGAGGCCCAAAGGGTTAAATAATGGGCTCAAGGTTTCCCAGTCAGTGAGTGGCAAAGTGGGGGCTTAAAACGTTTTTGAGTTTCCGCACATAGAAACAGCAATCCCCTGAAGACTTGGTCACCCCCAAGTCCTTAGACTTACATCCACAAACTCCTGCTCAGGGTCTGCTGTCCCCATCCCCAATCTTGCCCCGAAGTTGGGCCCAGGCACCTTCCTTCTCTCTCCCCACTCCCTAAGACCCTCCTTTTAGGGACAGGAGGCCTGGGTTCTCTTCTGTAGCTGCAGCATGGTCTTCTGCAGCCAAGGTGACACCCCCTTCCCCCTCTGAGTGCTGCCCCCAGCCGGAGATCAGTGATATCTGAGAAGTGCTGTCCCTGCAGCTCAGGGATTCCATAGGTCTTTGGGGAACATGGGGACAGGCGTCTTCCCAGTCCCTGTTGCCCAGGGCAGCACCAGCCACTGCAGGGGGCAGCTGGGCATAGCATTGTAGGGCTCTGCCAGGAGTGACCTCCACTGCCACCCCAAGAATGGGAGGAGTCAGGGTCACCTGCAGGGTCCCTAGCCACAGAAATGCTGGCCAGCTGGACCATGGACCTACACCCTGGCTCTCACCTCCTGGCCCCTTCCTCTGCACCAGCCCCGCATGCCAAGTCCTGAGCCACAGCAAGCGGCAGAAGAGATGCAGCTTATGCATCTCTTCTTCACCTATTTCTTTTATGTTTTCTAGAGATGGGGTCTTGCTCTGCCCCCAGGCTGGAGTACAGTGGTGGGATCATAGCTCACTACAGTTTTGAAGTCCAGGGCTCAAACCATCTTCCTGCCTCAGCCTCCCAAATAGCTGGGTTTGGTGTGTGCCACCATGCCTAGCTAATTTTTTTCATTTTTCCATTTTTTGCAGAGATGAGGGTGTCTTGCTATGTTGCCCAGGCTGGTCTTGAACTCCTGGCCACAGCCTCCTAAAGTGCTGGGACTATGGGCATGAGCCACCACATCCAGCCTGATTCTCTTTTTTGGAGCCTGGACCATAGGACCTGGAGCAGAGGAGGTCAAGAGGGTGGGAGGAGGCCAGGAGGCCCAGCTTCCCCCACAACACTGTGCCTTTGTACACACTATGGCATCATCTTTGCAGTGACCCTATGAAGTCCCTGTTGTTTTTCTTCTATCTGACAGTTAGAGAACCCAGCCCAACTAGAAAGCAGCAATTAGCTCAAGGTCACACAGATGATGGCAAAGGAGCTGGGACTGGAATGTGGGTCTGTCTGACTCATTATCATGTTGCTTTACTCAAAACACTAAGTTCCAACAGTGCTACTCACAGCATAGTCCCAGAACCAGCATCAGCATCCACTGATCAGCATCACCTCAGAGCTTGTCAGAAATACAGATCCCTAGGCCTAGGCCCAGAGCTGCTGAATCAGACACTCTGGGGGTGGGGCCAGGGATCTATGTTTTAAGTAACTCCTAGGTGATTCTTACACAGGTTAAAATTTGAGAACTACTGGGTTAAACCACATAAAATTGCCATTTTGGAGAGGATGTGTTGGGGAGATAGAAAACAGTGAAACATCAGGCACGTCTTGTATGCTTCCCGGGGGAGGGCAGGGGCCACCCAGCCAGCCTTACTCACCACGAGGTTGCCAATGACCATGACCATGAGGAAGACGGTGAGGCACATGGCTTGGCCAGCCACCTCCATGCAGTCCCACATGGTCTCGATCCACTCCCCGCACAGGATGCGGAAGACGATGAGGAAGGAGTGGAAGAAATCATACATGTGCCAGCGCGGCAGGCTGCAGTCCAAGGCGATCTTGCACACGCACTCCTTGTAGCTCTTGCCAAACAGCTGCATGCCCACCACGGCGAAGATGAACACGATGATGGCCAGCACCAGCGTCAGGTTGCCCAGCGCCCCCACAGAGTTGCCAATGATCTTGATGAGCATGTTCAGCGTCGGCCATGACTTGGCCAGCTTGAAGACCCGCAGCTGCCGGGCAGAGGAGGGCAAGGGTGAATGAAGCCCAGGGACCACCACCCAAAGCAGCCCCAGCTTTAGGAGAAAGAACAGTGTCGAGTAGCTTGAACCTCCAGCCCCCTGCACGATCTGAGTCCTCAGTTTGCCCTTCTGTTAAATGGGAACACTCATTTTACCACCTCAGGCCCTTCATGCGTTAAAAAGAAAACAAGTTCGGGCAGGGCTCGGTGGCTCATGCCTGTAATTCCAGCACTTTGGGAAGCCGAGGCGGGCGGATCACTTGAGCTCAGGAGTTGGAAACCAGCTTGGCCAACACGGTGAAATCCTGTCTCTACTAAAAATACAAAAAATTAGCGGGGTGTGGTGGCGGGTGCCTGTAATCCCAGTTACTCAGGAGGCTGAGGCAGGAGAATCGCTTCAACCTGGGAGGCAGAGGTTGCAGTGAGCGGAGATTGTGCCGCTGCACTCCAGCCTGGGCTACAGAGCGAGACTCCATTTCAAAAAAAAAAAAAAGATGAAAAGAAAAGAAAAAAACAAGTCCTTATCTGTTAAAGATACAGACTATGGCTGGGAGCAGTGGCTCACACCTGTAATCCCAGCAGTTTGGGAGGCCGAAGAAGGTGCATCACTTGAGCCTAGGAGTTGGAGATCAGCCTGGGCAACATGGCGAAACCCTGTCCTACAAAAAATGCAAAAAATTAGCTAGGCGTGGTGGTCTGAGCCACCATGTGGTGGTCCCAGTTATGCAGGAGGCTGAGGTGGGAGAATCACCTGAGCCTGGGGAGGTCGACGCTGCAGTGAGCAGTGATTGTGCCACTGCACTCAAGCCTGGGTGACAGAGAGACCCTGTCTAAAAAAAAAACGCAGACTAAAGTATTTACAAGTGAAACTATATGTTGGGATTTGCTTTCACAATAAAAATTAGGGAACAGATGCAACAGGAATTATAGAATGTTGACAGTTGTTGAAGCTGGGTACATAGGTACATGGAGGTTCATTATACTTTCTCTACACTTTTGTGCATGCATGAAAAGGTCACCCGATAAAGTTTTTTTTTTTTTTTTTTTTTGAGACAGAGTCTCAATCTGTCACCCAGGCTGGAGTGCAATGGCGTGATCTCGGTTCACTGCAACCTCTGCCTCCCGAGTTCAAGCAATTCTCCTGCCTCAGCCTCCTAAGTGGCTGGAATTACAGGCGCTCGCCACCACGCCCAGCTAATTTTTGTGTTTTTAGTAGAGACAGAGTTTCACCATGTTGGCCAGGCTGGTCTTGAACTCCTGACCTCAGGTGATCCACCTGCCTTGGCTTCCCAAAGTGTTGGGATTAGGCGTGAGCCACCACATCCAGCCGATACCGTTTTAAAAAGAATAATAGTGCTTCTTATGGAGTGGTGGAAAGACAAATTCAGAGGTTCCAATCCTACACCTAATGAACTTCCAGAACCTCCGCTTTCAGGTCTGTAGTATGGGACTGGAGTTCCTGCTCCACTGCTGCTCAAGGTCACTAAGGAATCAAACACAGTGTTGGGGAACATCTTGCCCATTTGCCGTCCCGGAAAAATTGCAAAGGGAATTGGGAAGGGTGGGGCAGGGCTGGAGGAGGAGGCTGCTTTTCCCTTTGTCAGGCTCTTCTGGGGCTGGTAATGTGACAGAGGTCACTTTGGTCCCCCCAGCAACCCTACGAAAGAAAACAGGGCTCTCCTTTTCCCTGTTTTACAGGTAAGAAAGGTTCTGATAGGTAACAGGTGTGCACAAGGCAGAGGGGGCCTGTTTTCAGCCCTCTGGCTTCCTGGGGTTTCTCCTCCCATCCCTGTGCCCACCCTCCTTATTCTCCTCAGCCCAGCCCCATCCCAGCCCCTGGCCCCAGGGCTTTTGAGTACCAGACGGAAGGAGCGGAGCACAGACAGTCCCTGTACGTTGGCCAGTCCTAGCTCTACCAGGCTGAGGGTGACGATGATGCTGTCGAAGATATTCCAACCCTGCTGGAAATACTCGTAGGGGTCCATTGCGATCAGTTTCAGAACCATCTCTGCTGTGAAGATGCCTGTGAAGACCTAGGGAGTGGGGTGAGGCCCTGTCACAGAGCCTCGGGGAGCCCAGGGCCCTGGGAGTCTCCCACCCAACTCCCACCTTCTGGCAGAGGCTGCGGGGGCTGAGGGGAAGGGGTCCAGAGCCCTAAGAGGAGCAGGAGTGGCACGCATGGCCCATGTGTGTATAAGTGAGTGATGGAGGCAAAGGTCAAGCCATAGGGCTGAGGTGGGTACAACTCTGAAACCCGTTGCCATCCATTTCTGGCCTTGTGACAGTGGACAAGGCACTTCACTACTGGGAGTCCCAACCCTGTCATAACATTCAACATTTGCAGGGCGCTCTGTGGTTCACTTTGTGACCTCATTGGCATCCTGATCTCTACAACATTAGGAGGGATTCTCACACACATTCCATGCATGAGCAGTTAAGGCTCAGCTAGCTGGGCAGCTAGCTGGCATCACAGCACCCACATGGGAATGAGCCACATCTCAAGCCTCAGGTGCTCAGTTCAGCATCCTGCCTCTATGCCTACAGCCTGTCCACAGGGACCAGTCCCAGGATCCTGAAAATCTTGGCAGACTCAAAGGTCTAGGGCAGGGACCAAAAGGAGCAAAATCAATGAGAAGACAACCAGAGCTGCCCCTGCCAACCGTGGACATGGGGTCTGAGGATTGCACAGTCCCTGAAAGCTCCCTGGGCACGGCTTCCCTCCTGCCAGGCACCAGCTGCCCTGGGTCCACAGCCTGCCCGGGCACATGCTGAGCCCCTCCCAGAGGCTGTTCCTGGCCACAGCAGGTGCCAAGACAGCAGCATAGTGTGGGCAGGGGCTGGGCAGGCGGGCAGACCCGGTCCATCACGCACATCCCAGCAGCTGTGCCATGAGTCCAGAGCATGCCCTTGCCCCTCCAGCCTGGCCTGGCCACGGCTGCCTCGGCACCTCTATGGGACAGACGTGCCTGCCTTGAAGGCTGGGGAGCCCAGGGTTTGATGCTTGTGCCACCCACCCAGCCCCGTTTCTGTCCCAGACCCCAAATCTTACTCTCCCTGGCTTCCCCTAACCTTCAGGGTTGGGGAGTATCTCGCCCATTTGCCGTCCTGGAAAAATTGCAAAGAGAATTGGGAAGGATGGGGCAGGGCTAGAGGAGGAGGCGGCTTTTCCCTTTGTCAGGCTCCTCTGGGGCTGGCAATGAGGTGATAATGCTCCTAATGGGCCTGGATAAGTGGGTGGATCAGCGGTGTCAACAATAGTGGAGCAGGAAAGGGCTGGAGAGAGGAGAAGCCTGGCCACGCTGGAGAAATAGGTGAGGGCTGGGGGAGTAGGCCCTGGAGCCCACTGGTCCTGGGTAGCCAGGGCTATAGGTCCTATTGCCAGATCCCTTGCCTCCTTTCAGGCCCATGACAACTTCTGGAAGTGGACAGACTTGTCAGCTAGCCCCTTCAACCCTATCTCCACACTCCCATTTCCTTACCCCTGCTTCCAGGGCATGGTCTGGATCCCAGATCCCCAAGAATCCAGACCTTAAGAAGCCCAGCGCTTCGCCCCCATCTCCCTGCCCCCAAATGTCCTGAACCCCCAGTTCTGTGTGCCATAGATCACCCCAAGTACCCCCCCACATCAACTAATGCCCCCCATATGCTGGGAAAATCATCCCAGCTGTTCGCATGTGTCCCCCACCATGCCCCATATTTCCACACAGCCAGACAGCTCCACTGGGCTCCACCCCCTCCCATCCTGCCTATGAATGGTCCCTTTCCCCCGCCCCTCCCTACCAGGTTGCCCACGGTGAGCACGTGGTCGAAGTGCTCCGTCATGGGGTAGTGTTCCATGGCCATGAAGAGGGTGTTGAGCACGATGCAGATGGTGATGCCCAGGTCCACGAACGGGTCCATGACGATCAGGTGGATGATGTTCTTGAACTTCATCCACGGGACGCAGCAGTCCCATATGAGCACTTTGTGGGCGCATTTGTACCACCATGGTGGGCACTTCTGGTGGGCCTCTTCCAGTTCTGGGAGAGGGGTGGTAGCAGGTACCTAGTGAGGATTCTCCCCTTGCGTGCCCCGGTTCCACCTACCAAGCCCCGCCCCTTAGCGCTCCACATCTCAACCCTCTAGCGCAAGGCCTACTCCAAGTTCCACCGCCTCTTGCGTCACCCCTACTGTCACCTCCCTGTAACCTCCGCCCCACATGGCTTCACCCCAAAGCCCCGCCCTCTGAGCGCGGCCGGCTCCAAGCTCCTCAGTGAGCACCCTCCAGACCCCGCCCTCTAACTCCAAGCTCCTCAGTGAGCACCCTCCAGACCCCGCCCTCTAACCCCCGCCTACAGCCCCACCCCTGGAACCCCCGCGTCCTCAGAGCCCCGCCCCCTACTTCAAGCTCCACCATCACTCACTGCATCACCCTCCGGACACACGTCTCTAAACTCCGCCCACAGCCCCGCCCCTCAAAGCCCCGCCTCCTCAAAGCCCCACCCCCAGTTCCAAGTTCCTCCGCCTCACACAGCGCATCCTCTTGCCTGGCCCTTCTAAACCCCGCCCACATTCCCCACTCCTGAGGAAGCCCCACCTCCTCCCGAAGCCCCGCCCCATAGTGCAGTAACTCACAAGCCCACCTGCTCAGCAAACCCTTCCCCAAGCCCCACCTTTCAATGCCCTGCCTCAAGCCCGGCCCTCTTGGCTCACCCCACAAAGCCCCACCCCTCAGGGAGAGGGACAGGACGCCCACCCGCTGCCAGAGGCCCAGGGCTGTGAGCCTGGCCTGTGAGATGCCCTAATCTGTCTGGGTCTGAGTTCCCAGGGACAGGTGGGAGGCCACTGCAGGGGCTTGGGTTCCAGCCCCACGAGCTGCTGGCTGGTGCCACTCTGCGCGGACAGATCCCTTGGGGATGCACTGTCGGTAATACCGGCCCCTCCAAAGTGTCCCCAGCTGGTCCATCCTTTCCCACTAGAGTGGCCTTCAAGAAATATCCCCTGTTCTTGCCACCCCAAAGCCATGAGTGCTTTGTAAGGACCGTGGGACGAAGCTGCTCCTCCTCCTCCTGGCCTTGGCTGGAAATCTGGGGCACGGTGGGGACACATGCGGAGTGTCCTTGGCCCAGGCATGATCTCACTCATCACGGCAGGTAAATATAATCAGTGCCTCCAGGTAAATACAATAAGTGCCTCCCATTTCAAAGACAGAAGAAAAGGGACTGGAGTGGGTGGCAGCCCCATGGAGACCCTGGATTCATGCCAGGGAGGGTGGCTGAACCTCCCCCCCACACCTAGCAATTAGCACACTGAGTCTCACTCAAAGCCTCCCCAGTCTGCACCTCCACCCCTACCCTGTGCTTCTGCAGGTGCCCAAACAGGGTCTAAGGCCCAAAACTTCTCACAGTGGTCCCGGGAACGGCAGGGTGGAGAGGCCTCCTCCCCCAGCATTCCCTGGGCACCCTCTGGCAGGGCATATGGGCACCTGGATACCTGTCATACAAGGTCAGGTGACATGGTGACCTCTAGAGATCTGCAAAGCCTTGCAGGCCCCCAACTCCCTGGCACAAGGCAAGCCGACCTGAGGAGGGAACCAGATCTCTCTGCGTCAGAATTCCTTTATTCTATTGTCCCTCTTTCCTGTGCTTCCTCCTTCCCTCCTGCCTCCTGACTTCCCTCCCTCTCATCCATCCATCCATCCGCCCACCCATCCGTCCGTCCGTCCATCCATCCATCCATCCATCCGTCCATCCATCTATCCATCCATCTGTCATGTTGTGTCTATTCACCCTCTCTCATCACAACATCCTTATTCTTCCGAGATTCGGCATGTGACACAGGGACTGGGGAGTCTGTCACTCTTCTTGGGCAGAATTTGACTTTCAGCCTTTAACTTTTACCCAGAAAACACTTGAGGAGCAGGATGTCCAATTTCCGGAACATTGGGCCTTCTGGTCAGTATTATTAGCCTGTGCTTCCCATTGGGCAGCCCCCAAGGCCCTCCCGGAAGTCCCCAGTTCCCACAGCAGCCTGGCCTTGCAGCTAGAACTGGGCCAGGTTAAGACAGGACTATATTTATCACAGCCGTTTCTTCTACGCCAATATTAAGTTACTGTCCTGAAGCTGGTCCAGGCAGGCCCCACCCTGACCTCAGGGGCCTGAATAGGTAGAGGGGGCACAGGGCACTCATTTTCCATGGCATCCCTGTCCTCCTGAATCCAGTCTAGCCAGGCTCCACCCTACCTAAGTGGGCAGGGGGGCACAAGGCACTCACCTTCCATGGCATCAGAGATGCCGCTGTCTCCGCTGCCGCTCTGCCTTGGGGCTCCCTTCTCCCCTGGTGATGTGTCCAGGCTGCCATTGCAGTCTTTGCCATGGGCTGGGTCCCCATCTGCCTCCCCACCTTCCAGAGCTTGGGCAGCCTTGGCCTGTAGACCAGCAAGAGTGACGGGCAGGAAGCCCAGCTCTGAGCCAGAGGGATGGACTAATTGACCCTCAGAGCTTCTTCCAGAGTCCTTCAGGGTGGCAGCCCCTCTTCCTGGCCTATGTCAAACTTAGTGCAGATGGGGGAGGGATCAGCCTCCGTGGTGATGGGGGTGACAGGGTAGGAACCAAAATGACTGAGGACCCTCTGCCCTGAAGACCCTTGACTCTGATCCTCCTACTAACCCTCCACTTGTTGACAGACTGAGAAAATGGTCAGCCACTCCCTGGGGCTTCATCAGGACCTACCCCTCCCTCAGTATGGACTCTTCCACTACCCAGAAAGCATCACAAAACCGGAAATATTTGAGCTGGAAGAATATTTCAAGTTTAGCTACTCCAGATTGCTTGTTTTAGACAGGGAAACTGAGGCACAGAGCAGAGAAATGCTTTTTCTACTGCTTGGATCCCCCCACCTCCCTGCCATGAGCAAAACTCCCAGCCCAGGGCCTTCTGCTTCTTCTGCCTCAAAACCCCTACCCCCGTGCCCTCCCTCATCCTCAGCCTCCCCAGGGAGAAGCCAGTGGCAGCTCCGGCTGAGGGAAGGTAGAGCCCTGGGTCCTCTATCTCCTTTCCCTGAATCCAGACCTTCTCCAGCTCCTCCTGGTGCTTTTTGAACTTCTCGAGCATCTGCTGAAACTCCTCCTCTTTCTCCTTATCCTCGGCCAGGGTGGCCTCGTTCTGCTCGGCATACGCCATGGCCACCACGGCCAGGATCAGATTGATGAGGTAGAAAGAGCCCAGGAAGATGATGACCACGAAGAAGATCATGTAGGTCTTGCCAGCTGCTCGAAGGGTCTGGGAGCAGAGGGAGAGGGAGTGGAGGGGTCCTATGACGTCCACCTCCTTTGACCCACTGCCCCTTTCCACACATCCATTGCCCAGATGGGTAAGCAGAGCCCCTCCCTCACAGAGCCTGGGGAATTGATGGCTGTCATTGGCATGCTGAGCCATGTTCTGGGGAACTTCAAAATATCTACTTGGGACTCAAGTGTTTTTGGTCTTCTGGCTTGGAGGAGGACAAAAGCCAGGCATCCTGAAATCAGAGAGCCAGGACAGAAAATTGGTGAACATGGGTTTGGGGTCAGCTTGAATTCTAGCTTTGCCACAGTGCCTGGCACCTAGTAAGAACTCAACAAATAATAGCTATTATTATTATTATTTAATCAATTTATTTTTTTTTTTTTAGACATAGTCTCGCTCTGTTGCCCAGGCTGGAGTGCAGTGGTGCGATCTCGGCTCACTGCAACCTCCACCTCCCAGGTTGAAGTGATTCTCCTTCCTCAATCTCCTGCGTAGCTGGAATTACAGGTGTTCACCACCAAACCCGGCTAATTTTGCATTTTTTGTAGAGACAAAAAATGGTTTTGCCATGATGGCCAGGCTGGTCTCAAACTTCTGACTTCAAGTGATCTGCCTGCCTCAGCCTCCCAGTGTGCTAGGGTCACAGGCATGAGCCACTGCACCCGGCCAGTAGCTGTTATTATTTTTGTTATTGTTATCAACACCATCAATGTTAGAAACATCGTCAGGCATCAGAAGGCACTGTCCTTCCAGATTCAGCCTACCTTCCCTGCAAACAGCAGAAGCCAAATAAAATATGGGCAGCACTGAATTTCTTTCTTTCTTTTTTTTGAGATGGAGTCTCACTCTGTCACCCAGGCTGGAGTGCAGTGGCGTGGTCTCGGCTCACTGCCACCTCCACCTCCTGGGTTCAAGCAATTCTCTCTCCTCAGCCTCCTGAGGAGCTGGGACTATAGGTGCGTGCCACCATACTCAGCTAATTTTTGTATTTTTAGTAGAGATGGGGTTTCACTATGTTGGCCAGGCTGGTCTCGAACTCCTGACCTCGTGATCCACCTCCGCCTCCTCAAATGCTGGGATTCAGGCGTGAGCCCCCGCGCCCGGCAGGCAGCACTGTATTTCTAAGCTGCCCTACTGGTTCTTGTGAGGCCTAAGGGTTCCTGGGCTTGTGCCTGCACTAGGCCCAGACCTCATCTCTGAAATCAAAGGTGTGGAAAGAATTAAAGCCATGGCTTGGCTCGGGGCAGGTATCCAGTTTCAGAGAGCGCAAGCTCCTATAAGGGCACTGTGGGAGTCCATAAGGAGATGGCCCAGTTGAGGGGTTGGCCATCCTGCGGTAGGCCCCATCAGGCCCTGAAGAGGCTGCAGGGATGGAGGGGGAGTGGCTGTAGGGTTGGGGGGCAGGGTTGGGGCAGTTGTACCAGCTGGAAGAGGTTCTCCCAATAGTCCTGTGTCATGAGGCGGAAGAGAGCCAGGAAGGCCCAGCTGAAGGTGTCGTAGCTGGTGTAGCCATAGTTGGGGTTCCGCCCGGTCTTGATGCACTCATAACCCTCAGGGCAGTGCCTAGGGATAGGACAGGGGGCTAGGTTTAGGGTAGGAGGAGCACTCCAGCTGGGGACAGATGGGGGCCCCAAGGGAAAAAAATCCGTCAGTTCTGCCTGTGTCCCCCAAACAGAAAAGCATTCCATCCATACCCATAGGTTTCCCTGCACTCCCATCCACCCCAGGTCCTTGTCTCAATCAGCTCCCACCTTCCAAGACCCCTGGGGCACATTTTCTGCATCCCTTAGCATCACTCACCCAGCATCACTGCTGTTCCCACAGAGTAGGGCATCGCTGGAGCCCTCCAGGAAGTAGAAGTTCCCTTTGGGAGTCAGAGGCCACAGAGGAGGCAAGTCACCCACATGGACACGGTGTGAGCACCAGAGCCCATTGCACACCTGTGGACAGGTCTGCGTGTACCACATAAACCAAATGGATGTTCCCTGGCTGCCTCTTCCCCATCCTTTAAGGACAGCTCCAAGTTCCAAGGTCTCTGGGTAGGGACTTGGCAGGGAGCTCAGCTGCAAGCACTGTCAGCCCAGTGCCCAGTGTAGGCGAAAAGTGAGGACACAGCAGCAGCACAGACAGGGAACGTGTATGTGTGTGCATGGGGCTATTGTGTACCTGTGCAGGGCACCTGAGTGAAGGGTGTGTGGGGGCTGGAATCCAGGTACCAGGGTGAGAAGGTGTACCTTTTCCTAATTTGCAAGAAGGCACTATGTAGACTAACAGTGGCTGTGTGAGAATGTGTGTGTTTCTGGCATGTGTGCCTGTGAAGATGTGAATAGGATGTGGGTGTGTGGGTGGGTGAATGGTGACCCTGCCAGGGTGTGAGCATGTGGTGTGATGAAGGAGGACAGGGGGTGCACAGGTTAGGGAGTAGGAACTATAGACTTGCTTTGTCTAGTGAGAGCTTCAGGATTTTTCTTTTTCTTTTTTTTTTTTTTTGAGACCAAGTTTCACTCTTATTGCCCAGGCTGGAGTGCAATGGCGTGATCTTGGTTCACTGCAACCTCCATCTACCAGGTTTCAAGCTATTCTCCTGCCTCAGCCTCCCGAGTAGCTAGGATTACAGGCACTATGCCCAGCTAATTTTTGTATTTTTGGTAGAGACGGAGTTTCACCTTGTTGGTCAGACTGATCTGGAACTCCTGACCTCAGGTGATCTGCCTGCCTCGCCCTCCCAAAGTGCTGGGATTACAGGCATGAGCCACCATGCCTGGCACTTTAGGGTTTTTAAAACAGTTTGTCATTTGTTGTTGCACTAACCCTTTGAGGAAGATATTGTTATCTTGATTTTATAGGTGAGGATTCAGGGGGCTAGGGAGATCAAGTGACTAGTCAGAGGTGACACAGGCTGCGAAGTGCTGGATTTAAGCTCAGGTCCTCACCAGCCTATTTGTCTTGTAAGAAGTGGAGGCAGGGTGGGGTGCGGTGGCTCACGTCTGTAATCCCAGCACTTTGGGAGGCTGAGGTGGGAGGACCAGGAGTTCGAGGTCAGGAGTTCGAGACCAGCCTAGCCAACATGAGATAACCCTATCTTTACTAAAAATACAAAAATTAGCTGGGCCTGGTGGCACATGCCTGTAACCCTAGCTACTTGGGAGGCCGAGGCAGGAGAATCGCTTGAAGCCAGGAGGTGGAGGTTACAGTGAGCTGAGATGGTGCCATTGCACTCCAGCCTGGGTGACAGAGTGAGACTCTGTCTCAAAAAAAAAAAAAAAGAAAATGTGGGAGCAGAGGCTACCCTAGGGACTGTAACAGGATCCCCTTTGCCTGTCCACTTTCCATTCTTACCTTCATCATTGATGTAGGCATCCCAGTCAAAGGTATCATTGGTGGCCCAGCTTGCATGGCTGTTCCACGTGTCGTTGGCATACCATGAGTCATTGCCATACCACATCTCATTGCCATACCATGTGTCATTGCCGTACCACGTGTCATTACTGTACCACGTGGTGTTGGTGTCGTTGAACGGCGGGGGCCAGCGCACACACTTCTGCCTCAGGTTTCCCATGAAGAGCTGCAGTCCCACCAGCGCAAAGACGCTCAGGCAGAAGACAGTGAGGATCATCACATCCGACAGCTTTTTCACCGACTGGATCAGGGCCCCCACAATTGTCTTTAGCCCTGATGGCAGAGAGGGCAAGGATATTGGCAGGAGGCAGGGCAGGGTGATAACAGCGCCCCCCCCCAGCCTCCACCACCAAGCTTTTTCCTACTCCATCTCCAAGGCTTGACTTACTGAGCACCACTACTTCCCCGAAGCCTTCTGAGATTAACCCCACCCTTCTCTGATCACATCCTCAATCTGGAGCCTTCAGATGGCCGCAGATACTCAGCCACTAGGAGAAGGAACTATAAAGACCTGATGGGCTGTTGTCTGACCTATAGAGCAAACAAAGGCATACAGTGGAGCTTAATACATGTCACTAGGTTAACGCTCTCAAAGTGTGTTCAACAGAACACTAATCTCCCATGCTGTGCCCTTAAAAAGCAGGGGGTTGATAATGTTTGGGAAAAGCTGCGCTCTAGATTCTGCTCTTGGAGAGTCATTATGTAGATGATCCTATCAAAGGCTCTGAAAAGTCCTGCAGAAATAAACAAAAACTTTATTTGTATTTATTTATTTAGAGACAGAGTCTCGTTCTGTCACCCAGGCTGGAATGCAGTGGCATGATCTTGGCTCACTGCAATCTCTGCCTCCTGGGTTCAAGTGATTCTCCTGCCTCAGCCTCCCGAGTAGCTGGGATTACAGGTGTGTGCCACCACACCCAGCTCATTTTTTGTTTTTGTTTTTTTTGTATTTTTAGTAGGGATGAGGTTTCACTATGTTGGACAGGCTGGTCTCAAACTCCTGGCCTCAAGTAATCAACCTGCCTCAGCCTCCCAAAGTGCTGAGATTACAGGCATGAACCACCTTGCCCGGCCTACTAAACAAAAACTTTTTTTTTTTTTTTTTGAGGCGGAGTCTCGCTCTGTCGCCCGGACTGGAGTGCAGTGGCCGGATCTCAGCTCACTGCAAGCTCCGCCTCCTGGGTTTACGCCATTCTCCTGCCTCAGCCTCCCTAGTAGCTGGGACTACAGGCGCCTGCCACCTCGCCCGGCTAGTTTTTGTATTTTTAGTAGAGACGGGGTTTCACCATGTTAGCCAGGATGGTCTCGATCTCCTGACCTCGTGATCCACCCGTCTCGGCCTCCCAAAGTGCTGGGATTACAGGCTTGAGCCACCGCGCCCGGCCTAAACAAAAACTTTAATCTCACGTATCCTTAACATATTTGACCATAGAACCCTTTTCCTTAAAATGCCTAGTAACATCCAAGGAACAGCAGAAGCTCTAGACTGACCTTGAAACATCATTATATTCTTTAGACAGACAAAGGCATAAACGATGCTGAAAGAATCCCAGGGCAGATTCCCATCACCTATGGAAGAGCCATAACTTCTTCTTTGGGCCTAATCATAGTGCCTCTTGCGTTAATATGACTTCATTTCCTTTTCTTATCCTGATATGGAAAACAAATGCTCGGCAGCCTCCTTATAAAAGCCCTCCTGTGCCCCGAGGATGCCGGCAGCTGGCATAGAGGAAAGGCAACGCCGTCTTGCTCAGTGGCCAATGTACAGTGTGGAATTTTGGAAATGCTTCCTCTCCTGGGTCTCACACCTTCCTCGGCTGCAGTCAGAGGGCTTTAGACTAGAAGAGAGCTCAGGTACTTTCTTTCTTTTCTTTTTCTTTTTTCTTTCCTTCCTTCCTTCTTTCTTTTTTTGATATAGAGTCTTGCTCTGTCGCCCAGGCTGGAGTGCAGTGGTGTGATCTCGGCTCACTGCAACCTCTGCCTTTTTGGTTCAAGCAATTCTCCTGCCTCAACCTCCCAGGTAGCTGGGATTACAGGCACATTCCACGACGCCCAGCTTATTTTTGTATTTTTAGTAGAGACAGGGTTTCACCATGTTGGCCAGGCTGGTCTCGAAGACCTGACCTCAAGTGATTCACCCATCTCGGCCTCCCAAAGTGCTGGGATTACAGGCGTGGGCCACCACACCTGGCCTCAGGTACTTTCTCACATTAGGATTTAACAGTTTCCCCTCTTCTGAGAGCCTGATCTCTATCCTTTTTCTTTTTCTCCTTTACTGGGAGAGAATCTCCAGTTTCTCCACATGCTCTTGTGCGGGTCTGAATGATCAGATTCTATTGATCACATGCTTCTTGATGCATTACTTTGGAATTGCCCTGGCCTTATTGCCCAGCAGGTGCCTGCTGTGTTCCTAATTGAGCTCTCAGGGTTCTGACTTTTCCTCATGGAGTCCTTTTGTGTCTTTCTCTGCTCTGCTTGGTCTGCTTATTTTATTGAGCACATGCATATATATCACAAACCACGGGTCAGGGACTGTGAGGGCCTTACAGATATTAAGGCATTTAATCCTTACAACAATCTAAAGAGTGGTACTATTAGTCTCCATATTCTACAGATAAGGAAACTGAGACATGGACAGGGTGAGGCACTTGCCCAAAGTTAAAGTTAGGAAGTAGTAGAGGTGAGAATTGAAACCAGGCAGTCAGGCTCCAGAATCTGTGCTTTTTTTTTTTTTTTTTTTTTTGAGACAGAGTCTTGTTCTTTTTCCCAGGCTGGAATGCAGTGGCAAGACTACAGCTCATGGTAGCCTCAATCTCCTGGGCTCAAACTATCCTCCCGCCTCAGCCTCCCAAGTAGCTGGGACTATAGGAGAGCATAACCAGGCCCAGCTAATTTCTTTTCTTTTTTTTTTTTTTTGAGATGGAATCTCACTCTGTTGCCCAGGCTGGAGTGCAGTGGCATGATTTTGGCTCACTGCCACCTCTGTCCCCCAGGTTCAAGTCATCCTCCTGCCTCAGCCTCCTGAGTAGATGGGATTACAGGTGCACACCACCATGCCAGGCTAATTTTTGTATTTTTAGTAGAGACAGGGTTTTGCCTTGTTGGCCAGGCTGGTCTCAAACTCCTGACCTTAGTTGATCCACCTGCCTCGGCCTCCCAAAGTGCTGGGATTACAGGCGTGAGCCACCATGCCCAGCTGAGTCTGTGCGCTTAACAACCTTGCCATGCTGCCTCTCAAATGCCTATCCTTCCAAGTAGAACTCCTTCTGCCCTCTGGTCACATGGGCCCCTCTGCATCCTGGCTTTGCTGTGAGTTCTACAAAAACACCAGCCTGGGAGTGTTGTGACACTGAGTCAGGTTCCAGGCCTGTGCGTGGTACGGGGGTCTCTCGGCTCAGGCAGAGGGTCCCTGCACCTCCCCAGTACCTGGGATGACCGTGATGGTTTTGAGGGCCCGCAGCACCCTGAAGGTCCTCAAGGCTGAGATGTTGCCCAAGTCCACAAACTCTGTCAGGTACCTGGGTAGGGGTGGAGGGGGTGGGACTGTCAGAGGCTGGGGTTGGTGGTAACACAGAAATCAGGGCTTCTCCAGGCCTGGAATGAGGATTCCCAAGAAACTGGGGGTACCACAGGGTCTGGAGGGCAGGGAAGACACCCCAAATCTCCCCTGGGAGCCCAAGACTTGGGAAGGACAGTGCAGGAGCTCTGGGGGAGTGGGGATGGCAAAGATAGCCTGGCTCGCCCAGCGGGTGAGGGCCCATGGGCCTGTGGGTCAGGGCTGCCTCATGTGATCATCAGGAGTCCATCAGGAAAGCTCTGAGCCAGACCCTGAGAATGGCAGTTTCTAGAATTGTGCAGCTCCCTATCTGTACAACTGACCAATGTCCCCTGCAGCCCTCAGCCCAGGCAGTTGCCCTCTTTGAGGCCTGGCCCCGTCCCCTCACACACTGCAGCCTCAGGATGTCCTGGGGCCCCTTCTCACGCCATCATGATGACGCTGAAGTCCAGCCAGTTCCAGGGGTCCCGGAGGAATGTGAAGTCGTCGACACAGAAGCCTCGGGCCAGTATCTTGATGAGGGACTCAAAGGTGTAGATCCCCGTGAAGGTGTACCTGGGGGGGAGAGGGCCAGCCAGGGCAGACATGTCACCTGGGCAGGGGTGAGTGTGGCAACGACAGACCCCAAGAAGGGAGGGACACAGAAATGAAATATGCCACTCAGGTGACTAAGGACACTAGTGAGTGATAGTGTGGCCACCCTGGGGGCTCAAGGTGCGGATGAGGGTCACGGTGACAGTGTGTCTCCCTGAAAGACAAGAGCAGCATCACACAGAGGTGCAGACACCTGAAACGGGCTGTGTCCCAGGGCTGGGGAGCTCAGGGAGCAGGGAGACTTACTCCACATTCTTGGACCAGGGAGGCGGGTCACTCATGGTCATGAAGACACAGTTGGTCAAGATGGTGATCATGATGAACATGCTGAACAGCGTGGGGCAGGGTCAAGGAAAGTGAGGAAGCAGCTAGGATGGGAGGTGACAGAGGGTCTCCTGGGCCAGAGCACCCCATCTCACCCATCCCTAACCCCTTCCGCCTCTCCCGTCTCAGGCAGGATATGCGTGGATGAGCACCTTGATGGCCCCGCGCCTGACCAGGCTGAAGGGGCTCAGCAGGTAGAGAGCGGGTGTGGCGGAGAATCGGAAGATGGCCTTGCCCTTGTTGAGTACGATGAAGGTCTAAGGTGGGGAGAGAGGCTGTGAGGCCCGGGGACAGACAGATGGACTGCAGACAGACAGAGGGGGCCCTCCCAGGCCCAGACCTTCTTGTTGCTGTAGTAGGGATCCAGGTCCTCCAGGGGGGTGCCGATGGCCTCCGGTGGGGGGTCCCCGTAGATCAGGGGTAGGTTCTTGCCAGCCTCCAAGTCACTTCGTGGCTTCCGTTCGGGCTCCTCGATCTCCATCTGCTTGTTCCGCTGCAGCCGGGCTTCCTCCTCCACTGCCCGCTGTTCTATGGCTGCCAGGGACTCCCGGGTGAAGGGACGCAAGCACTCAGGGCCCAGAGGCACCAGGGTGCACAGAGATGGTCTGGCCATCCTCGCATCCTGGGCTCAGAGACCAGGAGGGTGGTGGGTGGCCAAGGGAGCTGCAGTGCGCAGCCCCGGAGTGCTAGGCGGCCGCCCCTCCCTGGGCCGGCCGTCCACTCCTCACCTCCTGCTTGCCCAGTGGCTGAGCCGGGGAGGTGGGCGTGCAGGCTCTGTCGGGACTGGGAGATGTACCTGCAAGGCCCAGGTGCTGCTGCTGCACAGGTGCTGGGCACAGAGCATCACCCCTGGCCCCACACCACGCTTTCCCCAGCAGTGGCAGGGGCCGCCCCCAGGACCGACGGCAAACCAACCAGATTCTTTGTGGCCTTGGGACTTGGGACCAACACCCTCGTGCCTTCGACTGCCTCCTGGGCTCAAGCTCTGGGAACTGTGTGGCTTCAGCCTAATGGGACAGAGAGAGAATCACAGCTGACTGTGCTCAGTTGACCTCTGGATGGGCCAAGATGAGGGGCCTGGTTGGTGGGTTAGCCCAAAGTGGGACTGCCACAGGAACTTCATCCTGAGGGCCAATGTGGATCCTGATATTGGCCACCTGGAGATGTAGGTGGAGACCATGAAGGTGGCAGCCAGGCTCTGTGCAAAAAGGTTGCTGTGATTGATTAGTGATGTCTGCCAGGGGCGCAAGGAGGAAGAATGTGGTGCCTCAGCCTATATTTGCCATCCCTGGCCTGGAGGGAAGGGAAAAGGAAGATGGGGGTGGGTGTGGATTCCTCTTTCCTGACCTTTGGAGTACTTGGTGTTGGGCTGGGAGAGGGAAGAAGGAAGGGCCTTGGGCCCGGCAGAGGTCTCCCAGCAGTTCCCTCCCACTGCCCTGGGGGACCTAGCCCACTGGGCAGGCAGGGGGAACTGGGAGAGGAACATCGAGTCTGGAGAGCTGCAGATGCTAACATGGAAGAGAAGGACATACAGGGAAGGTCACAGGGACAAGGAGATAGACAACTCCAATGGTGGGGGCAGGGCTAGAGCTCCTGGGGACTGCTTTTGGCTGGTGGATGCACATACTGGATGGGGGGAAGGGGCACCCACCAGGAGCCTTTGATGCCTGTGAGCATTGTGTGGACTGGGCCCCACCTGGCCCCTCTCCCCTGCCCAGCCCTCCAGAGCCTGTTCCCTGTAGAAGGGAAGGAGGATCACTTATTGCAAATGGTCCTGGGGGAATGATCACATCAGCAGGCAGTTGCAGAGAGACCCCTGCAGCCCAGCCACACACAGCCACCATGAGACCCACATGGACAGACCTGGAGCCACTCTTGCACCACAGAGACCTGGACAGACCCCTAGAGACTCCCAAAGCCACACCTGAGGGTGGCCCTCTCCCAGTGGACCTTAACCCCTGCAGCAGCGCCCCCGCCCTGGTCAGCACAGGCACTTCTCAGGCTTGATCAACGGGTGGGGAGGGTGGCCAGGGAGAGGCCAGAGTCATTGGGCAAAGCTGGCCACGCCTCCATGCCTGGCTTCCCAGCTGCTCCCTACAGCACCAAGGGAGTCGTGTTTCCACGGGGATGACTCTGCTTATTCCTGCCAACCCTGCCCTCAGCTGCTCATTGGCCCCCATCGTGAGCATGCATGGGCACGTGCACACACACTTGCACACACAGGCACACGCACGCACACCCGGCCTGGAGCCACCCCTCTTGCAGACCTTCCCAGCTGCATCTCACAGCTCTGTCGTATACCTTGCCACCTTCCTCCCCATCACCCACCGCACATACACCCCCACATGCTGCTTGTCACTACGCAGAAGATGCCAATCAGCCAGGTTGCTTTGAAGAGACCCCAGGGCTGCTGTGCACCCACCCAGTCCACAGTCCCTGCTGTGACGATCCTCCTGTCCTGATACTGCTCACTCTCTCCATTACAGGAGCCCAAGTAGGGCCACAAAAGCCCACAGACACATAGTCTGGCTCCCAACCCCAGCACTCGAGGAAATGACTCTCACCTGAGTCACCAGAGCTCCCCAGGGGACAGATCCAGTGTTTTCTTCCCCACCGGCCCTCCTGAGCTTCCCACACTGCTCATCACCTTTCTTCTTGGGAGCAGGACATCACCTGCGCGTCCGGCCACTCTCCCCAGCTCTGCTCTGGGACCTGCCCCTTCCCTGCCCCTGGAAGATGCTTCTTCTCTGGGCCCCGTTCTGCAGCCTGTTTTTTTTTTTGCACAGCACCCTTCAAAATGTTCACTTCCTCCTAATTTCCTCTTCTCCTAGGTCTCCATTACCCCTGAGGTCTGGCTGTTTTGTAATGTGAGGGAAAGAATGTCCTCACTGGTTCTACTTGTTAAAGCTGGCTTTGGTTGGTGGTTGCCCGAAGCATCTTGGTGATAGATCTGGCCAGTTCCACACCCTACTGAGGCTCCCTCTCCAGTGTCACCGCCCTTTCCACCCTCCATCCCTCACCTGCTCTGTTCAAATAACCTCCCTGAGTGGTGACATGCTCCTGTAGTCCCAGCTACAGAGGCAGGAGGATCCCTTAAGCTCAGGAGTTCGAGGCTGCAGTGAGCCACAATGGTGCCACTGCCCTCTAGCCTGAGTGACAGAGTGAGACCCTGTCTCAAAAACCAACTGAAAAAACCCCTCCCACTGGGCTCTCCCCTAGACTACCATAAATATTTGTAAAATCACAAATTTCACCCCTGCTTAAATATTTAATGGCTTTCCACTGCGTAAGAGTAAGTCCTAAGCCCTACCCAGGGCTCCCAAGGCCCTCCATGATCAGATCCCTACCTCATCGCCTATCCTTCCCCCATCCTCTTGCCATGCTACCTCCATTTTCAAAAATGGGCCAAGTTATTTCCCACCCTCCTGCCCTAACCCCTATGCCTTTGCTTGTGGTTTGCTCTCCTCCCAGAGCACCCATCTTCTTTGTCTCCCTGGAAAACTTCCATTCATCTTTCTAGACTCAACCCACACAAAAACCACCTCCTCCAGGAAGCCCTCCCTGGGTACCCTAGCCGGGTGGAACTCTCCCCTTGTTTGTGTCACCAGCTCAATAAAAGTTTAGCAAATGAATAAGTGAGTGAATTACAGGGGCACTCCACCTTAGCTCTTTTCTCCTTTAAACATACCCTGAACCTAAATCATAACCAGAAACCATATCTCCTCTGAAATCACCACTTCAAGCTCTCCCCTTGCCCCTGCCACCTCAGCTCCTGGCTCAGGGGCCCGGTTGCTATAATCTTTGGGCACCTTCAATTCTTTGACCCTGCACTTTCTCCCTCTCCATCAGACTGCTTCTGACTTCACGTCCCTCCTCATCTAGCCTCACTTGGAAGATCATCATTCTGTTCCCTCCTCCACAACTCCCAGGGTATGATCTCTCTCCTTCTATCACACTGTTCTGGGGAACCCCTAAACTGCATGTCCCCAGCTCTGTTTTTCCAAAGTCAGCCCTGAGCTGGAGAACTGTGGCTGGGGAAATGGTATGACCAGGTTGAGCTCATCTTAAATTCATGGTCACATACTCTGGGTTTGTCCGCAATCCTGCCAGCCCTGTAGTGTGGATTTTTCTGGTAGGCTCACTTTTCCACTTTTTGAAAAGAACTATTTCATGCCTTCTCCTCTTTCCTCAGACCTCCACACTCCTCCCCATGTGCCTCCTAGCTGATGATCTTCCCTGGGGAAGGCAGAACCACCACACATTGTCAAATCCACAGAACCGTCTCCCCATCCCACCTCGTCTTCCTCCATCCTGTTAGAATAATAATAATAAGCAAGAGTCAGGCTTTCCCGGGGCTCAGGACCTCAGCCCCTCTTGCTTCTCAAAGACCTCTCCAGGTGTCCTCTCTCTACGGCCCATCCACCTCTCCCCATCTGTGAACAGACTCTAGTTTCCCCCACTTTAAAAGCAATGGCAGTGGTGACAAAACTCCCCTCCTGGCCCCACACCTCCCTGCATCTATTGCCCTATTTTCCTGTTCCTCTTCAGAGTAAAACTTCTTGGAAAGTGTCTACACCAGCTGTCTTGACTTCCTTACCTTTCATTCTCTCTCCAATCCATTCCAACCTGGCTTCCCTTTCCCTCAACTGAAACTACTTTTGTCAAGTCACTAACACCCTCCCTGCTGCCAAGTCCAGTGAACACGCTTCTGTCCTCAGCTCCATACAGCCCAGTTGGCCACAGCCCCTTTCTGGAAGCACTCGATTCTTGCAGCCTCCATGGAAGCTGCTCGCTGTTTACCTTCTACATCCCTGGCTGCTCTGTATCACTTTCCTCTGCTTGTCCTGATTTCTCTCCCCAGTCTCTAAGGTTTTTCAGGGTTCAAGCTGCTTTGGGGTGGCATCATTCCTATGACTACAAATAATGTCGTGGGGCCAGGCACAGTGTCTCATGCCTATAATCCCAGTGCTTTGGGAGGCCAAGGTGGGAGGATCATTTGAGCCTAGGAATTGGAGACCAGTCTGGGCAACAAAGTAAGACCCTGTCTCCACGAAAAATAAAATAATTAACTGGGTGTGATGGTGTGTGCCTATAGTCCCAGCTATTCAGGAGGCTGAGGCAGGAGGATCACTTGAATCCACGGAAGTGGAGTCTGCAGTGAGCTGTGATTGTGCTACGGCACTCCAGCCTGGGCAATAGAGCAAGACCCTGTCTCTAAAAATCAATAAATACAATAAAATAATAAATCAATTATAAAATAATAAGTTCATGAATAAAATAATAGTCATGTCCTGGGAATGGGAATGTGATAGACGTCTCCCTTGAAGTCCAGGCTGGTATATTCAATTGTCCCCGCACGGCTCCACTGGGATGGCTCACACCCTCCCAACTGCAATCAGACGTTTGCATTTTCCACTGTTCCACCCAGGAAATGGCATCACTGCTATTGGCTGCTCAAATAAAAAATTAGGGTGTCTCCCTGATTTCTCCTTTTCCTTCACCTTCCACACCCAGCCTGTCCAAAGTTCTATTAATATCATCTCCAACATACACCTATACTTGACATTTTTCCATCTCCCTGGGTCCATACCACAATAGTCTCTTACAATAGCCTGTTTCCTGCTATCTGCTTTTGCACACACGCCCTCCGAATCAGGCCCCTAAAATAGCCATGAATCTTTTAAAAACAAAAACTAGTCATGCTGTTTCTCCTTTTAAAATTATCCAGGCTGGGCGCAGTGGTTCACGCCTGTAATCCCAGCACTTTGGGAGGCCAAGGCAGGTGGATCACCTGAGGTCAGGAGTTCAAGATGAGCCTGACCAACATGGTGAAACCCCATGTCTACTTAAAATGCAAAAATTAGCCAGACGTGGTGGTGGGCAACTGTAATCCCAGGTACTCAGGAGGCTAAGGCAGGAGAATCGCTTGAGCCTGGGAGATGGAGGTTGCAGTGAGCTGAGATCATGCCACTGCGTTCCAGCCTGGGCGACAGAGTGAGACTCTGTCTCAAAAAAATAAAATAAAATAAAATATACATAATAAAATAAAATTCTCCAGTAATTTCTCGTTGCACTTAGAGTAAACCTAACCTTACCATAGTGGCCTCCCTGGCCTGGTGATTGAACCTCTCACCTTTGTCTCCTGATCTGCCCCTCCAGTCCCACTGGCCTCCTTCCAGCTCCTTGACCACTGCGCTGGCTCCTGCTCTTGGCCTCCACCCAGCTCCTGCTCCCTGTAGGTCCCTCTTCCCTCTCCCCTTTCACGTGGATTTTCCTTCTCATCCCTCTGTGCTAAGCTCAAACGTCCCCTCTTGCAAGGGGCCTTCCTTCTCCTTTACTTCCTGTGACAGACCCTTGTATTTTCCTTGACATCATATATCATAATTTGTAATCACTTGCTTATTTGCCTTATGTATTTGTCTGTCACCCTCAGTAGGCTGAAACGCCAAGAGAGCAGCGACTGTGTCTGTCTTGGTTGCCTTGCCCAGTCCCAACACTGTGCACACAGTAGGCACTTAATAAGTGTCTGTTGAATGAATAAGCGAATGGGGCCTTGGATACAGACCTTTCCAGGGATAAAATGGATTCTGATATGTTTTGCTGATTCAGTCATTCATCTACCCATTTATTCATTCTGTTTGTGGGCTGGAAGCTGAGCTGGGCGTGAGTAGGACAGAAAGCTGCCACAGCTGACAGTCCTGGGGGAGGTAGACGTGGCACATGGCGGCTGAGACACAAGGAGATGGCAAGGCCTGCCCTCAAGCGGGGAGTTGACTGTGTTTTGGGAGTTTGAGTGGATTACTTCCAAGTAGGGGGAGGAAAGATGTGGCTTTTCAGCTGGGCCTCGAAGGATGAGTGAGTTAGGAACACAGGGAAGTGGAGGGGAAGAACATCCCAGGGGGCGAGAATAACCAGAGCAAAGATAGGCAGGACACAGGGAACTCCCTCATGTATAGCACAGAAGCTGTTTAGGGGCTTGGGGGCAGGGAAGATGGCAGCTGGGCCAGGGCTTGCTGCAGGCCTGAAGGTCTGGATTTCAACCTGCAGCCTCGGAGAGCCCCTCACAGGGCAGGTGGGCTGGGGTGGCGCCATCATTGGCAGCATGTGTGGTCCTCTGGTCCACACTTTCCGTGTGTCTAGAATAGAGAGCATGAGTTATGTTGTTTCAACGGGCAGCAGTGGGGGAATGGAAGGACGTCTGGGATGTATGAACAGTGACTTCCTGGCAGGGACAAAGCACCAACAAAGCCCCAGGAGATAAGTCAGGCGATGGGCTGGCCATCTCCATGTGGCTCCCTAGGCCACAGGCAGAAGTAATGGGGGCCAAGATGACAGCTCCTGCTGTCCTTCCACTCGCCTCCACCCCCGAGTTATCCCCTGAGATGTGGCAGTTGAGGGTCTGGGGGAGCTCCAGGCAACCTCCTCCCAGTGAATTTAAGAATGTTGGAGTCTGTTGGGCATGGTGGCTCACGTCTGTAATTAATCCTAGCTCTTTGGGAAGGCGCAGGAGGAGGACTGCTTGAGTTCAGGAGTTCAAGACCAGCCTCCGCAACATAGCAAGACCCTGTCTCTACTAAAAAATGAAACAAATCAGCCGAGGATGGTAGTGTGCGCCTGTGGTCTCAGCTACTCGGGAGGTGGAGCGGGAGGATCACTTGAGCTGCAGTGAGCTATGACTGTGTCACTGCATGCCAGCCTGGATGACAGAGTGAGACCCTGTTTCCAAAAAAAAAAAAAAAAGTTGGAGTCACAAGGACTTGAGAGCAACAAGTGCGACTCCCTCATTTTGCAGATGGAGAAACTAAGGCCCAGAGAGGACCAGAACCCACCCAGAGCTCACATATTTATTCATTCAACAAACATTTTCTGAACACCTGCTACAGCGTGCTGGGCTGTGGTCTGGGTGCCAGGGCAGACTGCAGTAGTGGCAAAGTCCCTGTCCTCACTGAGCTTGCATTCCAGAGGGAGGGAGCAGGCGGTAAATAGGGAAGCAAATAAGATAATTTTAGAGAGTGATAAATGAGAAGCTGAGCCAAGACTCAAACCCAGCTCCCCAGGAGCCAGGGCTGGAGTCCGTTTCACAAGCAAAAAGTCCCATGGAACCTCCGTTGAAATGGAAGTTTGGGCGGAAGTGGTGGGCAAATTCAGGCCATCCTGGGGGCCTGGAAGTGGTGAGCTGACAGGGATGCAGGGGGAGGGATTGGGAGTCAGAGAGCCAGGCTGGGGCCAGCTGTCTTTGGGCAGGGAGCCGAGGCTGAGGACGCTGGAGGGCGAGGCAGCTCTTCTCTGGAGTGGGTCCAGCTCTGCATTGTCTCTCTCTGTGGTGCAGCCAGATCGGAACACCCAATTCCAGATATAGTCTGATCACAGAGGCCTTTTCTCCCTGGCCTGGACACCCTTTATGTTCGTTCATTCCGGGATGGCCTCACTTCTTCCGCAGCCCAAACAAAGCTGGGGTTTGCAGTCACTCCTAGGTCTTTTCCTCATGTGCTGAGGTCTAATTAGGTCTTCCCCTTCTTATGCACTGTGCAATGGATTTTTCTCTTTTAAACCCATGTGCACCTCACAAAATAGTAGCATCTTGAATCCAACAATGTATGAAAAGAATTACACACCACGATCAAGTGGAATTTATCTCAGGTATGCGAGGCAGGTTCAGCATTTGAAAATCAGACTGGACGCAGTGGTTTATGCCTGTAATCCAGCACTTTGGGAGACCAAGGCGGGCAGATTGCTTGAGCACAGTTTGAGAACAACCTGGACAACATGGTGAAACCTCATCTCTACAAAAATTACAAAAAGTTAGCTGGGTGTGTGTGGTGGTGGCCACCTACAGTTGCAGCTAACCAGGAAGCTGAGGTGGGAGGATCACCTGAGCTCCGGAGGTCAAGGCTGCAGTGAGCCGTGATCACACAACTGCACTCCAGCCTGAGTGACAGAGTGAGACCTTGTTGCAAAAAAAAAAAAAAAAAAAATAGATTAATGTAATCCATCACAACAACAGGCTAAAGAAGAAAGATCACATAATCATATTAATAGATGCAGCAAAAGCATTTGACAAAATGCAGCTCCCATTCGTGATGAAGTCTCGCAAACTAGGAGTAGAGGGAAACTTCCTGAAGTTAACAGAGTGTTTACCAGGAAACCTACAATTAAAATTGCTTTGTTTTTTGTTTGTTTGTTTGTTTGTTTGTTTTTTGACAGAGCTTCATTCTTGTTGCCCAGGCTGGAGTGCAATGGAGTAATCTCGGCTGCAACCTCCGCCTCCTGGGTTCAAGCAATTCTCCTGCCTCAGCCTCCTAAGTTTCTGGGATTACAGGCGTGCACCACCATGCCTGGGTAATTTTGTATTTTTTTTTAGTAGAGACAGGGTTTCACCATGTTGGTCAGGCTGGTCTCAACCTCCTGACCTCAGGTGATCCACCCACCTTGGCCTCCCAAAGTGCTGAGATTACAGGCATGAGCCACTGTGCCTGGCCTAACATTGCTCTTAATGGTGAGAAACGCAAAGCTTTCCCACTTAGATCATGAACAAGGTAAGGCTGTCCCCTCTCACCACAGCTTTCCAGCATCGGACTAGAAGTCCCAGCTAATGCAATAGGACAAGAAAATGAAATAAAAGGTATTCTGACTGGGAAGGAAGAAATAAAACTATCTTTGTTCACAAATGATGTGATTGTCTAAGTACAAAATCAGAATCAACATGAAAGTTTATAGAACTAATCATGATAACAGCAGGGTTGCAGGATACAAGGTTAATATAAATCCAGATGCAGGATTTTACATCTTCCTCTATTTAAGTTCCCTTTGCTCATCCACCTCCAGTCCTCTGAAGGTCAGCTGGATCTTGATTTTTCTTCAGTTCAAGGCCATCCCTCACAGCTGAGTGTCTCTGATCCTATCCCAAATTATTGGCCAGGCAAAGTTCAGGACAGATCTCCCTCCCTAGCCCCATTATATCCTTCTAGAACCTTCCCTCCTGGGACAACTACACTTTTGGTGAGGGTTCTTCAAACATTCAGAAATCTACCCAGCTGAAGTGCATCAGCCTGAAATCCCCAAAGTGGTCTCAGCCATGCCCCTGCCAGCCTGGAATATAAAAGCCACTGTAAGGTACTAATATGGTTCGACTCGGTGTTCCTACCCAAATCTCATGTTGTAGCTCCCATAATTCCCACGTTAGGAGGGACGCAGTGAGAGATAATTGAATCATGGGGGTGGATCTTTCCTGTGCTGTTCTCATGATACTGAATAAGTCTCATGAAAATTTGACGGTTTTAAAAATGGAAAGTTTCCCTGCACAAGGTCTCTCTCTCTCCCTTCACCTGCTGCCATTCATGTAAGATGTGACTTGCTCCTCCCTGCCTTCTGCCATGATTGTGAGGCTTCCCCAGGCATGAGGAGCTGTAAGCCCAATAAACTTCTTTCTTTTGTAAAGTGCTCAGTCTGGGCACTGTCTTTATCAGCAGCGTGAAAACAGACTAATACAGGTACTCTCTTGGAAGATTGAGAATGAATGTGATCTGCCCCTCACTGCCTTCCCTGTTAACTCCAGGGTACATCCTTCCAGATGCAGAGGTGGCAGGTTGCTTGCTGGCCTTGCTCAGGCACCAGCCATCTCCCCTCTTGCCAACCAAGTATGCTCTTCATCTCTGGCAAAGCTGCTATAGCTACCCACAAGGATCTAGCTGTTTTGTTTCTCTATGGATTGGGAGCAAAATGATCAAGTACCATGTGCGGCCAGTGGAGACCCCCACCCCAAGCTTCACCTGCAGTGAGGGCTCAGACTTGGAACTTCCTGGGAATCTAAAACAGACCAGACTTCTTTGTCCTGGCCAAAGACAGCACCGGGCATCCGGGTGGCCCACTTCCCAAATTCCTATGTTCCTGCTATGGCCCAGCTCCAGGAGTGAAAAATCCACCCCTATGTCCCCCAGGTTGTAAGTCTCAAGTTACAACTTTTTCTCAGCTGGGGCAGGTTGGGGGTGGGGATGGGAAGGGGGTAGCTGTATTGTTTCTCTGCCAGCACTTAGGGCCTGGAGAGGAGGAAGAGTGGCCTGTGCCTTGGCAGGCAGGGGCCTACAGGAAGTCACCCCAAGTGGCCCTCCCCTCCTGGCCTGACACTCTGCAGAGGAAATCTGCTCTGACAGACTTTGGAGGGAAGCCTGGAGCCAGGAGCCTCGGGCGGAAACCTCCAGACGCTCAGGGGCCCAGAGAGTTCCGGAAACCAATTGGGGTGATGTTGGGGTGGGCTCCTGGGTGAGGGATGGGCAAAGCTGATTGTGTTTTCCATGGGGGCTCACTGGGTCAGAACAAGCCTCCCTGTTTTAAGCTCCTGATTCAACTAGCCTGATAACTTGTTCTACCCAAAGGGTAAGAGTAACAGTGGTGGCCATGTTTATTTCGCACCTACTGTATGCCACAGTTGGTTTCCATATTCAGGATGTATGGGCAGGCCCTCCTTTCATGATCAGCCCCATTCCTGACAATTTTCAAAGGCTCTCCAAGAACACTGGTTGTTTTGTTTTTGCTTTTTTTTTTTTTTTTTTTTTGAGACAAAGTCTCACTTTGTCACCCAGGCTGGAGTGCAGTGGCACGATCTCAGCTCATTGCAACCTCTGCCTCCCGGGTTCAAGCAATTCTGTCTGTCTCAGCCTCCCAAGTAGCTGGGATTACAGGGGCCCACCACCATGCCTGGCTAATTTTTGTTGGCCAGGCTGGTCTTGAACTCCTGGACTCAAGTGATTCACCTACCTCAGCCTCTCAAAGTGCTGGGATTACAGGCATGCGCTACTGCACCTGGCCAACTGGTTTGTTTTTCCCCAACTTTCTTCCTCCTCTCCCAAACCTGACCCTTTTCCTCTACCCAGAGTGCTTCTAACAGGTTCCGGTCTGATGAAATAAAAGCCCACAAACATGCTGTTTGGGTTTCAGGCACTGTGACCGCTTCCCACTAACTTCTCCCGGCTCATCTGTCGGCCCCAGAGCCTTTTCTCCCCAAACACAAGGTTCCAGAGTGGGTTTCTCCTCCCAAGTCTGAGCCTTAAGTTAAAAGAATTTGTAAGATGTGGAATTCTGAGTTTCAGTCAGCTTGGGAAAGATTTTCCTTAGTGTGGGAGGGGCTGGTTTCTCTGGCCCCCAAATCTCTGTGCAGTCACCTGTCGTGCTGACGTGCACAGGTTCACGAGGTGGAGGCTTAAGAAATATTTCTAGATGAAAAGTTATCATGGACACGTTCATTTGGAGCTTATCACGTGCCAGGCACTGTCCTAGGGACTTCGCTTTCGTCATCCTAGCTAACCAGCAGTGGAGTCAGGACTCAAATGCAGCTCTCTCTCATGCCAAGCCCCTGTGCCTGCTACTACAGACTCGGCCTCCTTCCAGCCCTTTGGGGAACTGGGCTAGGCATAGCTGCCCTCCCTCAGCACAGGGCCTGCCCAGGTTGAGGTCCCACTCAGTTTGCTCCATGGGCCAGCCTGACCCTCAACCATCTATCCCCTTCAAAGGGCAAGCCAGATCCTTGGGCCAAGCCCCTGAGAGGCGTGGGCTGGGGTTGGCATCTGGTAGGCCTTGGTAGGGTCATGCTCAGGATTCCTGAGGTTTTGTGCTGGGAGCTGTGTGTGGGAGGGGTCAGTGGGGGGAAGAGAACCACAGGTCAATTTGCACCAATTGACCCTCATATATCCCCTGACCCCCATATGGCCTACTTGGATGCAGGCACATGCCCTTGCCAGTGTACACACACACACACACACACACACACACACTCTCACATACGCACACTCATTGCCTCTATGAGTCATTTCCCAGCTGCTCAGAAGGGTGGGGAGGCTAATTTGTTCCACTCAGGCTCAGGGCTTCCCGCCCTCTGTTGGCTTGGATCTTTCTTTTAAAATATTTTCTAGAGATAGGATCTCACTATATTGCCCAGGATGGACTCAAACTCCTGAGGTCAGTTGATCCTCCTGCCTCAGCCTCTCAGGTAGCTGGGACTACAGGTGTGTACCACCATGCCTGGCATCAGATCTTTTTAAGGAGCCCCTGAGCATGATGGTCTCCCAAACTGGTATGTGCACATCCTCTACACACACATCTAAGCCCACTTCCCCTGCCCTTGGACACATCGTCCCTGAACATAGAGCTACCTCCCTTCCCCTGCCTGCTCCTTGAAGCAGTGGGTCCACGGAAAGGCCACCAAGAGGCCTGCTCACACCTAATCCTGGGCCTGGAGAACTTCAGGCAACCTGGCTCCCCATTCCCTCCATCCGTCCCCAGCCTTTGAGTCCTCCCGACTTGAGACAGGGGAGCTGGGGGCACAGTCACCAGCACTAGAGAAGAGGCTTTTCAGCAACAGCCTGAAGCCTGGAGGAAGGAAAGGCTGACACCCGGCTCCCCTGCTCCCATGACTGCAAGCACGACCCCAGAAAGCACTCCCAGGATGTTTCCTCCCCAGCTACTCTTTGGAGAGCCTTCTCCAAAGCTAGACTGATCACGAACTTGCCAACCTCAAAAAAAAGCTAAGCATTGACGGCAGAGCTTACTGAAAGGTGGGCTGGAAGGACCCTGCTCTGTTGCTCTGGCATCATGGCCATCATGGCCACATCTGCAAACCACAGGCCCTCATGGAAGGGGCTCTGCAGTCCACTTTATAGAAGGACCCTCACCCAGCCGGGCGCAGTGGCTCAAGCCTGTAATCCCAGCACTTTGGGAGGCCAAGGCAGGTGGATCACTGGAGGTCAGCAGTTAGAGACCAGCCTGGTCAACATGGTGAAACCTCATCTCTACTAAAAAGACAAAAAAAAAACGTAGCTGGGTGTGGTGGCAGATGCCTGTAATCCCAGCTACTTGGGAGGCTGAGACAGGACAGTCACTTGAGCCTGGGAGGTGAAGGTTGCAGTGAGCCGAGGTTGCACCACTGCACTCCAGCCTGGGCGAGAGTGAGACTCCATTTAAAAAAAAAAAAAAAAAAGGCCCCTCACCCAAGGGAGACCAGATAGGGAAATAAACGTCCACCCCGACCCCCAGCTCTGAAGGGTGCCCAGAACTGAACAAAGCCACCTTCTTGTAACTCCTTCTCTCCTTCTCTTTTCCTGGGACGAGACATTTTATGTCAGGCTCACAGACTGGCAATAGCCGCAATAATACTGGTGAACACATATGTAGAGCCAGTTACATGCCAAGCACTGTTCCAGGCACCTCACATGTCCATGAGCATATTAAATTCTCACCCTGATCCTGTTATCACCCCCATTTGACAGATGAGGACACTGAGGGACAGGGGAGATAAGTAACTCACCAGATGGTATTTATACAGTAAACTGGGATTAGAAGCCTGACCCTCAGGGTTTGAAAGGAACTCGGGCTCTTAATCAGGAGGTGGACCGTGACCTTCAAGCACCTATGCGCTAGGTGGGGGTGCCTGGTTTCACAGTCCAGTTCAAAAACAGGATAGGGGCCAGCAACTATTAGAGTTTCACTCTTTCCTTTCATGCAAGGGCTCTTGGCAGAGGGCCCTGCCAGGGCGCTGTGTCTTCCCCACCACTCCTACTGTCCCTGGCTCCTTGAGCCCCCGCCTCTTCTCCAGCAGCCCATCCCCCCAACAAGGGCTGTTGACTGAAAACTGCAGGGAATAAAAATAGCTGTTGCTGATGAGGCAGAATGGGGGCCAGCATGCATGAAAGGCCGGGGCGGGGGTGCTGCAGGGAACCTGGGATCCCCCAGCCCCAACGAGCACCTTCCAATGGAGCCATGGGGGACCTGGCCCGTTCCTGCCACAGCAGGGCTGGGGACCCCTGCCGAAGTCACCAGAACTGCTGGAAGCCCCACACCTGCCCCAGCCGTAGGGCTGCCCATGAAACCCACTGCCCTCTGCCCCCACTGTGCCTTGCACCAGTCAGCTTCCTCCCCAGGGAGTGGGGGCCTTGGCCTCTGTGGACACAGCCCTGGCCACTCGAGAGCTGTGCGCCCCAGGGAAGTGACAGGAGTCAAGGGCCTGACCGTTCGTATAACCTGTTCCATGGTCCTTGACACCCTCTTCCAGCGTCCCCTCCCTTCTCCCAAGCTGCTCTCTGGGGCCTCAGGGCCAGATTTTCCGTTTGGAGAGAGCCTTTCTACCCTTCCCTGCAGGTTTCGATCCTTCCTGCCTCTCTGGTTATGCCTCCTCCAGGAGCCTTCTCAGAACCCCGTCCCTGCCCTGAAGATGCACTCTCCCCACCCCCACCATCATCAGATCTGTCCTCCTTTCTGATGGCCAGAGTTGCCCCCAAAAGGCAGATGCCTTGTCACACCCACCCCAACACCTGACAAGGAGTTCTGTGCCTTCAGCATCAAACTCGGGGCTTCCCTGGACCTGGCCTGGGGTCACAGCAGAGACCCTGGTGACAAAAGCCAGCACAGCAGGTCTCGACCAACACTCAGGCCGGTCTTGAACTGAGGAGAAGCTCCCTGAGGCTGAGCTCGCACCCCATGCAGCTTTCCAACCAGAAATGATGAGCAGGGCCAGGCTGGGATGGGAGCCACCTACGAAGGACCCTCTGTTGCCTTCCCCAAGCCCCCTAAAATCCCAGCACAATTCCTTGAGAGACACCAGGAATGGAGAGGGGGAGGGCTGCTGACGAGGCTGCGGGCCGGGCACGTGTGGCCAGGGGGCTGGGCAGGCCCTTACCCTGCTCACCTTTTCTTGGTCGCCCTGCCTGACACAGGTTCCAAGGTCCTTGGGTCTATTTACGTGGTGCCGCACAGGTGATGTGGCTCCAAATGCTAGCACAGTGACCACAGCTGTCCATACAACCACCACACAGAGTGAGGCCACTGGCCACAGGGAGAGGACTTGGGGATGGCCCAGAAGAATCTGGAGGGTCCTGGTAGAACAAGCCCTCCCTGCCTCCAAACTACGTCCCCCCAACTCCACTCAGGCCACTCTGCCTTCTCCACCAGCCACGGCCCACCCCAGCAGGGAGGAAGGGAGGGGGCTGTGTTCTGTGCCAGCCCTGATCCCCGGACCCCACTCTCCAGCCCTGTGTCTCCTCCTAAGAGCCCCCCAGACCCCTTCTGGCCCCCCAGAGTCCCCTTTTTGCTGTGGTCACATACTCTTCCCCTCAAACTGGGCTTTATGGACCCGGTCCCTATGTCCCCCTCGCCTTCCTGGCAGGTCTCAGCGCTCTCGACTTCTCTAGGGAAAGAGCCCAGCCATGCCGGGTGGGCTGGGGGAGGGGCAGGGACGTGGGCAGAGCCTGGGATGTGTCCTCTGCTGGCATCTCGCAGATTCCTGTTCTCAGCAGAGCAAAGGAGCCGCCGGCACCCCCCACCCCGGCCTCCTGCCGCACTCCTCCCCCCACAGCCCTGCCTCTGAGCCATGCAAACAGGCCAAGCAAAGTCACTGTTTCGGCTCCCTGCTCTCCTCTCCTGAAGAAACTGCAGCCCCGTTCTGTGTCCCTTGGGTCACCCTTGCCCCTCCAGAGCCAAGCCTTAGCCCGTGGGCTATTTGTGACCAGAACAAGGAACCTTGCTGAGGGCAGTGACAGTTTGCCAGGCAGGGACAGAAGGAACAGATGACGGGACAGAGAGAGGCAAGTCTGGGGCCAGAGAGAGGGTCCAGGCACCAGAAGTTTCGGCAGGGGCTGCGGGACAGAGCGGGGCTCAGGCCGCAGAGCCCCGTGTGGGCAGGCGGTCAGCAGTACCCAGAACAAAGTGGTGACTTCCTCAGAGGCACGCTGGGGTTCGGGCCGGAGAGGTCTCCCCCTGGGGGTGGCCTGCCCCTTGGGGTACCCAGCCCGGAGCGGGTGTGGGGGCGCAGTACTCACTATTGGACGGGAGCAGAGCGGTTGCTGACAAGCCCAGAGCGCCGTGCCCACCTCAGGCTGGGGCTGGAACTCTGGGGGACTTGGCTGGGGGGCCGGGCCGGCGAGGACAGCTGCTGCCGCTGATGTCACAGGGTCATGAGTGAAACCTGAGGACTGGGCCAATCTTCAGGTGGGAGCCTCGGTCACACTTCCCTCGCCGGGTGTGCTCTGGACTCAGCCTGCTTGGCTCCCACCTCACCGCTTGGGCTCCAGCCTCACTGCTCTAGGAGTGACAGACTCCCGGGCACACGCACCCATTTGCACGGGCACACAGACACTCACTCACTGGGACACATGTATGAGCCTACATAGGTGGTTCCTCTCCCAACCTGGACAGTTTACACAGGCTCATCTTGCACTTGAATCTCCACACTTATTCCCAGAAGCACTCCTGAGGTACACACTGGCTCACACTCACACAGTCACTCGAGTGCACACTCACAGACACACCCACACAAAAGCTGTGCTCCCACAGGCTCAGTCATGTGCAAATCACCCTTCATACGTTCACGCAGATGCTTCCTCTGCTGTTATACCCGTTCACACACACGCCTCCAGTTCACATGCACAAACACACTTGCACCCACGCAGCAGTCTTGTGCATATACACTTGGCTTCTAGTTGCGCCCACAGGCACACTTGTGTCCCGAGCAACTCAAATGCCATATCGCACAGACACAAGACTCTTACTGAGTGCCTGCCTGTGTGTACACACACCACAGCACAAGCACACATACACGCACCCACAACTACAGCCACGGCCACACCCACTCCCACACCCACTCCTACAGCCATACACACCCACACCCACTCCCCTCCACACACACACCCATAGTCATGTCCCTGTGTTTATGGATTTCACGCATGTGACATGCTCCCAGTCACGTGGAGAAGTACCACTAGCATGGTCACCAGATGTGCGCCAAGCATATGCCCATCTGTACACCCACAGCCGTACCCTCACATCACACACCGGACACACACAAGTGCATGAACACCCCCGCTCCTAGCTATTTAGCTGGACCACACAGACGTCTGCAGGTCCCTTCTCCACCCCCACGCCCACCCCCCTGGCTGGACATCTGTCCCTGGCTGAGGGAGGGCTATGCTGGCGGCCAGGTTGATGGACCCCACCTCATCCCTCCACTCTGGGGCTCTGGTGACCCCTGGTGGAGCTGCTGTGAAGTGCACCCTGGCTGCCAGCTGGAGAAACCCCTGGGGAATCCTGTCGCCCAACCCTCGTTCTACCAAATCTGTCAGCCTTGGCAGCCCTGTGCCACCATCTTTCCCGGCAGCTCAGAGGTCCAGCGGCTTCCCTGGGCCCGGAGTGAGTTGAGCCCAGGTCAGAGCAGCCTTCGACGGAAGCATAAGGAGGCCTGGGGAGGGGCTGCCCTCCCCTGTCCCCACAGCAGCTCTGCCCAGACCCTGTGGACACAGCCTCAGTCCTTGCCGAGCCCCTCCTGGGGGCCAGGCCTGCCCGTGGTTCAGGAAGTTCCTGCCAGGCCCGATGCCCATCTCTGCCCAGCCCTGCTCTGGCTGTGGCCTGTGGTCCCCACGGAGTCACCTCACACCCCCAGGGCTGTTTCCTAAACCTAGGTGTGACGCTTGTGTTCTCTATGCAGAGAATTCTGACTTGTGATGGCTCCATTTAGGATTTTTTGTTTCTTTCTCTCTCTCTCCCTTCCTTCCTTCCTTCCTTCCTTCCTTCCTTCCTTCCTTTTTTTTTTTTTTAATGGAGTTTCACTCTTTTTGCCCAGGCTGGAGTGCCATGGTGTGATCCTGGCTCACTGCAACTACTGCCTCCCAGGTTCAAGTGATTCTCCTGCCTCAGCCTCCCAAGTAGCTGGGATTACAGGTGCCCACCACCACACCCATCTAATTTTGTATTTTTAGTAGAGATGGAGTTTTACCATGTTGGCCAGGATGGTTTCAAACTTCTGACCTCAGGTGATCTGCCCACCTTGGCCTTCCAAAGTGCTGGGATTACAGGTGTGAGCCTCTGCGCCCGGCCCATTTAGGATTTTTTCGGCTTCACGATGGGTTTATTGGGACAGAGCCCATGGTAAGTGGAGGGGCACCTGCACTCGGTTCTTTCTCCAGCTCTGCTCACTGGAGAGACATGCACAAACACACTTGCACCCGCACAGCGGGCTTGTGCACACACGTGGCTTCTATATGTGCCCAGAGGCACACTTGTGCCACCAGCAACATAAACGCTGCATCGCACAGACACAAGACTCTTACCGAGTGCCCATCTGTGTATACACACACCACAGCACAAGCCCATATACTCACAACTACAGCCACACCCACACCCACTCCCACTCACTGGAGTTTCATTGCTGATGTAATCCAAGTGCCTGCCCAGCCCCCCGCTTCTTTGCCAGGATCTGCTGCTTCTAGTGTTCAGAGGAAAAGTAAACATTTTTTCCCATTTCTTTCCCATGCTGTCTCCCCGAAGCTGCTCCTCGGGGGTCCTCTCATTACCCCCAGCCCTGCTGTGGCTTCAGTTCACTTTGCTGCTGGTCACCATCTGGGACTGCTGGTCACCACCCCGATGATCACCGGGCCACTGCTCCCTGTCTGTGGGCGTGGGAGAAGAGGGGGTGGGAGCTGCTGTCATTCCCATTTATGGCTCTACTCCTTGGTTTCTGCCTCGCCACTGCCCAAAACTACAGGGCAAGACCTTTTTTAAGAGCAATTAGAGTAATTGAAGGGGATTACCACATATGAGCGGGCAGGGCTGCTACATTCAGTTGCATGGGTTGCATACTACACAATTCTGGGCACCAAGCCCATTTGAAGGCACTGTAGATTAACATAACTTAAGATGATGAAGTTCTGAAAGATGGCAGCAAAACGCCTAGGGGAAGGGGCTAATTTTTGTAATTGGCACAAAGTGTCTTTGGACTAGGGATGGGAATGATTGAACAAGAAAAGCTGTATGTTAAATATGGCTTTTTCTTCACAACCTAAGGGGAACGAATGTTTCCCTCCCTTGGCTCCTTCCTTTGGGGAGCAGCTTCCTCCCCTCCTCCATCCAAATATGTGATTCTGCGGAGTTGCTGCTTAAAGGATGACCCCCTCCCCTAACACAGGGAGCGGCATGTTACCCACCTCTGGCCAATCCTTTGGGCCATAGTGGCTCATCCAAAACCTGGGGACACAATTCAAGCTGAACCAATCACAGTCCTTCCCTAGGAGTTATGTGTGTACTGAGATTAAAGGAAAGACAATCTCTCTGGTCTTGGGAGTTTCTAAATGTGTCTGAAGGAGCCGTAGTGTGTCTCCCACCTGTGAAGGAAGCTTGTCTGTAGGAGGAGGGAACAGGAACATCAAACAGAGAAGCAGAGATGTAGGAGGGGAAGGAAGGAGGAAAGAAAGAAGGAAGGAAGGAAGAAGGGAAGGGAAGGGAGGGAGGGAAGGAAGGAAAGAAGGAAGGAGGGAAAGAAGGAAGGAGGGAGGAAAGGAAGGAAAGAGAGAGGAAATGAGGGAGGAAGGAAAGAGGGAAGGAAGGAGGGAGGGAAGGAGGGAAGGAAGGAAGAAGGGAAGGGAAGGGAAAGAGGGAAGGAAGGAGGGAGGGAAGGAAAAGGGGAGGGAGGGAAAGGAAGGGAGGGAAGGAAAGAAGGGAGGAGGGAAGGAAGGAGAGAGGAGGGAGGAGAGAGGGAAGAAAGGAAAGAAGGAATGAGGGAGGGAGGGAAGGAAGGAAGGAGGGATGGAAGGAAGGAGGGAGGGAGTGAGGGAGGGAGGGAGGGAAGGAGGAGACAGGGCCCTGAAGACAATGAGTCTCTGAAACAGTTAAACTATAGACCAACTCCATTACTGTCCTGTCACATGAGCCAAAAAAGCCCACACTTTTCCTTTAACCTAGTTTAAATTTTCAGTTACCCACAAACAAAATAATTCTGCGAAACAGAACCACATCTCAGAACCTGACCCACAGGAATTGGCCTGGTCACGCCCCACTCCACCCCCACCCCCGGCCTGCTCACTCAGCTTCCTCCCTGAGTGGTTGGGTTGGGGTGATTTCCCGGGAGCTGCATCAGGTTGCTCCCCCATGGGTGGTGGCACCCTGACTCCAGGGGTCCAGGAGGGGAGGCTCTGGAACTCCACCCCTCAGTGCAGTTCCAATGGAGTGGGACCTCGAAGCCAGGTCCCCAACACAGGGCATCCCACCTGTGCAATGTGCTCACTTATAAGTCCTCAGAGTACCTGCAGGTGTCTGTTGGACAAAAGCATACCTGAGTATCTCACCAGAATAACCATAATTTGCAGAAACAGTGCAGCCAGAGCCTCTAGGCAGAAAATGGAGGTTTCTTCACTGTTGAATTTTCGAGATTCCCTCTCTCCCGCATATCCACTCGATAACATAATTCTGCAGAGCAATACTTAGCTCCTTTCCTTCAACTTTCATATTGCAGTTCCTTCCAATTTGTGTCTCTTTAGGAACTGCACCCGAGGAAAGGGATGATTTGCTGGGGTCACTCTCTGAACAATGCTTCCTCAACTGTACCAAAACTAGCTTTGAAATTTCCACTTGAATTCTTAGAAAGGGTCCTTTTCTCTCCATTTCCATCTGAGGGAAAGAGGAGGTAGCTTATTTTCACAATTTCATGGTTTCTAATAATGGCACAATTTTCTTTTGAGTGAACTGCCTTAATTCACTCAACCATCCCCCTATTATTAGACATTGGGTAATGTTCAATTTTTTCTTTTTTTCTTTTTTCTTTTTTTTTTGAGACAGAGTCTCACTCTGTCACCCAGTGCAATGGCATCATCTCAGCTCAGTGCAACCTCCACCTCCCGGGTTCAAGCAATTCTCCTGCCTTAACCTCCCTAGTAGCTGTGATTACAAGTGCCTGCCACCATGCCTGGCTAATTTTTGTGTTTTTAGTAGAGATGGGGTTTCATGATGTTGGCTAAGCTGCTCTCGAACTCCTGACCTCAAATGACCCACCTGCCTTGGCCTCCCAAAGTGCTGGAATTACAGGCGTGAGCCACCATGTCCTGCCAAATGTTCAATTTTTAACCTTTAAAAATAACACTATGGTGAATGTGTTTGAGTATAAATCTTTTCCTATGTTTAGCTTATTCCCAGAATTAGATTTACCAAGGCAATGGGGAGGACTTATAGTACATATTGTCTTGGGTCACTGAAAAAAAAAATTCGAAGAGGCCAACAAGAGTTCCTATTGAGAAGAAAATAAAAAGGAAATAGGTGGAGTGTTCAGCGTCTCACAGAAAATAATAGTAGGCAAGGCAAATAGCAGGAAAGTAAGTCACCTCCTATTCTGCTGCGCTGATGGGAGACCTTCTATGAGCAAAATAGCTCAGGCAGATAAGTGTGTGGCTTTCCTTTCTTCATGGCAAATGCTTCCGTTTCTTTTGACAAAGAAATTGAACTCAATACCACAAGCCAGAGAGTTTTGATCTCAGCCTTGTTTTTCAAAATACAAGTGGTCAACATGCACTTTTACTTCTGAGGCATTGGAATGATCACCTCCTCCTGACTGTTTTCTACGGCCACCTCTAGCCTGCTGCAGGCTTCCTTAGAGGGACAAGGGTGGCAGCTTCTTTGCTGGGCCCCCTGCCTCCAGCCTTGCCTCGGTTGAACCTATTAACCATTGTACACCCAAACTCATTTTCTTCAATGTCTATTTTAGTATTTCACATCTCTGAAAGCAAATGTACCACAGAGCTACTTAAGTCCATTTTCCAGGAGTTTTCAGTAGCCTGGGGGCAGATGTGCAGTGAGTAGGAGGCTGATGTCTTCGCTGGGATCCCCCAAAAGCAGACCCTGACACAAGGCTTGGGGAACAGTCGTTTCTTTGGAAGGAGATCCCAGTAAGCACTACGAGAGAGTGGAGAAGGGACAGGGAGAGGAGAAAAGGCAGTAAAGTGTGCATTTCTGAGCGGGTCACTGGGGGCCACCTGGGCACAAGCCCACGGGCATCACCGAGAGGCTGTGTGGGAGACACCTCAGAGTTGTTGCACTGAGGCCAGGAGGCTGCGAGTTTAGCTATCAACTTGCATCCATTATTGCTTGTGGGCTGCTCCTGGGCCACCGTCTGGCCTGTCTCACCTGTGGCCACGTGTCCTCAGGTGGAGGGGCTGTAGGTGAGTGCAGGAACCCTCTGCAGAAGACTCTGGGGGAGGCTGGGGGTACAGGCCAGCTCTGACAGCTGCTCCACAGCTGGATCTGTGTGTGTGTGTGTGTGTGTGTTCACACACACACGCATATATACATACACACGTATATGCATATGAATTTTTTTTTTTTTAGATGGAGTCTCTGTAGCCCAGGCCAAAGTGCAGTGGCATGATCTCAGCTCACTGCAACCTCCACCTCCCAGGTTCAAGCGATTCTCGTGCCTCAGCCTCCTGGGTATCTGGGATTGCAGGCACCTGCCACCATGCCTGGCTAATATTTGTACTTTTAGTAGAGATAGGGTTTCAACATGTTGGCCAGGCTGGTCTCAAACTCCTGACCTCAAGTGATCTGCCTGCCTTGACCTCCCAAACTGCTAGGATTACAGGTGTGAGCCACCGTGCCCAGCCTTATGCATATGATTTTTAAAACAAAAATAAGATCTTACTATGCTTACTGATATTTTTGACTGAACTCTCTTGGACAACTTTCCACATCAACAGAAATATTCTATTCCCACATTATCCATGGTTGAATAGTATTTTATTGGGAGGATGCATCACCATGACTCATTTGTTTGTTCGTTTGTTTGTTTTAGAAACTGGGTCTCACCCTCTTGCCCAGGCTGGAGTGCAGTGACGTGACCATAGCTCACAGCATCCTTGAATCCCTCGGCTCGAGTGATTCTCCTGCCTCAGCCTCCTGAGTAGCTGGGACTATAGGCATAAGCCACCGCACCTGACCCCCTATCAGACATTTGTTATTTCTAAATGTGGCTGACATAAACAAAGGTAGACAAGAAGAATCTTCCTGAAACAGGACTGGCCACATCACTCGGTATCTCCCTCTTGCTTGAAACCCACCAATATCTCTCCATTACCCACAGGGCCAAGCCTAAATTTCAAACCTTGGCATTCAAGTCTGACCTGTCCCTGGACCTCTGCTCTCTGCCCAGCTCCTCTTCCACAGTCAGACAGTTTGACCCACAGCGTCATCTCAGGTCCTGTCCATTCATACACCTGGGTCTTGGCTTGGGCTCTGTCCCCAGCCTGATAGCACCCATCTTTCCATTCTGCTTGGCCCCATCAAGGACTGCCTTCCTTGGAACTCCATCCCTCAGCAGTCAAGTCCTCTCTTTTTCATTATCCCTGGGGCGTAGTCTTATCTTTCTGCTCTCTTTTCATGGATACATTTTCACTTCCCAACAATGCTGGGACCAGTGACCATACCGCTTATGCCTCCAGGGTTCAGATGGCACATTGCACATGCAGACACTTCCTTGGTCAAGGTTTGCTGACGATGAGCAAAATGGTTGGTTCTCTTTCTACATGGAATGAGAGCGGAGATGGAGAGAGGCACCTCTGTGTTCTGTTCACTGGGGGGCTGTGACCCCAGTGCCTGGATTTCAGCTTGTTGATGGCTACTGAAGCCATAAGACCCATGGGGACAGTAAAGCAATGCCCACAGGCCCGCTCCCCTAGAGACAGGGACTATGGAGCAAAGGAGGAGGCGGGAATGGTCTTTCTGGTTCTTACTCCAGGACTGGCAGGAAGGGGAGCTGACATGGAGAGTGGGGGAAGGGCTACTCGGGGTGCTAAGCCCAGCTTCCTGTCTGGATTTTCCTTGACTGCTGCCGGGGGCCTATCTTAGGATGGTCACAGCTGCAGAAATAGATCTCCCCCTTCACCTGTTCTTAAGCAAGGAAGACCTTGCTAACTTCCTGTCAGAAGAATGCGTGCTTTGGTAACTTTTCCAGTATGGGAGGCAGTACTGGGGAGGCAGGTGCTGAAGTCACCACGATTTTCCTCATCTGAGGAACAGTGGCTCACCTTGGCCAGGAAACGGGGCAAACAGCCACAAGGAGAGAGGCGAGAAGCCCGCCACATGTTTCCAGCCAGAGTCCCCAGCCTCTTCCGTGAATTCGGGCAGTGTTTCCTTCCTTGGTCTGCTCCAGAAACCACTCTTTGCTGGCAGGAAGACCCTCTCTCTGTCAGAGTGACAGGGAACAGACCCTCTGCCCTCCTCACTGGCCTGCCCTGGCCCCCAGCCTGCTCCTACAAAAGTCTCTGTTTCTCCTGAACTTTTCAGATGAGTCAATTGGGCTCTGGGACCCCGAAACCAAGCCTCCCCAACCACTCGCTTGTTCACTCAACAAACACACCCCCTTCCCCGCACTAACCCAGGCCCAGTTCTAGGGACGAGCAAGGGGCGGGGAGGGGAGCCCGGAGCAGCGAGGCGGGAGGTGGACATGCCAGGGAGGAGACCGGCCTCCTGGTGGCAGGGGAGGGCTCCTGGGGACCCCAAGTCCGCGGAGGAGGAGAGAGGAGGGAGCAGGGAGGGGGAGGACCCAGGAGCACGAGCGGGCTCCGCGCATGCGTGGGAGGAGAACTTGGCGTCCTCGGCGTCGCCAAGGCAACCGGCGCCAGCCATGGCCTCTGGGGCGGGCGGGAGCTGGGGTCGCTCCCCACCGCAGAGCGCAGTTCCGACGGTGAGGGCTGAGCCCGGGAGCAGATCCTGCCTTAACTTGGGGGACGGCAGAGTGGGTGGGGTCCTTGGAGGGGCTAGACCCTGGAGTGGGTGAGCGGGTATGGGGAGGCGAGGAGAGACAACCCCAAACCGAGAGGAAGAGGCGTGGCAGGGAGCAGGGAGGCCGCGGGGCAGGGAGGGGAGAACCTGGCCCCTGCGGGGTTAGGGAGTCCACTGGCCGGGAGGGGTTGGAGGTTGCGACGTGTCCCCATCCATTCCCCCCACCCCACGTGACTGACTCCGCGCACACCCCCAGCCCTGGGTCACCGTCCTGCAGCCCCTCTGGTGGGCCGTCCCACCTGTGCCCCAGCAGCCAGGCCGCGTGAAGGAAGGTGAGACTCCAGGGTCCCCCCACCCCATTACCACCATCACCACCACTCACCCCCTTCTGCTTCGCACATCCTCTGGGAGTCCCCGCAGCACATCCCGCCCACCCACTCTTCCCCCTCCCCTGAGGACAGGGGTGTCATGGGGAGGGGGACCCGGAGTCCAGGCGTGGGCTTGCTAAGCCCCTCTTCCTAGACCTGCTGGAACTAATGATGCTGCAGAACGCGCAGATGCACCAGCTGCTGCTGAGTCGCCTGGTGGCTGGAGCGCTGCAGCCCAGGCTGGCCTCGCCCTGCCCTCAGGTGTGTGTGTGTGGGGTCGCTCACCTGTGGGTCCAGGGATGCCGATCCACCTGGGGTTCCTGTTCGGGGAGGGGGGGGGGAGCGGGGAAGAACTGGGAGACAGAGGAGCAGGAAGCCAGCCTGTCTCTGGCTGGGACTGTTTGGCATCTGTTATGTGTCAGGCCCTGTTTCAGCCTCCATGAAAGGTGGGTGGTTGGGGGAAGAGACCCCCCCCAAAGTCCAGACCACCCAGGTCTTGATTTCAAGGATGTTTCCCTGCAGTGCCTCCCTCACTGGACTTCAGGCTCTAGGAAGGCAGGCACCATGGTAACCCTGCCCCATGCATCATGAGCATCTGGCCTGGTGCCTGACACTGTGTAGGGGCTCAGCTGATATTTGTTGAACAACTGAATGAATAAATAAATGGTTAGGGATACAAGGCCAGGTTGGCTGTGATGGCACATGGAGAGGTACAAAGCACAAGTGCACACAGAGTTGGGGGATGGGGACCTTAGAACCAGCCCTTGAAAGCCAGGTAGGATTTTGACCCTTGGAGGAGGTAAAGGTTGTGTCCCCCATCCAGGCTGGCAGGGGCAGAGTCAGGAGACAGAATGGGGGAAACTGTGTGCAGCAGTGTGTGTATGCAAATGTGTGTATATGTGCATGTGTGTGCAAGTGGGTGTCTGTGTGCATGCATGTGTGCATGTGTGCAAGCCTGTGTGCACGCATGTGTGTGTGCGAGTGTGTCCGTAAACATGTGCATGCACGTGTGTGCAATTGTGTGCACGTGTGCAAGTGGGTGTGTGTGCAAGCGTGTATGTGCATGCATGTGCGTATAGCTCTAAGGCTAAGCCTTAGCCAATAGTGGGCATCCTGAGGTCAGGAGAAGCAGGGACTGGGTGGAGAGAGAATGCTGGTCAACTCGGAGGAGTCAGAGAGGGGTTCAAGGAATCCAGACAGAGGGAGACCCTAAGGAGCTACTGCCACCTCTCACCCCTGGGTCCTCAGTGATGGCACATAGGTGGGTCCAGCCTCACTGGGGCTGAAGCTGGGGACAGCTCAGTGGACTCTTGGACCCAGCTCTGGGTTCACACCTGGAAACAGCTGGGTGACCAAGTTGCTCAACCTCCTTGAGCTACAGGAGTAAATGTTTCCACAATGCCTTGTCCACATGTAGTAAATGCTCAATAAACACAAGCCATTTTTTTCTTTTTTTGTTTATTTTTTTGAGATGGAGTCTCACTCTGTCACCTAGGCTAGAGTGCAGTGGCACGAACTCGGCTCACTGCAACTTCCACCTCCTGGGTTCAAGTGATTCTCCTGCCTCAGCCTCCCGATTAGCTGGGACCAGAGGCGCCCGCCACCACACCCGGCTACTTTTTTGTGTTTTTAGTAGAGACGGGGTTTCATCGTATTAGCCAGGATGGTCTTAATCTCCTGACCTTGTTATCTGCCCACCTTGGCCTCCCAAAGTGCTGGGATTACAGGCGCAAGCCACTGTGCCTGGCCTACACAAGCCATTCTTACAAAGCCTATCTGGAGGAAATAGCTTAGGAGAATGGAGGAGTAGGGGTGGGGAGAGCCTGATGGTGGATTCTTATTTCCCCTCCCTGTTTTGCACAATCCCCAGGTCTACCTGGAGGTTCCACAGGAAGAGCCTGAGGAGGAGGAGGAGGAGATGGATGTGCAGGAGATAGGTCCTTTGGTGCTTCACCACCACTACTTGCCCTATTGGTGCCCTCCCCGGGTGCCCTGCTGTCCTGGCCGGCCCCCTTCTTCCCCGCTCCCACCTGTCAGCCCCACTTGCGGGTTGTGCCCAGGATTCAGCACTGTCCTCCTGCCTCCAGGGAAAGGGAGGCGTAAGTGAGGCTGGGTGCTGCCAGGGTTCTGCTCTGGGGCTGGGCTGGAAGAGCTGTGCAGGGACAGGTGGTTGGTGGAGATAACTTGTGGGTGAAACCCCAGAGGCCACCCCTGGGCCTCTGATGGGGGTCTTTTTCTCTCCTCCATCTCAGGAGAGCTGTGCCCCCACCCCCACCCCCCAGTGCCACAGGGACTGTGGGCGCCAACGTACCCCCGGCTTCAGGTAGGGCTGCGGTGGTGGGCAGCGGGGCCCAGGCCTGGGAGTGAATCAGGAGGCCAGGAGGGCCCTGTGCACTCTGGTGGGGTTTGGGGGTTTCCTACCATCACTGCTGCAGGCAACTGGCCTATCCCCCTCCCTTTTCCTCTTTGGGGTCCACTGAGGAGGGAGGGAGTCAAGATGAGGTTCTTGTTTCCCCAGACTACTATGATGCCGAGAGCCTCCTATGAGGACAGACGCTGGCCCTGGGACCTGCACCAGCTTTGTGCTCAGGATACAGCCCCGAAGCCCCTCCTGCACCTCTCTTGTCAGCTCCTCTGTGTCCACGGCTGGTGGTCCTTCTCCCTCCCTCAACCTCAGCCAGGCCCTCTTCTCCTGGGGAAATCAGTCCCTGCCCCACCTCAGTGAGTCCCTGGACGGGCCGGATCTGTGCTCTGGTGCAAGTGCTCCTTAGAGCACCACCCAGGCTCTTGAAGCCACGTCAGCCCGCCTCTGCCCCACTGCTTCCTGCCTGGAGCAGGGGGAGGCCTGGGAACAGAGCCCCCACCCTCTCTCCCTCACCCCTCTCTCTGGGATGATGAGGTCTCCTTCCAGCCTAATAATGGAGCAAGAGGGGAGTGGGGGTTCCTTCTGCTTTCCACAGCTTTGAAGGCCGCTTTGAGGTGGCAGCAGGGGCCCAGAGTGGTGGGGGAGAGGCCTTGCTGGGCAGCGCCCCCGAGCAGTCAGTTCCCTGGGACCCCCACCCATCGTCCCAGGAAGCAGCTCTGTTGGCAGAAAGGAGAGGTCAGAGCTTTGTCCTGCTGTGACCCGGAGTGGCCTGAGGTCTCCTGGGGCCAGGTGGGAGCACTGTGTCCTCTGCCCCCGGGCCAGGGTGTGTTTCCCCCACCCTCTCTCAGGAGGAATGAGCTACTCAGGCCAGATGGGGGCCTGGCGCCTGGACTGGGAGGCCTGTGAAGGAGAGGATGGGAAGGGAGGCATCTGGGGAGAGGGGTCCCCCATGGTGGCTCCCCTCCGTGGCGGTTGTTATCCCAGGAGGAGACACTGTGGGCACAGGGCTAAGTCCAGGTGTTTGTATTCGGGCTAGAAAAGGCAATGTCCCGCGTCTCTGCTGCCTGTCACAGTCCTTCGGCCAGGGCTGGACCTCAACCTTGAGGAGTCACACTGAGTTCCAGTGACCACCATAGCGGTGGCCATGCCACTTATGTGTGCTATGGCCGGAAGGCCTGGGGTAGCCTCCTCCAAGCCGCTCGCACCCCGTAGGTGCCCGTCCGCCTCTGGCGCCAGTGCTGGCTGAAGATGAAGCAGAGCAGGACAGATGTCACGAACAGGAACAGCAACACTGACACCACTAGGACGATGATGACCATCTGGCTGTCCGGCACGGGCTCTGGGCAGGGAGGGGGCAAGGGTCTTAGACGTCCTGTGATCCCAGTTATCAGGAACTAAAAGGAAGCCCCCCCAGCCCCCGCCGCCCATCATCCATCCTGCAGTCACCCCAGGTTGTAGACATGTGTGGTGAATGGTGTCTAAATTAAAATTATTATCTGGAAAAAAGGTGGCCCAGGACCCAGGCTACCAGCTGAATTTCTGTGAGGCTGTGAGGGCAGATGTCCCTTGTCAGCAGCCCTGGGACCAGTGTGTAGCTGCTGGACACCATGGCCTGGAGGGTGGCACGGTCCCAGCCAAACCCCTTCTTGGGCACAGCTGAGTGAACTTCATGCCAAGCTCCCTGAGGACAGGGAATGTGCCGGCCGCCCAGAGTCACTGAGCAGCAGAGCTCTGGGTACCTCAGGGGAGGCGATCAGGCCAAGCTTCTCATTGTGGAGGGCAGCCAAGGCCAGGGAGAGCAGTCAAGGTCATGGGACTTGATGGTGGCCGAGGAACTAGTTGACCTCTCCTAACCTCTGGAACAGTGGAGGTTCAAGCTGGGGACGCAGAAAGAACTTCAGGGAAGAGGGAGAGTAAGGGGGAAGCCGCAGGTGAAGGGTGGGCGCCTGGGTGTTTGTTTCCCAAGTGGGGCTTGAGATTTTTCTTCCCCCAAGGGGCTGAAAGTGGCTTCTTACTCCCAACTCCATCCGTGGGGCCCCCCTCACCATAGATCTCCAGCATCTTCGGGGCTGAGTGTTTTTGAAAGACGTCGCCACCGCGAGACGTCAAGTTCAGCTCAGCCAGGCAGGAGAAGTTGTGGTGACCGTCCTCTCTGTGAGCCGTGCTGCTGAATGTGGCTGTGGCCTCCTGCAGGGCAGGGGCCGCCTTCCCGAAGGTCTGACTGTGCAGAGTCTTATTGCCACGGAGTAGGAAGAGGGTGAGGCGGTCCAGGGGCTCCACGGCGGGCACCCTGCACTCGATGGTGAAGGACTTGCCCACGGCCACCCAAGTGGGCTGCAGTGTGAGGAAGACCTGTTTTGGAGGCTCTGCAGGGGACAAAGGAGGGAGGTCCGGTCAGGATGGGGGTGCAGCCCCAGCAGCCTCCCCCTGGCCAGGGCCATCTCCTGTCACCATGGTGTTCCACGGTCGGGGAGGAGGTGGCCTGGCCAGCTCCAGTGCAGAGAGGAAGAGGGCGGCGGTTGAGGATGGAGACTGGACTGCATGGTAGTTTTACAGACATGTTGATTTCCGGTGACCAGGCATCTACAAGGACAAGGTTCAGAAATTGTACAGCCAACTGGAAAGATATAAAAGTTTGGGTCTGTCTCTTCTCCTTCAGAAATGAAATACAAATTTCAAAAATTAAACAGTCGGGTGATCACATTGAGAGAGACTTAGGTGGGCGTGCTCGCTGGAACTGGGCACTCGGGGAACTGAGCTGTGAAGTTCCTCACTTAGGAAGCGGGGCCCAGAGCCAGACCTGCCCAGGTTCTCCAGAGTCAGGGCCATGGCCAGCACGATTCCTCACGTGTTCAACCACCTGAGGGGGTGCCCTGGATTCTCTTTTGAACTAGAATACTTCACCTCCACTCACCCCACCTCCCACCCCAGGAAAATATGTTGGATTTAAGACGTTTTTCTGTTCATTGATCCACTGAAGCTGGTGATGGAATGGACCCAGGTGATACCCTTAGCACCAAGAGATCCTATCCTGGCCCATCTGGAAGGTTTCCATGGCTCATGTGCAGGTGGAGTGTGATGGCCACACATTTGCCGTGGGCCCTGAGGGGAAGATAAAAGCCCTGGGCAACACCTCAACCTTCTTGTCATGAGGTGGACAGGCCCAGCTCCCCGGGTGGTGACCCCACTACTTGGTATAGGACATGGGGTGCGCTGGTGACTCAGCTATGTTGGGAATGACTTCTGGATATGGCTAACCCTTGGTTGGCTTGTCCTCCCCTAAGCAAGACTCAAAACGTGGGTTGTCAGTGTCTGAAATGGCAGCAGGCCTGGTCCTGCCCCTTGTTACCCCAGGAGCTCAGGGAGGCAAGGCCCACGATGACAGTGCCTAGGAGCAGGCACAGAGGGGCTCTGTGTGCATTCAGTAGACACAGGCTCTGCCCCAGGGGAGAGGAGGGCCCCGCCGCACAGCCACTCACGGTACACGCTGACGTTGGAACTCATTGACTCCTGCTTCCCAGAGCAGGTGAAGTGGCACCAGAGGACCGTGTCATGGGAGATGTTTGAGATCAAGTAATGCTTCCACTGAGCCTGTTCGGCCAGCAGAATCTTATTTAGAGAGGTCTCCAGGCCACCCACTTCAGGCTGGTTACAGGTGGTGCTGCAGTTGACCTTGAGGGACTCCTTGGGCTCTACTATCAGCTTCTCTGGCCTCACATGTACCTCGAATGCCTTCTCATCAGATCCTGCAAGACCAGAAACACTGGGCAGTGGTGTCACCCCCGCCCCCCACCCTCCAGTGGAGCTGTCCATTGAGGCAGTCTGGCTCCTGGGTCAGGGGCTGAAGAGGAAAGGTCATTGGGGGCCCTGCTGCTACTTTCCCCTTGTTAGGTGTCATGGCCCCGGCTAGACCAGCAGGCCACCCCCCAGCTGACTCCCCACCTCTGGCTGTCCTTCCTCCAGCCCCCCAGCTGACACCCCGCCTCTGGCTCTCCTTCCTCCAGCCCCCCAGCTGACACCCCGCCTCTGGCTCTCCTTCCTCCAGCCCATCTGCCCATCAGCTCCAGAGTAGTCTTCCTCAGGCTGTGCTCCATCTCCATGGAGCGGGATCCCACTCACTCTTTAAGGTCAGCTCGAATGTCCCCTCCCCCACGAAGCCCTCCCACAGAGGGCCCTCTGTGGCCCTCCCTCCTTTCCTTTCTTCCACAAACACTTTTTGAACACCTGCTATGTCCAAAGCAGCAGGCTCTGGGGATACAGCAGTGATCAAAGTAGACCAAACACTGCCCTGGCGGAGCTCCAGTAAACAGTGACAGGCAGAGCACCCAGCCGGTCAGATGGGGGGAAAGTGCCGAGAAAGGAAAACGTGAGAAAGTGGGGGTGAGGGCATTTTAAGGGTGAGGCCACTTTAAATATTGTGCTCCATGAAGGCCTCACCCAGACGGTGACTCCTGGGCAAAGGCATGCAGGGGCGTGCCACGCTCTGCAGATACGCAGGGGCAGTGATCTGGGGGAAGGGGGCCAGCAGTACAAAGAGTGGGGCAGGGGGATTGTTGAGCCCAGGAGTTGGAGGCTGCAGTGAGCTATGATCACTCCCTGCACTCCAGCCTGGGCAACAGAGCAGGAACCTGTCTATAGTAAAAATAAAAAAAATTAAAAAGTCTCAGTAGGCTGGGCATGGTGGCTCATGCCTGTAATCCCAGCACTTTGGGAGACCAAGGTGGGTGGATCACTTGAGTCCAGGAGTTCAAGACCAGCCCCCACCGTCTCTACAAAAAATACAAAAATTAGCTGGGCATGGTGGCTCTCACCTGTGATCCCAGCTACTCAGGAGGCTGAGGTGGAAGGATCACCTGAGCCCAGGAAGGTGCAGTGGGCCATGATCATGCCACTGTACTCCAGCCTGGGTGATAAAGCGAGACCCTGTCTTAAAACAAAACAAACCCAACAACCTTAGTAACTTTTGGGCCTTCTCTTCCACCTGAAGCCACAGGGAACGGGGCACCCCCACCCTCTCAGCTGGCATGTGCCAAATCAGAAACCCCAGAAACCCAGCTTACCTGAACAGCAGACCAGGGCAAAGAGGGCCACGGTCAGGGTTCCGAAACCAAAAGAGTTCATCTCTGGCGGTGTCCACGGGCGTGCCGGGACCAGCCAAGGGCTGCCTGGAGGGAGACGGAGGGCGCAGGTCAGAGCGCAGGTCTGACCACGGCCCAGAATCCCCAGCCTCCTGCAAACTGATGACTGCATTTCCTCTCATTATCTGAGAGATCTTTGGGAAGCCACGTGCACCAGCTGGTTCTAGGACCCCAGGCCTCCAAGAATCCAGGCAGAGGAAGCTGGGAAGCCGCTGATAAGCAGTGCATAACCCAGTCCTCCTTGCTGGCTCGCTGTGCAAGGGGCAGGGCAAGCAATGGGTGCACGCATGCGTGTGTGTGTGTGAGATGTGTGCACAGGGGAGTCAGGCCTACAAGCCCCAGATCTGGGGAACCCCAAATCCCATGGGATGCATTGTTGGAGTCACGCCTATGAGGCAACCATCCAAAGGCAGGACCTGTCCAGGAAACGCAGTCACCATAGCAAAAGGGGACAGTGACTCGGGCATTTCTAAGGAAGCCTGGACGGGAATTTGAACTTCTCCTGCTAAATGCCTGGCCCAAGTCTGCATAAACCTTAATATCCCACTCAGTTTTCTCTTTTCTTTTTTTTTTTTTTTTGAGATGGAGTCTCACTCTTGTCCCCCAGGCTGTAGTGCCATGGCATGATTTTGGTTTACTGTAACCTGCGCCTCCCAGATTCAAGCAATTCTCCTGCCTCAGCCTCTAGAGTAGCTGACATTACAGGAGCGCATCACCACGCCCAGCTAATTTTGTATTTTTAGTAGAGATGGGGTTTCACCATGTTGGCCAGGTTGGTCTTGAACTCCTGACCTCAGGTGATCTGCCTGCCTCGACCTCCCAAAGTGCTAGGATTCCAGGCATGAGCCACCACGCCTGGCCCCCACTCAGTTTTCAACCTAGACTTGATCTTGACTCAGCTGATTCAGGGCCAACTGGAGGCCCAGAGCCTCAGGAAATGCATCCCATAGTAGTCCCCAGCAACCCAGGCACAGACAGAGAATGAGGTCCAGCCTGGCGGCAGCCACACTCCCAAACCATGGCCTCCATTTCCTGGCCTACCTGATGTCCTCCCCTTTCCCTCCCGCCAGGAGGGAGCCTTGGGCTGGGAGGATTGGGGCCTGAGGTGTTTCAGTTTATTCCTAGGGAGGAATCCCCAGAAGCAGTGAGCAGGTATAAGGGAGGGATTTCAGTGGAAGAGAGGACCTTCCTGGGGGATTGCCACACAGTCTGATCCCCCAGTTCTGCCTAAGATCTCTTTCGCAACCAGGCAGGGAAAGAACAAGTCTTCTTGCTTTCTCAGGGGAACCCCCGATGGGGCCTTTCCAAAGGGGTGCCCCAGAATCATCAGGGCTTCAGCCAAGCTCCATTCTGGGGTGGGAGGGCAGGGTGAGGTCCTGGCCTTCCCTCGCTGCTGAGGTCAAAGGCGGTTACTACTATGCACAACCATCAAGCACTGCCATTGTTAGCCTCGACCCAGGGACGTCCCTGGACACAGACACGGTCGCTGGACTTTGGAATGATGCAGGGAGGAAGAGGCGGGGCCTGGGGCCAGCAAAGAAAAGGAGAACAGGGTGGAGCTTCACCCCCAGCCTGGAGGAATCTGATTTCATGTAGGGCCAGCAAAGTCCTGAGAGCAGGAAACACTTCTGAAACCCAAGCCAGGGGCTGAGGAGGTGGTTCCAGGGACTGGGACAAAAGGGTGGGGATGGGGACATTGCTGTAGTGGAGACTCTGAGTCCTCCACTGAGTCAGAATAATAATAACAATAACAACAGCAATAATAATAATAGTAAACATTTACTTACTACTTACCAGCAATAATAATAATAATAGTAAATATTCAGTCGTGCACTGTCACAAGTATTCTATAAATATTAACCAATTAATCCCCTAACTCTGTGAGGCAGGTACTGTTACCGTCCCCATCTTACAGATGGGAAAACTGAGGCACGGCAAGGTTAAGTGACTTGTTCAAGGTCACATACCTAGAAAAAATGAAGTCACTATGAATGATAGCCTGCCATGGTGACTGTTGAAACCCACCCTAGCAGGCGCAAGAAGAGGATTGTTAGGAGCCAGGTTCCCAGGAGACCCTCAAGAGGGAAAAGCAACACAGCAGAAGGCCAAAGGAAGGTTCTGAGGCCTTCCTCGCTGTGAGGGACTGGGGGAAGGTGGGGTGATCCACACCTGGAGTGCTCCAAACAGCTTCTGGAAGGGACAGTGCTTGGGAATCCCGCCGGCACACACAGCAGGGCAAGCCTGATTCCCTCTTCAAGCAAGGCCTCTGCAGTCCAACATCCTCCCCGAAAGCACGGGTCCCAGTTTCCACCCCCCATCTCCTCCTGTGATGTCTCCCATCCTTCCTGGGCAGGCCTTGCTTGGCTGGGACACACGGGGCATGTGACCATCTATTTGTTAGAAATATTTACTGCTTTCTAACCGTTAACACATCAACCTCCCTGCCTCCTCACTGGCCCATCAGCCATGAGGGCAGAAGCTGAATCCCATGCACTGCTACATCCACCCAGTGTAGGACACTGCCTGGCACGCAGTAGGTGCTTCATCACTGTTGAATTGGTAGATGGATGCATGCATGCATGGATTAGTGAATAAATGAGAGAGTTTGTCCTAAACAAGCTTGGGCAAAGGCTGTTTTTATTTTTAGGTCCTAAGCATTTATTGTTTTTGTTTGCCCAGCTTCTTCCTCCCGCTACTGCTAAAGTCTCTGCTACCCAAGGCCACAAGGCTGACCTTATAATGTAAATAAGGCCAATCATGGTACCTTACTCCTCCAGGATGGGCACTTGGAGTTAGGCCTGAGCAGAAGTTTTCTTTTTTTGAGACGGAGTCTCGCTCTGTCGCCCAGGCTGGAGTGCAGTGGCGCGATCTTGGCTCACTGCAAGTACCGCCTCCTGAGTTCAAGGGATTCTCCTGCCTCAGTCTCCTGAATAACTGGTATTACAGGCGCCCACCACCACGCCCAGCTAATTTTTTTTTTTTTTTTTTTTTTTTTGAGACGGAGTCTCGTTCTGTCGCCCAGGCTGGAGTGCAGTGGCCAGATCTCAGCTCACTGCAAGCTCCACCTCCCGGGTTCACGCCATTCTCCTGCCTCAGCCTCCCGTGTAGCTGGGACTACAGGCGCCCGCCACCTTGCCTGGCTAGTTTTTTGTATTTTTTTAGTAGAGACGGGGTTTCACTGTGTTGCCAGGATGGTCTCGATCTCCTGACCTCGTGATCCACCCGTCTCGGCCTTCCAAAGTGCTGGGATTACAGGCTTGAGCCACCGTGCCCGGCCGCCCAGCTAATTTTTGTATTTTTAGTAGAGACAGGGTTTCACTGTGCTGGCCAGGCTGGTCTTGAACTCCTGACCTCGTGATCTGCCCACCTCTGAGCAGAGATTTTCCTGGGACTTTCTGAACCAGAGCCGGTAGGAACACACCCTTCCCTTTCTAGTCCTAACACTAGATGCACATGAGCCAGCAACTGTGTGTGCTCATGCCCCACAACTGAAGAAGTTGAAAGGAAGGAAAATCAACTCAGTGTAGGAGGTGCCCTTAACCCAAGATGGAAGGTGATCTAGAGTTGTTATGGGGAAAGTGCTGGTTGTGGGGGTAAGGGGTGGACTCTGATGGGTGGTGGGCTGGGTTAGGTGCCAGGCGATGACTCTGTGTTCACTCAGGACTCGTGTTGCAGAAGTGAAAGAGCTTTCCAGGCTGAACACAGTGGAAAGTTCTGACCCTTCAAATCGGACCGTGGGAGTCAGGACTGGACATGGGTCCTTGTATACAGAGAGTTACTGTGAGGCTTCCCCTACAAAATGTCCAGGACAGAACAGGAAAAGAGCTTGCAGCACACTCAACGTTAATCATTAGGTCAGCATGCTCTCTGACCTGCTTCCTCATAGTTGCTCAGTGCCTATTGCCCCAGAATTATGCAGACTCTGTCACAGGATTAGAGTTCCCTTAACTGCTCTAAAGGTAACAGCTTGAACATTATAAAATGTTAACTTTTCTCTTTGAGATATTCTTTCAGTGCCTGCATGCCAGTGAAAGCACTCATGCCAGCTGGTCTGAAGGACCCCACTGATGCCAGCCAGTCTGAGGGACCCAATTGATACCAGCTGGCCTGAAGGACCCCATGAGGAGCTGACTCACAAAAGAATGCAGTTTCCATATTCAGATGATTTTATCCCCTTACCTTGACCAGTCATTGACCCCAGTTTACCGGCCTCTTGCCCTCCACAATCTCCTCTAAAATCCCAGCCCAGAACTCTTTGGGGAGATGGATTTGATGGTCTTCCCAATCTCCTCACCTGGCACCCTGGGATCATTAACCTTTTTCTCTGCAGCAAACCCTGCTGTGTCAGTATAATTGGCCTGTTGCTGCACAGCAGTGGGCATACATACCTGTTGGTCCTGTAACACAGGAATAAAGGAAACTAACCATGATGTAGAAGAGAGAAGAAACTTGGGGTCCTTCCTGGAAAATTGTTTTCACCATGAAATGTCTCCTGTTTTGCTCTCTGGATCCCTAAGTTTCTCAAGGAAGGGGGCTATAAAACGGGAGGAGTTAAGATAGTTCTGGAAAACATGAGAGAATTTTTGAGGGGAGGGGAGATTACAGTCTCAGTTTAGAAAGTGCAGTGGCGCAATCTTGGCTCACCACAACCTCCACCTCCCAGGTTCAAGCGATTCTCCTGCCTCAGTCTCCCAAGTAGCTGGGACTACAGGTGCCCGCCACGACGCCCGGAGAGCCACAAAGCTCTCCCACAGAGCTTTGAAAGGATTAAACTGTGACTGGGTCCTAATCCAATGACTTGCCTTTCTTGTTTGAAATTTAAAAAAAAACAAAACAAAACTATTAACTTAGAATTGTGTACCTAGCAAAGCCATCTTTCAAGAACCAAAGTTAACAAAAACAGATAAACAAAAGGTTTATTTATCCCCCCAAATACCTAAATGAACATTTACAAATGTGCTTCAACAAGAAGAAAAAATGATTATAGAACAGTTTGCTATGCAAGGAAGGGCAAGAAAATAAAATGGCAAACAAATATTGTTTACAATAATGGTAATATTAATAATTATAATGTTTATTTTGAGAAGTTTTTAGAAGTTCAAAACTAAAATACTGGGTAAGAATATATAAGGAAGGATTGGAGTTAAAGCATTCTAAGATTCTAACTTGGAATGTTTAGGAGGAGGACACATTTTAAGTTATATAAGGAATGGGAGAAAATATATGCAAACCATACATGCAATAAGGGGCTAATATCCAAAATATATAAGAAACTCAACTCAATAGCAAGAAAAAAACCCCACAATTTAAAAATGGGCACAGACCAGCCCAATGTCTCTTGGACTTTATTTAATGCCATATAATGTTGTCAGAATAAAGAGAAAGGTGAAAAAAATAAACGAAAATGGGCAAAGGACCTGAGTAGACATTTCTCAAAAGAAGACATACAAATGGGCCAGGCACGGTGGCTTACACCCATAATCCCAGAACTTTGAGAGTCCAAGGCAGGTGGATCATGAAGTTAGGAGATGGAGATCATCCTGGCTAACACGGTGAAACCCCGTTTCTACTAAAAATACAAAAAGTTAGCCGGGCGTAGTGGCGTGCACCTGTAGTCCCAGCTACTCGGGAGACGGAGGCAGGAGAATCGCTTGAACCTGGGAGGCGGAGGTTGCGGTGAGCCGACCACGCCACTGCACTTCAGCCTGGGTGACAGAGCGAGACTCCGTCTCAAAAAAAGAAGACATACAAATGGCCAAGAGGTATATTAAGAAGTGCCCACCATCACTAATTATCAAGGAAATGCAAATTAAACCCACAATGAGATATCACTTCACACCTGTTAGAATGGCTATTTTCAAAAAGACAAGAGATAAGTGTTGATGACAGCTGGGCATGATGGCTCCTGTTTGTAATCCTAATACTTTGTGAGGCTGAGGCGGGAGGATCCCTTGAACCCAGGAGTTTGAGACCAGCCTGGGCAACATAGGGAGACCCTGTCTTAAAAAAATATATACTTTTTAAAAAGAGAAACGTGTTCATGGGAATGTAGAGAAAAAGGAATGCTTACATGCGGTTAGGAAGAATGTGAATTAGTGCAGCTATTATGGAAAATAGAATGGAGGCTCCTCAAAAAATTAAAAGTACAACTACAGAGGATCCAGCAATCCCACTACTGGGCATATATCCAAATGAAATGAAACCAGCATGTCAAAGAGATATCTGCACTCCCATGTTCACTGCAGCATTATTCACAATAGACAAGATATAGAATCAAACTAAGTGCCCAACAGTGGATGAAGGGATAAAGAAAATCTAATACATATACACAGTGGAATACTATTCAGCCTTAAAAAGAAGGAAATCCTGTCATTTTTGACAACATGAAGAAACCTAGAGGACAGTATGGTAAGTAAAATAAGACAGGCATAGAAAGACAAATACTGGCCAGGTATGGTGGCTCACACTTGTAATCCCAGCACTTTGGGAGGTTGAGGCAGGAGGATTGATTGAGCCCAGGAGTTCAAAACCAGCCTGGGCAACATAGTGAGACCCTGTGTCTATTATTTTAAAAATTTTAGGCTGGGCAAGGTGGCTCATGCCTGTAATCCTAGCACTTTGGGAGGCCGAGGCGGGTGGATCACATGAGGTTAGGAGTTCGAAACCAGGCTGGACAACATGGTGAAACCCCATCTCTACTAAATATGTAAAAATTAGCAGGGCCTCGTGGTGCATGTCTGTAATCCCAGCTAATCAGGAAGTGGAGGCAGGAGAATCGCTTGAACTCAAGAGGCAGAGGTTGCTGTGAGCTGAGATTGTGCCACTACACTCCAGCTTGGGCGACAGAGCAAAATTCTGTCTCAAAAGAAAAAGAATTATAAAAATTAAAAAAGAAAAAAAAGAAAGACAAATACTTTATGATCTTACTTACAGGTGGAATTAAAAAATCAAACTCATAGAATCAGAAAGTAGAATGACAGCTACTAGGGAGTGAGAGAAGGGGAGGGATTGTGAGAGATGTTGGTCAAATAGTTAAAAATTTCAGTTAGACTGGAGGAAAAAGTTTAAGAGATCCATTATACAACATGGTGACTATAATAACATTGTATTGTGAAGTTGAAAATTGTTTCCTTTCCTTTTCTTTTTTTCTTTTTCTTTTCTTTTCTTTTTTTTTTTTTTGAGACGGACTCTTGCTCTATTGCCCAGGCTGGAGTGCAATGGCACAATCTCGGCTCACTGCAACCTCTGCCTCCCAGGTTCAAGTGATTCTCCAGCCTCTGCCTCCTGAGTAGCTGGGACTACAGGCGTGCACCATCGCATATGGCTAATTTTTTTTTTTTTTTTGTATTTGTAGTAGAGATGGGGTTTCACCATTTTGGCCAGGCTGGTCTTGAACTCTTGACCTCAGGTGATCCACCCACCTCGGCCTCCCAAAGTGCTGGGATTACAGGTGTGAGCCACCACGCCTGGCCGAAAATTGTTAAGAGAATAGATTTTTAAGTGTTCTCACCACACAGTGGTAACTATGTGAAAGAATTCATATGTTAATTAGCTTGACTTAGCCATTTCACAATGTATGCATATGTCACAACACCATGTATATATAGATATATACCATCACCCTCCGTATCCATGGGTTTCACATCTATGAATTTAACCAGCCAAGAATAAAAAATATTGGCAGGGCGCATTGGCTCAGGCTGTAATTCCAGCACTTTGGGAGGCTGAGGCGGGCAGATCACCTGAGGTCAGGAGTTCAAGACCAGCCTGGCCAACATGGTGAAACCCCATCTCTACTAAAAATACAAAAATTAGCCAGGTGTGGTGGCACATGCCTGTAGTTCCAGCTACTTGGGAGGCTGAGGCAGGAGAATCACTTGAACCAGGGAGGCGGAGGTTGCGGTGAGCCGAGATCACACCATTGCACTCCAGCCTGGGCGACAGAGCCAGGCTCTGCCAAAAAAAAAAAGTATTAAAAAGTTTACACAGCATCTCAAAAAGCAAAACTTGGGTTTGCTGCACACCAAGTACTGTTGAATCCACATGAATGAAGTGATGTGTAACACTGTCTTAGGTGTGCTAAATAATCTAGAGGTAGTTTAAAGTATACAGGAGGATGTGTGTAGGTTATATGCAAACACTATGCAGTTTTATATTAGGGACTTGAGCATCCTCAAATTTTGGCATCTGTTGGGAGGGTTCTGAAACCGATCCCCTCATGTGTGCTGAATAGTGACTCTATAATTTTTGTCAAATATTAAAAGAGCATGTAAAATTTCAAGGAAGACCAGTACAGATAAAGTATATAAATTCTAAACTACTGGAGAGGCTTAAAAATGTATAAAAACAATCCAAACAACCCTTAAAAAAAATTAAGAAGAAAGCTGAGTGTGGCTTGTGCCGGTAATCCCAGCACTTTGGGAGGCTGGGGCGAGTGGATTACCTGAGGTCAAGTGTTCGAGACCAGTGTGGCCAACATGGTGAAACCACTCTCTACTAAAAATACAAAAATTAGTTGGACATGGTGGCATGTGCCTGTGGTCTCAGCTACTCAGGAGGCTGAGGCATGAGAATTGCCTGAACAGGGGAGGCAGAGATTGCAGTGAGTTGAGATCGCACCACTGCACTCCAGCCTGGGCAACAGAGTCTCACTCTGTCTCAAGAAATTACAAATACAAATACAAAAATTAGCCAGGTGTGGTGATGTGTGTCTGTAGTCTCTGCTACTTGGAAGGCTGAGGTGGGAGGATCGCTTGAACCCAGGAGGTGGAGGTTGCAGTGAGCCAAGATCGTGCCACTGCACTCCAGCCTGGTGATAAGGTGAGTTCCTATCTCAAAAAAGAAAAAAATAATGCTAAAACACAAAGCTCAGCTCTATGCTGCTTGTTGTTTACAAGAGACACACCTCATGCATAAGGATATGGAATTGGTTGAAAGTCAAAGGATGAAAAGATATACTAGGCAAACATCGAAAGAAAGCTTGGGAAGCTATGTTTATATCAGACAAAGATGAATTTAAAGACAAAAACATATATTAGGGATAGAGTGAGTACCTAGAATAAAGGGTCAATTCACCAGGAAGCTACAATAGTTCTAAATTTCTAAGCACCTAGCTTGAAAGAACTGTAAAGAGGTAAAACCACAATCACAAGAGGAAATTTTAACATATGTCTCTTAATTACGAGATGCAGACAGAAAAAAAAATCAGTGTTGTAAATTCTTGAACTGCATCTATAAAGTAGAGAATACAAATTCTTCAAGAAGATGAGTTTTAAAATCCTTATATATTTGACAGTTTAAAAACATACTCTAAATAATGCATTGGTCAAAGAAGAAATCATAATGACACATTTATAAATTCCTAAAATTGAATGATAATGAAAATACCATGTTAAAATTTCTGCGAGGCTGCAAAAGTTGTGCTTGGAGGGAAATCTATAGCCTTGAATGCTTGTATTACAAAATGACTCTGGGCCAGATGCAGTGGCTCATGCCTGTAATCCCAGCACTTTGGGAGGCCAAGGCAGGAGGATTGCCCCTGCCCAGGAATTTGAGACAGGCCTGGGCAACATGGTAAGATCACATCTAAGAAAGAAAGAAAGAGAGAAGAGAGAGAGAGACAGAAAGAGAGAAAGAAAGGAGAGACAGAGAGAGAGAGAAAGGAAGGAAGGAAGGAAGGAAGGAAGGAAGGAAGGAAGGAAGGAAGGAAAGAGAAGGAAAGGGAAGGAAGGAAAGAAAAAAAGAAAAGTCTGATGGCCAAGCGTGGTGACTCATGCCTATAATCCCAGCACTCTGGGAGGCCAAGGCGGGTGGATCACCTGAGCTCAGGGGCTTGAGACCAGCCTGGGCAACATAGTGAGATATTATCTCTCTATTAAAATAAAAAATGTTTTTTAAAAAACCCTTCCCTACAAAACTCAATAGGATAGGCAAGTCTCCAGTGAAATCGATATATAAAGAAAAAGAAGGCACGCGTAAACATGATTAGGAATGTAAATGGAAACATAAACATGAGAAGAAAGAAAACTATACAAATTTATGGAAACAGAAAGTGAAACAGTAGTCACCAGGGGCTGTGGAAGAGAGGAAACGAGAATCCTTTAAATGCGTTTAGTTTTGGTTTTGCCAGATGGAAAAAGTTCTGAAGATGGGCTGCAAAACAATGAGAATGTACTTAACATTAATTGCTGAAGTGTACACTTAAAAATGGTTATTTGGTACATTTTATGTTATGTGTATTTTACACAATGAAAAATAAAGAAGACTATAAAAACGTTAGGCTACAACATAGGAATCAAAGCAGATCAAGTCTCAGAAAAATATAACTTACCAAACTTATTTAAGAAGAAATAAAAAGCCTAAATGGTTCTAACAACTATTAAAGAAATTGAATCAGGGCAGGGTGTGGTAGCTCATGGATAATCCCATGAAAGTGCTCACGGGTAATCCCAGCACTTTGGAAGGCTGAGGTGAGAAGATGCCTTGAGCCCAAGAGTTTGAGACCATCCTGGGCAACATGACAAAACCCATCTCTACAAAAAATACAAAAATTAGCCTGGCGTGGTGGCACACATCTGTAGTCACAACTACTCAGGAGGCAGAGTTAGGACGATAGCTTGAGCCTGGGAGGTTGAGGCTGCAGTAAACTGAGATTATGCCACTGTATTCTAGCCTAGGTAACAAAGTGAGATCGTGTCTCCAAGAAAAAAATAAAATAAAACAAAAAAACTTGAATCAACAACTTAAAGATCTTCCCATGAAGAAAATACCAGGTCCAGATGGTTTTTGCAGAAGTTCAAGTAAGGGTAACTCTTTAAAAAAAAATTATTATTATTTATTTAGTTTTTTAGAAATGGAGTTTTGCTATATAGCCCAGGCTAGTCTCAAACTCTTGGGCTCAAGAGATCTTCCTGCCTTAGTCTCTCCAGTAACTGTGACTATAGGCACACAGCACTGTGCCTCATTAGTAATTCTAATTTTATAAAAACTCTTTCTGAGAATGGAAAAAATGAAAACGTTAACCCTTTCCATGAGGCCAGTGTAACATTAATATCTAAACAAGACAAGTGCAAGAAGAGAAAGCAACGTTAGAGGCCAGTTTCACTCATGACTATAAATGCAACAGTTATAAGAAAAATACTGGTAAATCAAATCTGACAGTGTAAAAAAAAAAGACATCATGTTCTAATTGGGTTTGTCTCAGGTATGCAAGGATAGTTTAACAACAGACGAAATGTCTATAAACATTATTTATTATGTTGGTAATAGTAGACTTTGGTACTCTGTGTCATACCACTTCTGCCCTCTGCTGATTTCAGCTGTCCCTACAGTGGATAATTTTGTGCAAGCCTAGACTCCCTTTAAGCTGACAGTGCCCCTCCACCTACTCCCAAACTTATACCAAGCTTCTTTTTGCTTTTTGCCTCAGGGTCTTCTTCGATGCTTTAGGAACAATTTACTTGCCAGCTAGTGATTCCCAGAAGTGTGGGAGAGTTAAGGTTCCTAGAATGTGATCCTCACCCCATGCGGAAACAGGAGCCGGTGGATATACTTTCCAGCCTCCTTCTTGCCAGTGGGCAACTCTGGGAGACATCCTGTAGTTTTGTCAGAGGTCTCAGCAGAACAAGCTTCCATCGTCTACAGCTGCAACATCAGTCACCCTCCTTTAAATGGGCTTTTCCTTCCATCCTGTCTGTTTTCCCTGCTCCTTCACTCCCTGCTTCCTGGAATCACCTCTCAAATAACCTATCTGAATCTAAGTCCTTGCTCCAGCCTCTGCTTTGGAACAAAGGATTTTGCTTTAGAGCAAAAGGAGCCCAAACTAAAACGTACATTAATAGATTTAAAAAGAAAAAAATATGATAATATCAACAGATTTAAAAAATTGACAACATTCAACACCCTTTTATGATACAAGCTCTTAGCAAATTAGAAGGAAATGTTCTCAACCTGATAAAGAAAGCTTACACAAACTTACATATTGTTTTTAATGAGTAAATCTTAGGAGAACTTCCTTTAAAATCAGGAACAGACAAAGATGCCTATGATTTCTGCCTCTGTTTAATATTGTACCAAAGGTCTTATACATTGCAGTAAAAGGAAAGGAGGGAAAAAAGGAAGAAAGGAAGGAAGGAAGGAAGGGCGACCAAAACCATCAATATTTGTATACGGTATGACTACCTAGGTAGAAAATCCAAAAGAATCATCAAGCAAATGATTCAAAGTAATTAGAGATTTTAGCAAGGCAACTAGCTAAAAGATCAATATTCAAAAATTGGTTGTTCTTGTGTGTATCAGTAACATACAAAAACATAATTTAAAAAATACATCATTTACAACAGTCAAAAAAGTAGAGCTACAAAACTAACAAAACCTAGAACTACAAGACCTATAGTAAGAAAATTACAATACTTTATTGAAAAATATTAAAGACAATCTAAATAGATGGAGAGATAACACATGTTCATGGATAGGAAATTCAATGTTATAAAGATGTAAATTATTCTGTAACTGATCTACAGGGTCAGTGCAATTCCAATTAACCCCAATAGGGTTGTTCATGGAAACTGAACGCTGATTTTAAGGTTTATACGGAAGAACAAAAGAACTAAGACACTCCTAAAGGAAATGAATAAGGAGAGGGATTTGCTCTGCTAGATATTAGGACTTTCTGTAAAATATGGGGTTAGTGTAGGTATAGGCAAATTAACTGATGAAACAGAATAAAGAGCCCAGAAATACACCTACACTTGTTTGAAACTTTGATGCAAAGATAACATAGAATATCACTGGATAAAAGAAGTGTCTATTAAATGATGCTGGATCAATTGATTAACCATATGGAGAAAAAAGGGGTGAAATGTATCCCTATCTCACACCAACTATAGAAATCAATTCCATTTAGATTAAGGATTTATATGTGAAAGAAAATCTTCATAAGAAAATATAGGAGAGTATATCCATATCCTTGGGGCAAGACCTCAAAATTGTCAATAATAAAATCAACAACTGGTAACTTTGACTAGGACACAAATAAATAGGCTGGGCATGGTGGCTCACGCCTGTGACCCCAGCACTTTGGGAGGCCGAGGTGGGTGGAGCACGAGGTCAGGAGATCGAGACCATCCTGGCTAACACGGTGAAACCCCGTCGCTACTAAAAATACAAACAAATTAGCCTGGCATGCTGGTGGGCGCCTGTAGTCCCTGTGACTTGGGAGTCTGAGGCAGGAGAATGGTGTGAACCCAGGAGGTGGAGCTTGCAGTGAGCCGAAATGGTGCCACTGCACTCCAGCCTGGGTGACAGAGCGAGACTCTGTCTCCAAAAAAAAAAAAAAAAAGACACAAAGAAACATTTCAAAGAAAAGGAGGCATGTCTAAAGAAGTGAAAAGATTCTTTAGCTCAGGAGTAGCCAGGGAAATTAAAATTAAAATTACAATGGGACATATATTATTTTATATGCTTTAGATTGGCAAAAGTTAAGAAATCTGACAAGACCAATTGTTGGAGAGGCCACAGGTTAATAGGCACACTTCTAATTGCTGACGAGAGCATATATTGGTGCTCTCGGAGATAATTAGGCATTATCTTGTAAATTCAATATTCTTATACCCTGTAACTCACAATTCCATTCTTAGATGTATGCCCTAGAAACACTTGTCACACTAAGAACCAGACATGTCCTTGTGTTTACTTCTTTTATTTTTATTTTTTTGAGACGGGGTTTCATTCAGTCGCCCAGGCTGAAGTGCAGTGGCGCGATCTCGGCTTACTGCAACCTCCACGTCCTGGATTCAAGGTATTGTCCTGCCTCAGCCTCCCGAATGGCTGAAGCTACAGGCGCATGCCACCACATCCAGCTAATTTTTGTATATTTAGTAGAGATGGGGTTTCACCATGTTGGCTAGGATGGTCTCTATCTCTATCTCTTGACCTTGTGATCCTCCCGCCTTGGCCTCCCAAAGTGCTGGGATTACAGGCGTGAGCCACACGTGCCCGGCCTTACTTCTTACTATCTGTGTGACCTTGAGCAAATCACTTAATCTTTCTGTGCCTCAATTTCCTCATCTGCAAAATGGAATCAATAATAGTACCTTCCTCATAGGGTTTTTGTGCAGATTAAACAAATAAAATAAGCAAATATTTTAAAGCATTTAGAACAGTGCCTAGCACACAGTAATGCTATATAACTGTTTCATCAAATAAAAATAAATAGGGTAGCCAGGTGTAGCAGTTCAAGACTATAGTCCCAACTAACCAGGAGGCCGAGGTGGGAAGATCACTGGATCCCAGGAGTTCAATACTGTAGTGTGCTATGATCATGCCTGTGAATAGCCACTGCACTCCAGCCTGGGCAATATAGTGTGACCCCATCTCAGTAAATAAATACATAGATATGCATATGTAATAAAGCACTTAAAAATAATCAAGAGAGGCCAGGCGCGGTGGCTCACGCCTGTAATCCCAGCACTCTGGGAGGCCAAGGCGGGCAGATCACGAGGTCAGGAGATCGAGACCATCCTGGCTGACACAGTGAAACCCCGTCTCTACTAAAGAATACAAAAAGTTAGCTGGGCGTGGTGGCGGGCGCCTGTAGTCCCAGCTAATCGGGAGGCTGAGGCAGGAGAATGGCGTGAGCCCGGGAGGCGGAGCCTGCAGTGAGCCGAGATCGCGCCACTGCACTCCAGCCTGGGTGACAGAGCGAGACTCCGTCTCAAAAAATAATAATAATAATAATCAAGAGAACAATAAACACAAAATTCCAGACGGTGGATAGCTGTGGGTGGGAGGCAAGTAGCATAAAAGTGGACAAGTGGTGGCCAGGCGCAGTGTCCGACACCTGTAATCCCAGCATTTTGGGAGGCTGAGGCGGGTGGATCACGAGCTCAAGAGATCGAGACTATGCTGGCTAACATGGTGAAACCCTGTCACTACTAAAAATACAAAAATTAGCTGGGCATGGTGGCATGCACCCCTATAGTCCCAGCTACTTGGGAGGCCGAGACAGGAGAATCGCTTGAACCCAGCAGGTGAAGGTTGCGGTGAGCTAAGATTGAGCCATTGCACTGCAGCCTGGGCAACAAGAATGAAAACTCCATCTCAAAAAATAAAAAATAATAATAAAAAAAGGCAGATAAGTGGTGTTTGCAGTCTGGTGATATTCCATCCTTGTGCTGAGTGAGTGGCAGCTTGGGGGTGTTTGGTATATTACTGAGCAGTATGATGATATGTATGTTACATATGCTTTTTATGTGTTACGTAGTAAATTTCACAAAAAATAATAAAAGGGAAAAAGGACCTTTCTACATGCCTAGAAAGAAGAGGCTTCATGGGAATGGGAGCCATGGGTTAGGAAAGACCCCTCAAACCGAGGCAGGTAGGATGTGAGCGACTGAGATTCATTATGAACCCACTGCGCCTGCCGGGGAGAACAGGGACTGTCCCTTCCCCTCTGCTTCAGCTCAGATGGTCCAGATCATAGCCCTAAATAAGGAGGCAGCCCCACATTTCTACATCGGCCAACAAGATGGCAGAGTAGAGGAAGGAGAGAGCGGAGACAAATCAGGAAAGGAGCGCCAGGGCAAGTGCATGAGCTCGGAGACCCGGCAGGCCGGGAGCTTCACGGAGGACCGGATGTCGAGCCACAGGAGTGCTGGGGATTCTCCAGCCCCTGTACTTACCAGGGAGAAACTGACGCCCAGAAAGGGGAACGCACTAAAACTCAGACCTCGACACTGCCAAAATTCTTCCCATGCCGCCAAGCTTCACTGGAGGGAAAGTGAGAAGCTCGACCTTACCCCTGTGGGCTCCAACAAGGGTGGCTCTGGGATCCCCGGCAGGAAATTGGTGACAAGGTGACAAGATGCGCGTGTCACAGCTGCCCAGTTCACAACTTGTTATTCAGTCTTCTCCCTTCCCCCGACCAGAAGTGACGTGCTTCCTGTGCCCAGGTTCCCACCCTAAACTAGCCTCATTTAGCTCCACTCCCACCCTGCCTTTTTGTTTTTAATTGTGGTAAAACGTACAGAACAGAATTTACCGTTTTAATTTTTTTTTTTTTTTTTGACTGAGTCTCAGTCACCTAGGCTGGAGTACAGTGGTGTGATCTCGGCTCACTGCAACCTCCGCCTCCTGAGTTCACGTGGTTCCTGTGCCTCAGCCCGCGGAGTAGCTGGGACCGCAGGCACCCACCACCACGACCGGCTAATTTTTGTATTTTTAGTAGAGACGGGGTTTCACCATGTTGGCCAGGCTGGTCTCGAACTCCTGACCTCAAGTGATCTGCCTGCCTCGGCCTCCCAAAGTTCTGGGATTACAGGCAAGAGCCACCGCGCCCAGCCAATCTTTTGTTGTTGTTTTTAAGACAGTGTCTTGCTTTTGCCCCCCAGGCTGGAGTGCAGTGGCACAATCACAGTTCATGGCAGCCTTTGACCCCTGAGCTCAAGTGACCCTCCCTCCTCAACCTCCCAAGTGACTGGGACTACAAGTGTGCAGCCACCAGGCTTGGCTAATTTCTGTAGTTTTTGTAGAGACCGAGTTTTTCTCATGTTGCCCAGCCTGGTCTCAAACTCTTGAGCTCAAGCGATCCTCCCACCTCAGCCTCCCAAATGATGGGAATGAGCCCCCGTGCTAGGCCCATTTTAATTATTTTTAAGTGTACAGTTAGGGGTGCTAAGTACATTCACATTGTTCTGCAACCATCACCACCATCCATCTCTGGAGCGCTCTCTTTTTCTTTTCTTTCGTTTTCGAGATGGAGTTTCGCTCTGTTGCCCAGGCTAGAGTGTTGGAGTGCTGGAGTGCAGTGTTATGATCTTGGCTCACTGCAACCTCTGCCTCCTGAGTTCAAGCAATTCTCCTGCCTCAACCTCCTGAGTAGCTGGGACTACAGGTACATGCCACCACACCCAGCTAATTTCTTTTGTATTTTAGCAGGGATGGGGTTTCACCATGTTGCCTAGGCTGGTCTCAAACTCTTGAGCTCAGGCAATCCACCCACCTCGGCCTCCCAGAGTGCTGGAATTACAGTCATGAGTCACTGTGCCCGGCCTTGCCTCAGCCTCTTGAGTAGCTGGGATTACAGGCACACGCCGCCTGGCTAATTTTTGTATTTTTAGTGGAGACGGGGTTTTATCATGTTTTATGTTGGCCAGGCTGGTCTCGAACTCCTGACCTCAAAGGATCCGCCCGCCTAGGCCTCCCAAAGTGCTAGGATTACAGGCATGAACCACCATGCTTGGCTAGAACTGCCTTCCTTTTGAAGACTGAGTAATATCCTATTGTGCATGTGTGCCACATTCTGTTCATCCATTCGTATACTGATGGATACCTGTGTTGCTTCCACCTTTGGCTATTGTGAGTAGTGCTGCTATCAACAGGATTGTACAAATACCTGCTCAACACTCTGCTTTCAATTCTCTAGGGTGTGTACCCAGAAGTGGAAATGCTGGATCACAGTGGTAAAATATACACAACAAAATTTACCATCTTCACCTTTTTTCTTTTTTTTAGTGGTAATTCTGGCTGGGGTGGGTGGCTCACACCTGTAAATCCAGCACTTTGGGAGGCTGAGATGGGAGAATTGCTTGAGCCTAGGACTTCAAGACCAGCCTGAGTGACAAAGTGAGACCCCATTTCTACAAAAATAAATAAATAAATAAAAAGGTAATCTTGTTTAAGTTTTGAGGATTCGCCATCTTATTTTCCTTACTCTTCCCTTTAATGTGCAGTTTCTGTACTCACTGGGGCCTTCTGTGAATGAGGCAGTTCCAGGACAAGCTGCCTTCTGGTCCCCCAAGTGAGGCAGGCGAAGATCACAGAGCTGAGCCTTCCCTGGCTGTGACATGCCACTCCACGAAAGCCTCTTATTGGCGACTAAGAGCCATCACTTCATCAAATCTTATCAGACCTGCCTCCTTGCCTAGCAATATTACAACAATTACTCTAGAAGAGTGACTTTGTACAAACAAGCAGAAAGTATGAACGCTGGCCGTCTATGCAACTTTTAACAATCCAGGTGCTAGATCTACCCAGAACTTGCAGGTTACCCTGTGTACCCACTTTGAGAGCTGCACACACAGTCCTGCTGTTCTGCTGGGTAGCCAGAGTTGAGACCCCTTTACATACTTACTCAGGCATCATTTGGGCCAAATTCCACTCTGTAAACCTCTTCCCTCAACTTTGTGGCTTCTGAGTAGATCACTTTCCATTTCCATTTATTTCTTTTTCTTCTTTGCTTGGTTTCTGGCACATTCCTCTTTGAACTGCCAAGATCATGCTAGGTAAATGTTTATTGAATGTAAGCTAGCAACTTAGTTTTATGAGACACATATTTTATAGCAAGGGTTTTCAAACTTCAACGTGTGTCAGGATCACTAGGGGGCTTGCTGCAACAGCCCACCGGGCCCCATCCCTAGAGTTCCTGAGTAGTAGGTCTGGAGGGAGGCCTGAGATTTTTCTTGCATTTCTAAGAAGTTCCCAGGTGATGCTGGTGCCAGCAGCAGCAGCATCACCTGGGAACTTCTTAGAAATGAGGACCACACTGTTTTAGCGGAATAAGAAAGTGTTTTCAATTTACATAGCAACCAGCTCATCAAAACCACAAGCAGAAACTAGAGGTATCACCAGACTATAGATTGACTAATAGAGACTGGGAGCTCAGTCTGGCAGAGTGGAATGATAAGGCTGTGTGACCTTGAGCAAGTTGCGTGACCTCTCTGACCTTCAGTTTGCTTATCTGCAAAATGGGGTAATAATAATAGCCAACGTTTGCGACGTGCTTACTACATATGCCACACGCTGTTCTAAGCACTCTATGGTATCATCACATTTCATCCTCATAACGAGCCTGTGAGTCGATACTGGTGTTATCCCTCTTGCAGATGAAGAAACTGAGACACGGTAGAGTAGCTGGCGGGCAGTAGCTGGCACACAGCCAGCAAGAGGCTGAGCCGAGATTCAAATCCGGGCAGCTGGGACTCAACATCTGAGCTTTCATACTGGAGAGACCCTCTTGCCCCCTTCAGATCCCCCCTCTGAGGGCTTCTGGGAGGAAAGTGTGATGATTTGTAAAACACTGGCTGATGGCCTGGTACACGGAAGCACTCAACAAAGTTTGTGGTTATTGTGAGTTGGTGCCTGGACGTGCACCTCTCTGTGTCCTTGTGGGCTGTGTCCAAGGACACCCCAGCACGTGTGTTGACTATTGCACAGATCCACAGAATATCAGACCCCAAAATCATGCCCGTTGGACAGGAGGGGCTGTCCATATTATGTAATGTGTTAATTCTCGGGTCCTTGGATGGGACAAAGTTGTGTATATGCATCACTTAGAAAACTCATCAGCGAGTGAGGAATGGAGTTGTTTACAAAACCAAGCCCTTGCCGTCTTCCTGGACCTCAGCCTCATCTCATCAGCGCCCCCCTGCGGAGTGGGGCCGAGGTGGCAGACACGCTGAAAGCTCAGGCTCGGGAGGAGCAGGGGGCTGCACCGCGCGCCACCTAGTGGCCAAAGTGAGCAGCTCCCCTAAAAGACACGACGCCCCGCAATCTGCGCATTCCTTGCGATTCTGCAATCAATCACATGTAGATTTGCAATGGGCTAGGATGCCCTGAGAGACTGTTTATAAGGAGGACGGTCTATGTAGATGCACTAATTTGAGGGAGGGAGAGCGTGGGAGGGTCTCTGCGGAGAAGAGATGTCTTCTCTCTGGAAACCCTGGACGTGAAGGCACCTGCCAGCTGCCATTTTTCTTGCTCTAAGCTTTTCTCCAAATGCGAGAATAAAACTGAGATGCTTTATTAGGAACTCAGGTGGGAAAATAAACGGTTTCCTTAGGAAAGATGCCAGAGCAGCAAGCAGAGACAAAATCCAAGAGAGAGATGAGTTTTTGTTGTTGTTGTTGTTGTTTTGTTTTTTTTAAATCAATTTGGGCCGGGCGCGGTGGCTCACGCCTGTAATCCCAGCACTTTGAGAGGCCGAGGCGGGCAGATCATAAGGTCAGGAGTTCGAGATCAGCCTGGCCAATATGGTGAAACCCCGTCTCTACTAAAAATGCAAAAGTTAGCCGGGCGTGGTGGCACAGGCCTGTAGTCCCAGTTACTTGGGAGGCTGAGGCAGAAGAATCCCTTGAACCCAGGAGGCAGAGGATGCAGTGAGCCGAGATCGCCCCGCTGCACACCAGCCTGGGCCACAGAGCGGAACTCCATCTAATAAATAAATAAATATTTCCCTACTCTGCCACATCGAGAGTCCGGCATGGTTCACCCGTGGAAGGGGAGGAGCAAGTGTGCTAAGCAGTAGCTGTGGTTTTAAAAGGTTTTTCTTTTCACCATCATCCTTCTTTATCCCTCAGTTTCTTCCCTTTGCAGCCCCGGAGGAAGGAGGTGGGCCGTTCTTGCACTGCTGTAAAGGAATACCTCAGACTGTGTAATTTATAAAGAAAGACGTTTCTTTGGCTCACAGTTCTGCAGGCTGTACAGGAAGCGTAGCAGCATCTGCTTCTGGGAAGGCCTCAGGAAGCTCCCGATCATGGCAGAAGGCAAAGGGGGAGCAGATGCATCACACGGTGAAAGCAGGTGCAAGAGGAGCAGGAGGTGCCACACACTTTTATTTTCTTTTTCTTTTTCTTTTCTTTTTTTTTTTTTTTTTTTTGAGATGGAGTCTCGTTCTGTAGCCCAGACTGGAGCGCAGTGGCGCCATCTTGGCTCACTGTAACCTCTGCTGCCTGGGTTCAAGCGATTCTCGCGCCTCATCCTCCCGAGTAGCTGGGAGGCCTCCACAATCGCCCATCACTGTGTCCAAGGGAGAAGGTGCTGGGGGAACGTGTTCTGCTCCTCAAGACTGTGGCTCAGAAGCAACGCATGTGGCTTCTACTCCCATTGGCCAGAATTAGTCACATGGCCCCAACCTAACTGCAGTGGTGGCTGGGAGTGTTGTCTTCCTGAGTACCCAGAAAAAAGAAAATGCAAAAAGATTTGGTGAAAATATAGCATTATCTTTGACATAACAAACATCCTTCCTTTGTTGATTTTTTTAAAATCAAAGGCAATAATTGGAGATAAAAGTGTTGTATCTCCTCTTGGAGAATATGTTGTTGTCATGTTAAAGGCCTCTGAAAAGTCTTGCAGTAAATATGAAACTTTTTTTAATCCAGCATTTCCTAGATTTGGTGATTGAGCCCTTTTAAATAATTGAATAGCTCTTGGAACTAATATTTGGAGGCATAAACTTTGGGAAATTGCCCTAAATGAGTCAACTGGTGAGTCCAAATCTTTGGGAGGAAAATGATGAGCAAAGAGATGAGTAATTTGTTCTACAATAGTAGGGGATGCTCAGGTGCGGGGGCCCAGGCCTGTAATCCCAGCACTTTGGGAGGCCGAGGTGGGCAGATCACCTGTTAGGAGTTCAAGACCAGCCTGGCCAACATAGTGAAACCCTGTCTCTACTAAAAATACAATAATTAGCCGGGGGTTGTGGCGGGTGCCTGGAATCCCAGCTACGAGGGAGGCTGAGGCAGGGGAATCACTTGAACCCAGGAGGTGGAGGTTGCAGTGAGCAGAGATCACACCACTGCACTCCAGCCTGGGCAACAGAGCAAGACTCTGCCTCAAAAAAAAAAAAAAAAAAAAAAAGGTAAGGAATGAATTAGATCTGGGGCTGAGAGAGGGAGAGGATAACACTGGAGGAAATTTTCCTGAGATGGGAAAGGCCTGGGAAGCAATAACAGGCCCAGAGCAGAGGGTGATTCAGCCCAGGCCACAAGCTTGAGGGCCCTGAAGCAGATGCAGCTCTAAACCAGGAGAGTCGGTGCAGCCAATGTCAAGAGCTGGGAGGCTCTTTTGGTGCCAACTCATAGGCCTGTGTAGCTAGAGAAATCTTAGGGATCATTCAAACTGCTTTCTTCATGTTGTAGACAAGAAGGGTAGGGGCTTAGAAAAATGTAGTTTTTTATTCTTAAGGCAATTCATATTCATGAAAGACAATCTGAACTAGGCACAAAGAAGATTAAAAAAAAAAAAACCACCATATTCTGGTCAGGTGCAATGGTTCATGCCTGTAATTCCAGCACTTTGGGAGGCCGACACAGGTAGACTGCTTGAGCACAGAAGTTTGAGACCAGCCTAGTCAACAGAATGAGACCTCATCTCTGAAAAAGAATTTAAAAATTAGCTGGGCATGGTGGCACATGCCTGTAGTCCCAGCTACTCAGGAGGCGGAGGTGGGAGGATCACCTTGAACCCAGGAGGTTGAGGCTGTAGGAAGCTGTGATCCCATCACTGCACTCCAGCCTAGGGGGGCAACAGAGCAAGACCTTGTCTCAAAAAATATATAAATACAAATAAATACAAGTAAAAACGTATTCCACCTTGTAAAGGTAAGTGATTTAGTCTGGAGGAGACAACTGCCACCAGGTGGCACCAAACCTAGCGGGCCTGGGCTGATGGGGAACCCCGGCTGTGCAGGCTCTCCAAGGCCTCTCGTTAACCTCAAAATAAGGCAGCTCCGCAAGTCATGCAGTTGTATTTCTGGACCCCACTTACTGATTATGAAAATATTTTACCATTTATTTCATCAGTCTTGCTAGTTGTGCTGTACAAATCTTCCACATCTTAAATTTTTGGGGGTCTATTTGATAAATGACAAAGATGGTTAAAATATCCATCGTTGAAAATTTTTCCTTGTAGTTCAGTTTCTGCCTTATATATTTTGAAGCTATGTTGTTAGATGTGTAAGGGTTCATGCCTGGTACGTTCTATTCAGTTTTTTTTTTTAATAAAAATGAACTATCGGCCGGGCGCGGTGGCTCAAGCCTGTAATCCCAGCACTTTGGGAGGCTGAGACGGGCGGATCACGAGGTCAGGAGATCGAGACCATCCTGGCTAACACTGTGAAACCCCGTCTCTACTAAAAAATACAAAAAACTAGCCAGGCGAGGTGGCGGGTGCCTGTAGTCCCAGCTACTCGGGAGGCTGAGGCAGGAGAATGGCGTGAACCCGGGAGGCGGAGCTTGCAGTGAGCTGAGATCGGGCCACTGCACTCCAGCCCCGGCGACAGAGTGAGACTCCGTCTCAAAAAATAAAAAAATAAAAATAAAAAAATAAAAAAATGAACTATCTTTTTCTGTCCCATTCAATCCTTTTCTTTTTGAATTCTGTCTACAGCCATAGCACTCTGAACATGCCCGATCTTGTCTGAGTTCTATAGAATCTGATTGGTATTGCTAAACCAGCATTTTGTTAATATTTGTTTGACATATCTTTTTCTATGTATTTATTTTTTAAAATATTTTTTGAGACAGGGTCTCACTCTGTTGCCCAGGCTGGAATGCAGTAGTACCATCATGATTCACAGGAGCCTGGGCCTCTCCAGCCTCATGTAATCCTTTCACCTCAACCACCACACCGGCTAACTTTTGTATTTTTTTGTAGAGACGAGGTCTCCCTATGTTGCCCAGGCTGGTCTTGAACTCCTGGGCTCAAGCAATCCATCCGTCTTGGCCTCCCAAAGTGCTGGGATTACAGGTGTGAACCATTGTGTCCGGTCCACGCTGCCTTAATTATAATATTATAGCATTTGGAAGGATAATGCCCTAATATTATTCTTTTCCAGAGCTCTCCTAGTCATCGGTTATTGTTCTTTATGCAGTTCTGCAAGAAACCTATTTAGACTTTTATTGAAGTCATGTATGACATCTTTACAGTGTTGAGTTTTCCTCCCATCTCTCTTTCTGTGTTTTTTGTGTGTGTGTGTGTTTTCGTTGTTTTTTGTTTTTTGTTTGTTTGTTTGTTTGTTTTTGAGACAGGGTCTCACTCTGTCACCCAGGCTGGAGTGCAGTGGCATGATCATGGCTCACCACAGCCTTGACCTCCCGAACTCAGGTGATCCTCCCACCTCAGCCTCCAGAGTAGTTGGGACTATAGGCACCTGCCACCAAACCTGGCTAATTTTTTTATTTTTTGTAGAGACAAGGTTTTGCCATGTTGCCCTGGCTGGTCTCAAACTCCTGGGCTCAAACGATCCACCTGCCTCAGCCTCCTAAAGTGCTAGGATTACAGGCATGATCCACTGGACCCAGCCTATTGGCCCATCATTTGTAATATCCAAAGACTGAAAACAACCTAAACCTCTATCACTAAAGGATGGATGAGTAAATTATTATATATTCATACAAAGGGATACTAGACAATGAAAAAATTTTAGCACCTATGTGCTGATATGGAAGGATCTTCAAGACTATTGTTAAGGTATACAATAAAAAGATATATATGGCTGGGCATGGTGGCTCACACCTATAATACCAGCACTTTGGGAGGCAAGGCAGGAAGATCACGAGGTCAGGCATTTGAGACCAGACTGACCAACATGGTGAAATCCCGTCTCTACTAAAAATACAAAAAATTAGCCAGGCGTGGTGACATGCACCTGTAATCCAAGCTACTTAGGAGGTTTAGGCAGGAGAATTGCTTGAACCCAGGAGGCAGAGGTTGCAGTGAGCTGAGATCGAGCCACCGTACTCCAGTCTGGGCGACAGAGCAAGACTCTGTCTCAAAAAAAAAAAGTATATACAAGAATGTTCATAATTACCTTATTCATAATAGCTAAAACCTTATTCATAATAGCTAAAACTGATAATTCAAATGTCCACCAACAGGTAAAGTATGGCATATTCATACAATGAAATGCTACATAACAAAGAACAAATAACTAATATACCCAACGACATGGATGATCTCAAACAATATTGAGTCAAAGAAGTCAGACACAAAGAGAACATATTGCATGCTTCCATTCCTATGAAGAGTAAGAGATGGATCTAATCTATGGTGATGGAAGCCAGAGGGGTGGTTACCCCCTGGGGAATGGAGAGTGTGTTTGGACTGAAAGGGGCAAAAGAGGACCTTCTGCGGAGGTGGAAATGCTCAGTGTCTAGATCTGGGAGGTGGTTATACTGGTTCTTATAATGTATGTAAAAATCGCCAAGTTGCACATTTAAGATCTATGCATTTTACTATATGTAAATTATATCTTAATTTTTCTTTCCTTTTTTTTGGAGACAGGATCTGTCTTTGTTGTCCAGGCTGGAGTGCAGTGGTGCAATCTCAGCTCATCTAGGCTCAAGTGACCCTCCCACTGCAGCCTCCCAAGGAGCTGGGACTACAGGTGTGCGTACCATGCCTGGCTAATTTCTGTATTATTATTATTATTATTATTATTATTATTTTCGGGTGGGGTTTTTTTCATGTTGTCCAGACTGGTCTTGAACTCCTGGGCTCAAGTAATCCTCCCAGCTCAGCCTCCTAACCTTTCATTTTTTTCTTAAGAGACAGGGTTTCACTATGTTGCCCATGCTGGCCTTGAATTTCTGGGTTCAAGTGACACTCCTGCCTCATCCTCTCGAGTACCTGGGACTACAGGTGTGTGCCACCGTACCCAGCTTTATACCTTAACTTTTAAAATGGCATATTGCTAAAGAGAAAAAAAAAGCAAGATTCAGACTGGTGTGCATAGTATGTGCACAAAAAATGGGAGGAAAGAATATGAAGTCATGTTTGCTTAAACAACGACTGTAAGGATACTCTAGAATCCAAAAGAGACAGTCTACTTCGGTGGTGGATTTACCAGAAGGGGCCAGGGAGGGGAGAGGGAGGCATTTCACCTTTTTATCGTTTTGGACCTTTTTTTTTTCTTTTGAGATGGAGTCTTGCTCTGTCGCCCAGGCTGGAGTGCAGTGTCGCGATCTCACCTCGCTGCAAGCTCTGCCTCGTGGGTTCACACCATTCTCCTGCCTCAGCCTCCCAAGTAGCTGGGACTGCAGGCGCCCACCATCACGCCCAGCTAATTTTTTGTATTTTTAGTAGAGATGGGGTTTCACCGTGTTAGCCAGGATGGTCTCGATCTCCTGACCTCATGATCCGCCAGCCTCAGCCTCCCAAAGTGCTGGGATTACAGGCATGAGCCACCACGCCCGGCCCCGTTTTGGACTTTTGAATCCTAAGCATAAATTATTCAAACACTTTTAGAAGTTTAAATTTAAAAAGAGTCCAGCCTGAGAATTGCTGCACTTCGATAGGTGAGTTTATGCCATTGACTTCTGTCATTTGAAGTTTTCCTTTAGACTACATTTGTACTTTTCTTGTTTACCAGGTTTTTCCTCTTTCACATAGTTGGTTGGATTTTGTTGTTCCATTCCTCACCTGGCCCCAGTAATTTGAAAGGTTCTATCTGTCCTGCAGTCAGTCACTCCCCAGTTAACCTGCCTACTTAAGCTCATTGTTTCACCATGTCTAGAGTTGACCATTATCTATAACCTCCCACCAAGCAGGTCAAGAGCCTTTGCATATTATCTGCCAAACCTCAGCACCCCTCTCCCTACATATTTGGGAGTTTTAGACTCAAATTTTGGAGGGGGAAGTTTTCAAAGAGAAATTAATGAAAATACTTAATTTTAAATAATTTTATTAGGAGAGCTCATGCCTCCAATCTCAGAGCTTCAGGAGACAAGGTGGGAGGATCACTTCAGCCCAGGAGTTTTAGACCCTATCTCCACAAACAATAAAAATGAAAAAATTAGCCAGGTGGGTTGCATAAGTCTGTAATCCCAACTACTTGGGAGGCTGAGGCCCGAGGATCACTTGAGCCTAGGAGTTTGAGGCTGCAGTAAGCTATGACTGGGTCACTGTGCTCCAGCCTGGATGACACAGTGAGATTGTCTCTAAAATAAACAAACTTCTATACTTACCATCCTGGGTCTTAGTATCCCACTGCCTTCTCCTGAATTCCTTTTTGTTACTATGTATCTGCCAGTAATTCCTTTGTTGTGGGTTTGTGGGTGGTAATCTTTTTAATTTCTTTTATACTGTATTCGAAAATGTCGGCCAGGCAAGGTGGCTTAGGCCTCTAATTCCAGCACTTTGGGAGGCCAAGAGGGGAGGATCGCTTGTGCTCCAGAGCTTAGGACCAGCCTGGGCAATGTAAGTGAGACCCCCGTCTCTACAAAAAAATTTTTTAATTAGCCGGGCATGGTGGCACTCACCTATAGTCCCAGCTGCTCAGGAGGCTGAAGCAGGAGGATTGCTTAAGCCCAGAGTCTTGGAAAGAGTCCACTTCCTGGCCTTTTCCAGTTCCATGGCCTTTTCTTCCATCAACATACAACCCTCCAACCCCTGACCCTGTCACCGTCTTCTCCTCCACTGTCACATCACCTCTCATGGCCCCATCTCAGTCCTCAGCCCCATCGTTAGGGAACATCAGGCTCAGTAGGGACATGGGACTGGAGCGCCAGGCCTCTCCTGGCCACTGTTGGTCAGTGACAGGCTCCCCCAGCCCGCCCTCACCCAATCACTTTCTCTTTAACATGGAAGCAGGCCTCCCTGTCATCCTCCGTGTCTTGGCTCAGCATTCCAGCTTCTGCTTATCCTCCAGAAACTTCACTAGGCCATAGTCCTGGTGGTGATTACTCTTTCCAGCTTTGTGTCACCTGGAAGCAACTCCAAGACCACCTCTGTGACTTTAACCAGTAGGGCAGCTGGGCTGGGAAGAGAAAGAGCAGTTTCAAGAGGCATAGGGATGAGAGGAAAGCGAAGAACACAACAGTCGCCACTTACGGGACTGACCAGCCAAACCTCTCAGAGGCCAAGTCTACTCAGTTACTGTCTGGCCAGTCCTGCCCCTCAACCCCCACTGTGGGGGCTAAAGCTATTCTAGCTTGGATGCTGATCCCACATGTTGACCTCGATTAACCCTAGTTCCGGGAATACTTCTAAGAGTTCTACTTTCATGTACTTACGCTTAGGTCAAAAAAGGTTGATGCTATTGCAAATGCACACTTACCCTAAATCCTGGTACTTAGGCAAATCCCGGTCCTTAGGCAAATCCCCAGTGGTATATAAGCCCTGAGTCTGGAGGGTAGCAGTGCAGGGATCCACCCTCTCATCTGATGGCTGCCTGAGACATGGCTTCTATCTCTATGTCCCTATTAAATGTTTCTGAGAAAACTGGATTTGTCAACCTCTTTCTTCAGCCTTTCAGCTCCCTCAGCCTTCAAGGGTAGGTCTTCCAGGGCTGCTACGTTCTCATCAGCCCTGACCCTCGCCCACAGCAACTGGCCTGGAGATAGGTGGGCTCATGATTTGATTTTTGGCCTTGGCACAGGGTCTGGTCAGTCTCTTGCTAAAGTGAAAGATCTTAAATGTTTTCAATGGCGAAGGAAACACTGGTCTGCGGAGAGAGGAATAAGGTCATGGGGGATTTCCCCAAGGCACAGGACGCTCCAGCACGGGTTCCTGGCCCACTGTGGAAAGGCAGACAGGTGAGGTAGCTGTCACAGGGATCTGGGAGTGACGCATGGAAGTGACTACTGGAACAGATACCCAGGTAGTATGAACAAGGACACTGACGGAATACAGATGTGTGCACACCTATCCAGCTATATTTTATGAAATGGATCAAACATCTGGAAAAGAACATTTTTGCAGTCCAGTACGGACTTGGCATGCAAAGCTGCAGACCCCACCTCCATACCCCATCTTTGACAATTGTCCCCAGGCCCCAGAAGTACACCCAGGTCGGGCCTGCCCTCCTCCTAGGCCTGGAGCATTTCAAGACTCAGTCCTAGCCCTGGTGAGAATCCAAGAGCTGTCTCTGCTGCCGCATGAAGTGAGACAAGGCAGCCAACTGAGGCAGGAGAATAGGGTCTGGAGGCAGGGAACCTAAGAGTGTTTCACACCGACTTCCTAGAACTAAATCGAAAGGAAAACCCTAACTTTCCATGCCTAAGTAACAAAAGGACCAGAGGCTACTCCCTTTGATCTTTTCTGTCCACAACCAATCAACTGATTGCAGACTGAGTCTTCATTTGCACAGAAGTATAACTTTGTAAATTCATCCCTAATTGGTTGCTTTTGGCAACCAATCAGATGTTTGCACAGGGGTGTGACCTTAGTAACTTAAGCCTCTGGTTGGCTGCTGTCTGCAACCCACTGATTGCAGGCTACCACTTCATTTACCTGAGGTGAGCATGAAGTGGCCAATGGGAAACTTCTAAGGAGGTATTTGGATCCAAGAAGATTCTGTATCCGGGCCCTGGAGCTGCTGCTCAGGTCCGCTCCCACACTGTGGAGTGTACTTTTGTTTTCAATAAATCCCTTTCGTTTTTTGTTGCTTCATTCTTTCTGTGCTTTTCTGGGCATTTTGTCCAATTATTTGTTCAAAATGCCAAGAACCTGGGCAACTTGCAGTCACAACCCTCTACCGGTGACACAATGACACCTCGCCGCCCTTCATTCGCCCTTGGAGTTGGCTGTGTCCAAGACTGCATCTCAGAGGAGATGTGTGTCCAGAGGTCTCAGGGTTGCTCCTGGTGCCCTGTAAGGCATGAGGGGAGCCGGATGGGGTAGTGGCTGGTGGAGCTTGTGGAGGGCAGGAGCCAGGCTGGGTGCAGCCCCCGCTAAGCTGTCCTGGGGCGGGTGGGCCCTTGGGGTCCTCCCTTGTAAGCTGCCCCCGGCCTGGCACTGCAAGAGCACGTGGAGCCTCACCTGTCCATAGAGAGGGCGCAGGGGAAGGAGCAGGTGTGTTGGGAGGATCGCAAAGTCCAAGCAGACGTCAGCTGAGCTCATTCCACATGCTGCTAACCCGCTCTTTGGGGCACTCTCCGCCCTTGTTGGCCTCAATGGCATTTCTCCCCTCCTGGGTTTCCTGGTCCAGTATCCTACCTACTGTACCCATGCCCCAAACTCTGCTTTGAAGCCCAATTCTTACCACGTGGCGTGTCTGTCCCAGATGGCCACCTTCCTGGAATTCAGCCCAAATCAATACTTTTGGGAACTTCCTGCAAGGTTTCAAAGACGCTTTTCTGACACACAGCCACCATGGAGGGTGTCCCAGTCCCTGGACCCCGCTGTGGACATGAGGACACCCATCCCCCACCAGCCGAGCCAGCTGCAAAGGACTCCTAGTCCAGCCCCGGCCACCCAAGAGGACAGTGAGCACAGCCTGTCTGAGAATGGTCTTTGAATCTTTTAAGAAAATGAGACTGACTCCAAAATCTAAAACTACCTTTATTGTGGTTGGCTCGACATAAGATGCCGCCATCAATCAGCAGAATTATAAAACTGTACAGGAGGTACAAAAATAGGCTGTTTAACTTAGATAATGACCCTCATGTGTCTTCAAGCTTTAAAAATACACATAAAACTTGTACAATCTGGCAGTTTATAAAATATAAAGCTAAAAAGAGGATTTTGGGTTCCACAAAGACTATATCACACAATTAACACATACCAATTAAACAATTAACCATCCACACAGAAGACACAATGGCACAGAATTCTTAAAAATCACCTAAAAATTAACATTTTACCCCGACCAAATTAATCACCCTTTAATGACACTACTGTAAAGCATCCGTCCCATGGAAGGATACAGTATCACTTTTCCAGTTTTAAAATGGTCAGGGGTAAACAAATCTGATGTGCTTTAAGCAAGTACAATTGTAACTGGATACATTTCAGAGTAAAAATTAAATAAATATAAATAGGTTAAATAAATAGGTCATTGCAAAAAGAACACTACACAAGGTTTGCATCTGAGAATGCAGAGTAGGTGACTGGTAATGCTTTCTAGGTAAGTGGGGACTCCCCGTCACAGCTTTAGGGACACTGAAAAGGAATACTGTATCCACCAAACACATACACAGTACACAGGGGAGGTGGGGGGCTTTGGCCAAAGTGTTGGTTAAGGCTGCTCCAGTGGGAGGCTCATTGCAGTCACGTTCTTTGTGGTTTTCCAATGTCTACAGAAAGGATTTAAGCGCTAGTACAAAAAACCAGGGTTACTCATGGGAAATCACTGTTTCATAAAGATAACAAAGTAGAGGAGGGGAGTAGACCATTGGGTTTAAAAGATGATGTCCAACCTGGGAGGGTGGAATTTCGGCTCACCTGGAGAGGATGCCTGATGGCTTCTCCTGCCAGGACACAGTCAACCAAAATGACTCCAGATGGTGAGGGAAGGAACAAGGAAAAGAAATGCTGGGAAATTCAAAGAAAGGCAATCTCAGACACTAAAAGAGCAGAGAGAGAAAGCGAAACAGGGAACTTAAAGAGGCTCCTTCTAGGACGCTGGACTTCTCTTCCAGCACAGAAGGCTGCAAAAGTGGAACTGGCCCCCCTTCCCAGAGGATCACAAGGCCGAGGATCCAATGGGCACACCACGAGGATCCAAGCAAAGGATAGAGAAAGAAATGGCTCTGGGAAAGCCAAACCTGGCCAAAGTCCAACTGCCTGAAAAGAAAGCAGCCAAGATGAGAAAGCCGTACAATCCAAAGGTCCCCCCATCTGCACGAGCAGTTTGATCAGCAACCAATTAATCTCTCTCACTGCAGCGAGAAAGAATTGCCAAAGATAACTGAATCACATGCACACAAAACCTTACCAAAGGCTCAGGGTCAACTCTGATAAGGCCCTTTCTTCTAGAGTTGGTGGGAAGAAAGTCTGCTGGATCTACTTACCTGCAGATCTTCCAGAACATCTATCTGTAACTGATCAGAGTGATGTCTCCTTGGAAGGGCCTCGACCACCACTGCACTGAGAACACAGTGGGAGGCAGAACACCTGCGCACCCAGGATTTCACACTTCAGCTGCTAGATTGCTTCATGGCTAATCAGGGAATACCAATGCCCCCCAAGTGAAAATGTTTTGGCGCCTCATGACTTGTGGACACTTCAAAAACTGAAATTAGGCCAGGCACAGTGGCTCGTGCCTGTAATCCCAGCACTTTGGGAGGCCGAGGCAGGCGGATCACAAGGTTAGGAGATTGAGACTATCCTGGGTAACACAGTGAAACCTTGTCTCTACTAAAAAAAAAAATACAAAAAAAATTAGCTGGGCATGGTGGCATGCACTGGTAATCACAGCTACTCAGGAGACTGAGGCAGGAGAATCACTTGAACCCGGGAGGCGGAGGTTGCAGTGAGCAGAGATCGTGCCACTGCACTCCAGCCTGGGCAACAGAGCGAGAATCTGTCTCAAACAAGCAAGAAAATTGAAATTAAAAAGACTTGAGAAACAACAAGAGAAATTCTGGCACACGTGCCCAACAGAGGTTCAATACAAGGTTCAAGACAAGATTTAAATAAGTCATAGTGTCCTTTGGATTCCTAACAGATGTGACCAAGTTCCATCTTAAAGATGAAGATAGCGTACAGTATTTCTAAAAAGCTCAACAGCCTTCCAGAATTGGAGAAGTCCCATAACCTGAACTACAGATCAAACAGCTAAGATGCAACATGATACGCGATGGTGCAGAGCTGTTCTGGCCTGAAAAGACCTTTCCACTTGCTGAGCACAGTGGGAAACCAGAATTCTCGAGACTAGAACTGGATATACCAGATGATGCCCAAGGTGTTTTCATGACAAGTACCCACACGAGATATCTTCAAACAAACCCCCCAGAGGATGGACGGGAACCTGGGCTCCTAAAGGTGACTAAGAGGAGAGACCAGAGGTGATTGGACCAGATCCCTGTGATTCTGGGACAGAAGAGATGCAAACCGCAAACACGTGCCCTTCCCCACACACTTCAGTTTCTTTGTGGCAGCAACACTTTTTTATTGTTGTCTCTCATCACAAGTTTCAGGAAAGCAGAAGTTTTGCCTGTCTTGTTCATCGCTGTATCTCCAGCACCCTATATCCTGCCTAGCTCAATACAATAAGGGCTCAAATAAAATACATTGAATAAATGGTTTTGAGAAATCTGGGTGGTTAGAAACTAGCATAAGCAGAAAAGGCATTTGAAACAGTTGTCTCTAGGCAAGTAGGGCTAAAGCAGGGAGATGACACAGAATTGGGCCACTAGAAATCACCTGGGTACTCCCAAAGAGAAAACCTGCGCTGAGAACAAGGTGGGGGGCAGTCCCTGTGGCAGTCCTGCTAAATCACTCGTGGCAGCTTCTCCACCTTCTGATCCTCTCTCGGGTTACTGCCAAAGCCACAGGTAAAGCGCCTTGCAGCCGTGTGGGGAGCAGTCTCAGACCACCTGGCACGCGGCACTGAGCAGCAGGAAACGCAGTCTGGCCACGTTTCTGAAAAGTGCACAGCCTTGCTTAGAAGACGCCAAGGACACCGACCAAAGGCCAAGGTTCCAAGGCCTAAGTGAGGTCATCAACGAGATTTAAGGATGTAGGATCATGTTCATAGTAGGCACAAAAGTCATTTTAGCTATGATGAAAGGAAGGGAACTGAATTCTACAAAGGCAGATTAAGAGCTTTAGATGAGTAACCATGATACAAATACACAAACAGAAAACATCTTACAACATGAAGAAACAGTGATTTCTCTGTGAGTGAGTAAAATTCAACAATCCCATTCTTAATACTGAATGGAGTCTCTGAGTTCACCAGGCCTGAGCCGCAATGATCCCCCAACTGGCTGGAGAAAGTACATGGACAACATCTCCTTACACGGTAGGCTGATTGCATTTTAACCTCTAAGGCTCTTGGGAGAGAAAATACAAAAGTTTTGATGGAAACTAAACCTAAAAATCATGTTAAGTTTAGAAAAAAACAGTATGGCACAAATATAATCTAGAGACTGTTCAATACATTTACATAGTGTTGCTATAATGTTTTACTCTTCAGCATTAGAGAATGTTCTATACATGAACACTCTTTCTTGAGGGATGGTGATTTTTGGTACCACAAAAAAATAGATGTATTCTATCTATTTATTCTTCACAAGTAAGCTTCAAGTTTAGCTTACTCATGCTGACATAGCATTCTACAGTATAATTAAAATATAGTTATTAAAATTTGCTAAGAGAAACAAAACAGCTGGCCCATGAAGCACACGGTGACCCTGGCCTTGGCCGCCCACCCTGGCCCTGACTCACCATGAGCCTCTTGTTCCACCAGCCTTGGGCGACGAAGGAGGCTGACTGACTACTCGCTGGCCCAGGGCTTTCTCCTGGCAACCAGGAGGGTCCCATTCGGCAGCCTCCCTCTGGTCCTGAAGGCTAGCCCCTGTCTGGGTCTTAGCTGCTCTCCTTGAAGGCCAGGGAACTCTTTACCTCTTGCCCCAAGCACTCCTGAGCACTACCTCCAGATGGCCCAGGGCACATCCACTAAAGGCCACTGTTCTGGCCACTGGCACTGGGCCACAACTGCCTCCAGAACACAGCAGCCTCTTCATTTCTGAGACCTGCAGACATGACTCCACCTGCTGGCATGCATAGCTGACCGGTCCCTAATGCCATGCCTCATGCTCACGGCTCCTGCTGCCTCTGTAGAAACACTAGTTAACAGTGACCTGGGCTACTCTGGGCACATCTGTGATCAATGAGGCATCTCATACCACAGGACGACACCCTCTGAACTCCATCCTCCTTGTCAGCATCCCCCACCACTCAAGTCCGGTCTCCAGTGAAGGCTGCACTTGGTGCGTCTCAGCCTAGCTGCCCCAGCACGCAAGCAAAATGCAGGATTCCCTCCTCCCGCTTCCTGAAAGGCCCACAGACTGACATTAAGCAGGAATTTAAAAAAACAGTCTGAAGCAAGTTTATCCAGTAGACGGTTGGGGGTGCTACTCGCGCTGTCTTTGAGGCTCTCCTTGGCAGACATCCTGACTGTAAGGCTTTTAGGGCCAGGATCTTCCCAGCTCCCTGTAGGTCACGAGGGGCCACTTCTCCCACTTCCTGGGGTCAGCACTGTCCTCTGTGGGCTGCAGAGCAGGCAGCTCAAGGCACTTGGTTTGGGAAGCCTGGTCTCCCTGCAAAGTCGGGAGGTGTCAGGCTCTAATTGTGGTGACCAGGCCCTCAGTCACAGCTGGGGCCACCAGAACAGAGGGGCCGCCCTTGCTCAGAGGGCGTCTGGAGTCACTGGGGGCTGGGGCTCTGGGGGCCTGTGGAAGTAGTAGGGCTGGAAGAGTCTCTCGTGGCTGCACAGCTCCATGGCCCGGTAGGTGTGTGCGAGGAGGTGGGGGAAGCGAGACGTGAAGTAGCACACGAAGTCGTCAGGGAGGGACCCCAGCGTCTCCCGCACCTCTGCAGGCAGTTCCCGGTAGTGGTGCTTCTGCAAAGAGAGTCGGAAAGCTTGAGAGGTTAGAAAGGGGTTAGAAGGCTTGGGAAATGTTGGCAAAACACCCTTTCATCATGCAAGGAAGAGAAAGAATATGAGTGTTGGTTGGTTTTTGGTAAAGAAAAGGAAAAAAGGTTTATGTATCCAACAATCCAGCCCCATCATCTCGCCTGCTTCCCTCACTCAGGAGGAGGCCTCGAAGCAAGCAAGGCACAGCTGGTCCAGCGGGGGCTCAGGCCTTCTGTGACAGTCAGGACCTGGAGACACTCCTGGTCACCTCAGGAGGAGTAAAGTCGCCTGAGATTGGAGTGTCTGTTCCAGTGGGGTCCCCGCATTCGAGGCATGTTTATATAAGTTTACACACAGTGGCTGTATCAGACAGGGAGAAGGCCCCACAAAAGTCAGTAACCAGAGACCATGAGGGACACGGGCCACAGAGCACTGCTTCTCAGAGCTTCATCTGCACCTACGTCCCTGAAGGGAAAACCAGCGTAAGAGAAGCAACAGTCTGCAGTTTGTCAAGTCCAGCTGAAGCTGCCTAGCTCCTGAGAGATGAGAATGCCAGCACGGATAGAAGATTTATCAAGAATGGATGAAAGGAGGAAGGTGTCGTGTCAGCGTGAGTAGCATCCCCAACCGTCTACTGGATAAACTTCCTCCCCAGTATTTACACACCGCTTACCTTATTTCTCATGGCTCGGAGGAGATCTCTGACAGAACCACCTTTATAGGTCCTGAATTTACGCAGGTCTAGAAAAACATTGAGGGATAAATGGGTAATCAAATTTAAAACTAATACATTTTAAAAGAAAACAATTCCTGGGGTTCTGGGGATTAGGGAGTTGGACTGAAAGGAGGGAGGGGAGTTGGACTGAAAGGTGAGGTCACTCCACACCCAGTCACAGGAGCAGATCCTCCCATTCAACCCAAGGGCGGTGTCCCCTTGAACCCCACCTGGTGATCGCACCCAGATCGGAAATGACCACCTAGAGCACGACACCATCACTCACCTGTCACTCTAGGGAACAAAAATGAAACACACATCAGTGTAACCAAACCATAGAGGACACACCCAAGAAAGTCTCAAACCGACAGGTGGGATCTGGGGCCTGAACAGCCTGGAGCGTCCATTTCCACGTTTACTTCTTGGAAAGGCGGCAGCGGCTTTTGCAACATGCCCTCTCACGCCGCAGTGTGCTCACCTGTCTGGAGGGGGACGGTGATGTTCTCCCGCCAGTCCATCTTCACCACGGCTCTCCCGCCTCTCTCTAACTGTTTCACAATCGGGCCATCCAGGGATTCCTTTTCTATTCTGTCACTCACGTCCTGTGAGAGAAACAAGGGCAGCAGATGATGGACAGTGCCGGAGATGCTGAGAGCTGTGCGACTGGGATTCTGAGTAACAGACGGTCACTGGCACATGAGCCATGAAGGGATGACGGCCCCTAGGCCCAGACTGCAGCCTGCCCCAGAGCTGGGCAGCAGGCACCCTGCCCTCTGCCTCCCTCATCCATGTCTTTCCCTGTGAGCTGCCCTGTGTGTTCCTCATGAAGGACAGGCCCACAGAGAGCTTCTCCATGACAGAGAGGCTTCACAGAGTACGCCTGCACATAGACCATGAACGCATACCCTGAATTTCACATGTGCACACACGTGCCATGTGTACGAAGCCGCAAGTGCAATCTATATCCAACGAACCAAAACCAAAAAGAAAAGGAAAGCTCAGATTTGATGTGCATCCTGTGCTTTGTCTACTCACTGAAACACAGTATGCTCAAGCCCATAACTGGTGGAGGGTCGCCACTCCTCCTTCCAACAGTAGAAAAGACCAGTGAAGCTGGGCCTTCTTCTCCAAGAGGAAACTTGGTGGCAAGAGTAATGGGCTCCAGGGGCTTCTGATGGGATTCAAACCTTGCTCTGCATTTGACTTTGGAAATAAGGAGAGGGTCAGGAAGCACCCAAGTACGGGCCTCTTGAAGTCCCATCAGTAAGACAGGTCGACAGCTGCGGACACAGGGAGTGGTGAGCCCTGCCTACATCAATGTTAAGTAGCCTTGGGAGACCGTTTTCTCAGAGCAGCCTTTTCTATGATGAAGATGAAGCCAGACTGGCTGAATTCCTACTTTACAATTGTCAGAGAAAAGCTGTGGAGAGGTCAGATTGTCAACTTGAGTGCACTGGGAACACACATGTCTGAGCTGCAAAGCTGTTACAGCTAAATGACCTGGGTGGAAGCCAGGTGTGTTTGACAGGCGTATACCTGGAGATACTAAGCATTTAAATCCTGTCCCATGGTGGGTGAAGGTCCCTTTGCATGGGTTTTATTCGTGTTCTGTATTTTGTGATCGAAATGACCTGGCTAGTTTTCACAAGTCCCTGGAAGACATACGGACTTGAGAATTTTCACATCATATCCATGGACACAGTGACCAATCCTTAGGCTATAACATGGAAGACAGCATTGAACTCTCCCCAGCCCGATCCATCTGAATGGTTTCTGAGCCCCCACCTTGGGCCAGGAGGCAGGGACACAGTAGTGAATGCAGTAGTAGTCAAGCACTCCTGCCCTCGAGGAGCTTACATTCTGGGGGCTTCCCTCTGGCCAAGGCCCCAGTCCGACCCCCAGAGAGCACGATGGTCACTTCTGAGTATGGTGCTCACCAAACTGCACTCTGCCTGGACCCAAGGGGAAAAGCACTGCCCCACAAGCCTGCTCTTCGGAGCCACGCACTGGGCAGGAGGCGATCTGGTGAGTTATGTTCAATTCATACATGGAAGACTTTGAAAAACACGTCACCTCTTCAAAAGTCACCTGACATTGTCACAAAGCTTTTAAACAGTCAAATCGCCAAAGGAGTTCTAACTGTGCAGAACCTATTTTAAGCAAAATGAGATCTGGGCAAAGACTGTGTAAAAGATGATAGAAACAAATACAATATAAGAAAGCATTTAAATTTATGACACTTGGGCTGGGCGTGGTGGCTCACGCCTGTAATCCCAGCACTTTGGGAGGCTGAAGCAGGCAGATCACCTGAGGTCTGGAGTTCAAGACCAGACTGGCCAAGATGGTGAAACCCCATATCTACTAAAAATACAAAAAAAGTTAGCCAGACGTGGTGGTGCATATCTGTAATCCCAGCTACTCAGGTAGCTGAGGCAGGAGAATCACTTGAACCCGGGAGGCAGAGGTTGCACTGAGCCAAGATTGTACCACTGTACTCCAGCCTGGGTAATGGAGTGAGACGCTGTCTCAAATAAATAAATAAATAAATAAACTTAAGACACTTGAATGAAATTATATGATGCCTGAGATTTGCTTTGAAATAACCTGGGGAGGGGAGAGGGTGAAGGTTAATACTTGTTGAACCTGAGGGATGAATAAAGGAGTGCTCGTTATAGCGTTTAAACATTTATGTAGTATATATTTGGAAATTCCATAATATAAAGCTTAACAATTATGGCACATCCATATGAAAGAATACTATGGTCATTGGAATTTTAGAACTTTAACATGAAAGATACTTAGAATATCATGTACAGTTGAAAAAAAAAAGCAGGTTCTGAAACTGTATATATGGTTAGATCCCAATTATAGTTTTATATATGAAGAAAACATTAAAACATCAGCCATGATTATCTCTCTGTTTTAGGGTAATAGGCAATTTGTTTTATTCTTTGTCCTTTTCTATATTTTCAAAATCTGAAAAACATTAAATGAAGACTCTGGATAAAGAGAACAAATGTCTCTACCTGGAAGAACTGCAGCTGCTTCTCTAGGCTCCAGAAGAACGGGTGTTTCAGCACGTGCTTCGCTGAGGGGCGTTTCTGAGGATCCATCGCAATCATCTTCTCTATCAATTCACGTGCAATGACGTCTTCTATAAAGCAGGAAAATAAGCAACTCACGATTACCAGTCCAAAGTCACAGGGAAATACCAAAACTTTAAAAAGCTGCATACCCTCTCATTTATGATTCTATTCACAGGAATTTATTCCAATCAAATAATTAGGAACAGACACAAAACCTCAGCCAATGAGGTGAGTCCTCACTGCATGGTTTGTGAAGGAAGTGACTGGGAACATCCAACATCAGAGGCCTGAGTGGATATATTACTGTGCCTCCCTACGCTGGGCCATGAGCTGTTAAAATGCGGCTGTGGCTAAATATGGATTGATGTGGAGAGACATTTAACGTGACGTTGCAAAACATGCATGTTGCAAAACAGGATGCAGGATTTAACCATATTTTTATAAAATATGCATACACGTCTAGATAAATGACTAGAATAACGTATATGCAAAGGTATTAATAGCCATCATTTATCCCTGTATAATGGGACTATATGGGCCTTTATGCTAATCTGTGTTTTCTACAATAAGGAAAATCAACCATAAACAAAACAATAATTTAGTTTAAATTTTTTCAAAAGGCAGCATTGGAGTGTCATGGGCCAATTACCAGTAAGGAAAATCTGAAGTCTGAAAGAAAGACTTGTTGCACCCACACCAGGAGACCAGCCCAGCAGGGTGAGGATAAAGCTTGTCTGTCCCCAGCCCAGCATGGACGCACCTGCTGACCACTGGCCCTCACAAGAGAGAAGACAATTTGTCTTCCCAAATGCCAGTGCAGGAAGGGACCACAGATTATTTAACCCTCATGTCACCAGGTAGAAAAAGAAGGTCTCCAAAAGGGGCTTTGCCTAGGTCACACAAGTAGTTGGTGACCTGGAGGAATCTTGGAGTGTCTCAGCTTTAGAAGGTGGTGCCCCAGGGATAACCCTGCCAACCCTCTACCAGATTTGGCACAAGTCTGCAGGTTCCTGAGGCCTGCGGGGTGAGCAGCTGGGGCGCCAGGGCCTCTGTGAGTGCAGAGGTGGCACCAGCCCAGCTCCGTGGGGCCACCTGAGGCAGCTGAGGAGCTGCTCCCAACCCCGACCCCTGGACTGCTCACCGTGCTTCTCTGGGTGCAAGCACTCGAGGCTGCAGGCACCCAGGAGGATGTTGGCCTGCCGCTGCAGGGACTTGCCAAAAGGGTGGCTGCCCTCAGAGATCACGTAGTAAAAGACGCAGCCTGCAGAAAAGATGTCCACCGTGTAGGTCTGAAAAGAGACATGAGGCGTGAGAGGTGTGGGAGCAGAGTTTTCATCCTCACTCACAGCCAGGGAGGGAGGAGCACTGCTGCTGCTTCTGCCACCTGGAAGGTGTTCTGGGATAATCAGCTGATATACGTGAACTGCGCAGAGCAGTGAGGGGTAACCTGCAGCACTGCATGGGTGTCAGAAGTCACAGTGGAGAAGCTGGGCTTGGAGCCACCTGGAAGCCCCTGGTTCCCTCTCATGTGAGATGTGGACACTGACAGCATGCTCCTCAGGGGTTGTTGTCAAGAGAGATGCATTAGTATGCAAAAATGGTTGCTTGCGACAGTGCTTGGCCCATCAAAAGCTCTCCGGGCTGTTATATATTCCTTACCCCCAACATGAAAGTGCTCACAGGCACAGCCCCAGAAACAAACTATCTGACAAGTTACCAAGGAGGTCATTTTTGATGCTAATCCGAGAAAGCCTCTCACTTATGCCATGAAACCATTCTGTGTCTACAGACGAGCTTCCTTCGAGGGAAATGTACGTTTGTATTTTTTAGCTCATGCTACCTGGGGTGTAACACCAGGGTGGTTCCTGAGCACAGCTCAGGTCCCTGCTACTAGGCCCCGCCTCTGAGATTCTCCACCAGGTGAACTGAGGGTCTAGTGAGAGGAACCAGGGGTTCATTGCCTCCCATGCTGGAGGAGACACACCTTGAACAACACAGCACTCTCAGCCTCACAACAACATCATGAGGTAAGCAGAGCAAATACTTTCATCCCCAGATGAGAATGTGGACAGAAAGGTTACATGACAAGCTCAGGGTCACTGCTGGATGTGACAAACCAGGATGAGACTCAGGTCTTCCAATCCCCAAACCTACCATGCTTTATTCCACCTCACCAGATTTTCCCTTAGGAAGGCGCTGGATTCGGGACAGGAGGAACATGGTCACCACAGCTGGAACTCGCCCCTGATTCCCAGAGCTCTCCGGGTCTCCCACGCCCCCTACACTCTGTGCAACCTGCTGTCCCCAACATAGTCAACACTAAGGTGAAGAGGCATCTTTCCAACCTCCCTGGCCCCAATTATGTTCTTTCCCAAACTTATTGTTGCCACTTGTCCTTGTAATTTGAATATTCCATAAGCTGTTAAACATGAGTGCCACGAATTCTGAGGTAAGCTGAATCTTTAGAAAGACTCCACAAAGGAAAGGGCATGGTTACAAGAGCTGTTGCGGCATTCGGTGTGGTGGATTCAGCTGTAAGGGACTGGGTCACGAAGCGTTAAAAACCAGGCTTCTGCTCTCAAATCGCTTAGGAAGCGTTTGAAGTGTCCAAGCCTCCATGCAGAAGTCATGGAAGTGGTACAGGAGTGTGCTTAATGCAAGGTGGAAAATGAGGACTCCAGTCAGTCAGACCCAAATCTGAAAAGACCTTAGCCTACAGTACAAGATTTCTATGACTTAAGGGCTTATATTACTTGAAGTTAAAATTAAGTGTTACGGCGTGTGTACATGTTTTTATGATTCTTCACTGTAACTGACTTCTTTGATGAACTGACCAGCTGCTGGTCCCCAGTGAGCTGGGTAAGAGAGGACCATATCTAATCCACTCAAGATGGCTGACCTATCCAGGTCTCCATCGGGCAGAGTCCAAGGTGAGCCTCGGCGACCTGTGCTAGAATAAGGTGCTCAAATGTGAGTGCACTCCTAGCAAATGGATGCAGAAGCCAGCTTGAAGGGGTTCCAGGTTGACCAAATTTCAAACAATTTGTGTATCAAAAGAAGTAAATAACAAAAAAAGGATGAAAATGGATTATAACATTAGTTTCAAAATCCTTGAGCCCATAGTGATCAAGAAAAAAAAAAAAAAGAGAGAGAGAGAGAAGAAAGTGAAAAGAAAGCTCTGCTTTACAGAAAAATGCCAGCTAATAATGCAGAAGAATTTCTACTGAACTAAGTACTTCAGGCAAGGGTGATCAACACATGCTAAACCACTGCGTGAGTGACTATCAGTAAACAGGATATCACATTGTGCTGAAGGATCACCCCAAATACTAACAACAGAGGAGGAAATGAACCCTTATGATAGAAAGATCAGCTGTAGCATCACTAAGAGGAGGTGATAACAATCTTACAGATATAATCTGCCATCACATGCTTGCTGATGCAGAGACCTGTGATCTATTCATGCCAAAAACATTTAACTTGAACCTAATCAAGCTTCTACACCTAACTTCTGGTTTCCAGGAAATACGAGGAATACAGAGAAATGTTCAATGTTGTCATGAAGAAACAAGTAAACAAATCAGAATGGGGTATTTTATAACCCACTGCCTGGACTCTTCAAAATGGAACTTCAACATGGAACAAAATATAGGTGGAAAGATGTGTAAATTCCAAGAGACAGAATCAAATGTAATGCAAGACACTTGATTCCATCCTGGTATACAAAACCCAGTAGGTGTCGAACCCAGTAGGTAGCTAAACACCCAGCTCTATAAAAGACATTTGGGGACTAATTGGGGAAACTTGAATATGGATTGAATATGAGATGATGGATAGAAACAGCATTAATTGTTGAGGTGGGATAATGGTATTGTGGTTGGAAACACAATGTATTCCTTAGGAGACACGTGCTGAGGTCTTCAGGGGTGAAGGGTCAGGATGCCTGCTACTTATATTCAAATGGTTCAGTAATAGGTAAAGATAAAGCAAATGTGGCAAAAGTTTTAACAAACGTTGAATCTAGGTGGAGGTACACAGGTATTCATGTTTAACATTAACATTCTTTCAGCCAGATGCTGTGGCTCACGTCTGTAATCCCAGCACTTTGGGAGGCTAAACCTGAGCCCAGGAGTTTAAGACCAGCCTGGGCAAAATAGTGCGATTTCACTTCTAAAAAATTTTTTTCTTTCAATTTTCTCTATGTCTAAAAATTATCAAAATAAGTTGAGAAAACAAAAACATTTAAAAATAATGAAAACTTGAAGTTTGCTCACGCTATGCAAGTCCTGACTTCCCAGTTTACCAAAATTAAAAAGGGGTTAAAAAGTGATTGATTTAGCTGGGTGTGGTGGCAGGTACCTGTAATCCCAGCTACTCAGGAGGCTGAGGCAGGAGAATCGCTTGAACCCGGGAGGTGGAGGTTGCAGTGAGCTGAGATCATGCCACTACACTCCAGCCTGGGTGACAGAGTAAGACTCTGTCTCAAAACAAAAACAAACAAAAAAACAAACAAACAGAAAACCAACCAACCAACAAAACAAACAAACAAAAAAACAAGTAATTGGAAGAATAGCGAAAAAAAGTAGGTAATTGCCCACATTTGCCCCTTTAATCACCTGAACATGAGATGACATAGAAAGTTCACACAGAAGCTCTTGGTGAAAGGACTGCCATTCTCCAGCTACAAGGGCACCAGCCCCCAAACCTGGAATTTAAAGGTTCTACTCCTGAAGATACAATGGGCTGGTTCTGTAGTTTTCAAAGGGCCATAGCCTATTACTCACAGGGTTCTCCTTACAGTCTTCGCTCAGCATCTCTGGAGCTATCCAGCCTTCTGTGCCAGGCACCCCAGATCGGCGGCTGAAGCTGTGCCTGCCCGCTGCCAGCTTCTTGCACAGGCCGAAGTCAGAGATCATGGCCTTGATCTTGCCATGTGCATTGGGCATGGATATGAGAATGTTGTGGGGCTTTAGGTCTCTGTGAACTAATAGAGAACTCCAGATTAGTCCAATGCTTACCAGGAGCCACCCCAGGCCTCCTCCTCCAATGGGGAGTATGTCCTCGTCAGACTCCCAGGATGCCTGCCGCCACCTCCAAAAGCTCTGGTATTCAACTATGTAGGATTCCTCCTCAAATTCTTACACCACTTATCTTTGCTACTGGCGATGTAGCCAAGAGATTGAACAGAAGCAAGGTCCACCCAAGCTACTGGTTAGCCCCACCTGGGCCACTGATTACCCCTACCCGGGCTGCTGGCCTGGTACAGCGCGGCCTCTCACCGATGTTGAGGGAGTGAAGGTGGGCCAGGCCCGAGGTGGTCTGCTGCAGCAAGGTGATGGGCTCCAGGCCGAGATGCGCAAAGTCCTTCTGCTCCACATACTGCAAAAGACATGACAATGAGGTCACGGCACACAGTCCTCAGGACTTGGCCCCTCAGCTCGTTTTCTTTGATACCATTTTAAGAAAGAAACGGGAAGTTTTACTGACAACATTCTGTCTAAATCTATATTTTCCAACAAGGAGCAAAGCTCCAATCTACTAATTTACAATGAGAAAGATAAGAAGGCAAGAAACTCAAGTTCATTGCCTCATATAGGTGAACCTACAAAGGAATCCAAATGATACTGATACAGTTTCAAGGTGAGCCTGGAAACTGAGCAAAAGGAATTTGCTGGATGATCTTAAAGCCTGGAGTTACCAACCGGCATCCTTCAGGCCCACACCAGCCACAACTGAAGATGGGAAGAGCAACTGTCCAGGTTTCCTGGAGGCAAAGAGGGAGAGACATGCCAACTGCAAGCAGACTGCCCAGGCATGCGAGGGGGACCACCTGTTACAACTAGGGGGATGAAAATGCTCCATATTTGACTGCGTATGTGGTTAAATGGGTATAGACATTTGTCAAAATTCATCAAGCTGTACATTTAAAATGAGTACAATTCACTGTAACTTTTTTTTTTTTTTCTGACGGGGTCTCACTCTGTTGTCTACGCTGGAGTGCAGTGGCACAATCACTGCTTACTGCAGCCTCGATCTCCCAGGCTCAAGCAATCTTCCCACCTCAGCCTCCTAAGTAGCTGGGGCTACAGGAGCACAGCGCTAGGCCTGGCTAATTTTTGGTTTCTTTGTAGAGATGGGGTTTCACCATGTTGTCCAGGCTGGTCTCAAACTCCTGAACTCAAGTGATCTGCTCACCTTGGCCTCCCAAAGTGCTATGACTTTATAAAGTTAACAAAATAAAAAAAATAAATAAATCCACCTCTTGCAGGGTGGCTGCACACAGCTCGATGGCAATGTACTGGAATTGCCGGTCCTTCTCCGTGCAGAAGTAGCGGATCACGTTCGGGTGCTCATCTGATTCTCGCAACAGCTGGACCTCACGGTCTGCGAAGCTAAAACACTCGGGGAGGATCCTCTTCACGGCCACATCACGGTTGTCAAACATGCCCCTGCAGGATGAGGAGCAGGAGTTGTGTCTGGTAAGCACGAGTCAGGCTGTGTCAACGAGGTGAGAACCTGGGTCCACAGCATTCAACTACTGCCTCCCAGCCTAGAGGGCCCCGACTGACTGCCTGGTGGCCCCGGAATCATGCTTCTCTCAGTGTGCAAGCTCCCTGGAGGTGGGACTCCAAATGCCTGGGTCACTGCTTTGACCCTGTTGTGCTCTGAGCCTGGCACCAGGCTCGCAACCTGACAGGCAACAACTTAGACACCAGGCGGTGAGGGCAGGGGGCTGGCTAATCCACTCACCGGTACACAATTGTGCCCTCAGCTCCATGGCCCAGGACGTCCTTGGGACAGAAGGAAATTTTCCCAACTATCACCATGCTGGTTTCCTCATCTGGGACAAAACAGGAAAAAGATTGTTTCAAACAGATTATCACCTAAAGAACCTTGAGGTTAACGTGGTGGCAAGCTTCCTGACCTCAGATTAAGAGATGAGATTTAAGAGGCACTGCACCCCAGACTGCTGCTCAGGAAGAGCCTGCCAGGCCCGCTCCCCATGTACACCCAGGGCTGCCCCTTCCCCCTGCCCCTGCATTCTGTTTCTGCCTTTACCTTACTGTGTGATTGCATATCTTAAAACCTTCTGGAAGGCAGGGATTCTCCATAGCGTTTCATATACTTATACATATTTATTGTGATATAGTTAGAATGGTTTAATTTAGTTAACAACAACCACGAAAGTCCACTGTAAAGATCCGCACTGAAACACTCAGGAGGCGGCGGTGGACATGTAAAATGAGGAGACTGCCTGGGACAGAGGGCTCTGAGGTCCCTGCACCAGCTCTGTGCCAATTCCCTCAGAACTGGGGCTCTGACAACTGGCTTGAGCCAACTTCCACAGAGGAAAGCAGATCAACTGTGACACTTTCACACTTGGCCACCGGCTGGCCCTGGGAACTCTCTCCAGCCCAATGGGCAGCTCACCTCTGGTCAGCCGCGACACCCAGCCCTTGTGGAGAAAGACAGAGGGATGGCCAGGGTGGTCCCCAGAAGGCCCTCTGAGGGGGAGATGCCAAGGGATGGGGCAGAAGCCTTCCTGCAGAGACCCCCAGAGTGCCAGTTAAGAGGAGAACACAGTGAATCCCTGAGAATGGCACTTTACAATCTTACGGAGACTCCTTGGACTTCTCAGGAGGTGCTCGAACGAAACACGAAATAGCATCAAGATGGCAGTTGGCTTTACCTCCGTCGTCTTGTTCCAGGGAGGGGCTGCTGCCAGCCTTGGAGGCAGAGCTGCCGGAGCAGAGCGAGTGGTTGGAGGCCCTGGGGGACGTGTTGGGGCTGCTGGTGCCCGAGCTCTCTGAGTATGGGCCAGATGTGTCCAGAAGCTCGCCGTCCTGAGCCGTGTCTCCAGGTGGGTGGAAGGGTAGCTGCTGCTGCTGCTGCTGCAGGAGCTGAATCTTCTCCAGTTCCTTCTGGAACTGCTGGTGCTGGAGTTGCTGCTGCTGATGCATGCTCTGGGAAGAGAGACCCACATCCAGACAAGGGCAGCTGTTCCCACAGGGAAACAAGCAGCTGGGAAGGGACAGGTCCCAGTGGTGGAGGGAGCATGTGTATTTTATGTGACCCCACAGGGCACAAAGAGACCAGTGAGAAGGCACCTGGAGGCAGAATTGCTTTGATGACTGGAGGTCTTTCTGCCGACTAGTTAGATCCTCGCTTGTACAACCCACTCCCCAACCCTAGGAGGGGCTGGATGGCCACCAGGGGAAGGACTGTGTCCTAGGTTGAGGGCTGTGCCAGTTTCATTTGGTTCTAAAATTCTGTGATTTTTATGAAAGTCTGAGAGTTGTTGCAAAGGTGAAACCAAACAGGAAGTACAGGTAGCACGGCTGAGCCGGTGGTGGGTGAAGGCAAGCCCCAGGTTTGCCATCTACCATGTCTGTGTGTTGGCTAGAGGCTAGCGCACAGATGCTCAGTAGTCCAGAGGGGCAGGTGAAGAAGCTGTGGTCTCCTGCACACACACTGCCAGGAGGTGGCAGTGGAGCTGACACATGGGGAGCCTGGCTAAGGTCCTGCTTTCCCCTTTCATCCCACTGCCTTCCCCGTGGCCACATGCCTCTCAAATACCTGAGGATTCATTCTGTAATTATCTGAAGTAGCAGCGATCTGTGATTATCCCTACCCATGTCCGGGAGGTGGACTGAAGGGACTTCTGTGAGCCACCAACCCACCAGAGAGTCATCTCTCCTTCCCTCCACCACGGGATGGAGTCCTGGAAATGCTGCCTACTAGCTGGGTACCCGTGGGGAAAGTAACTTAGCTTCTCAGGGTCTACTTGCTTCCTTTGTGGACAAAAGAAAATCATTATTGACCTAAGAGGTCAATAATGATGACCTCATAGGACTGAGTGAGGTGAAAAGTTAAACCATCAGGTGCGGACGTGCCAATGGGGAGTGCCGTAAAGGGTCTGTCATTCCCTATCCTGGGCGGGTCATTAGCTCCCTGAGCTCAGGTAACAGCATCTCTGAGCAACCTGCTGAAGGACCACTCCCCTCACATATTTCATCCCACCCACAGCCTGCTCCGCTGTGGAGCCTGCTCATTTCCAACTAGGAAGTAATGGAATGGCCATGCTGCCTTTTTCACACAAGCTGATCTCACAGGCAGCTTCTTTTTTCTTCTATTGGTTCTTCTCCCCAGCAGACGTTCTAATGGCAGTTTTTAAGAGAGGAAAGGTCTTCATCTATTATCCTTATTCTTTAAAAATACAGGTAACTATTCAAAATCATCTTTGAGCAAGGCTTATACATCAGCTCTTACTTGAAAAACACTAAGATTTAGGTATCAAATTGTCCTTTTCTGGGAGGCTAGTGTCTCTTTAATTATGTTTTTGAAGATAAACACTGACTTTTAAATGGGGAACGAAATGTGCTGGTTGTTTTTGTCTGGACCTCACTGACGTGAGGCGACAGGCAGAGAAGCCCCAGAAACAGGTGGAGGGCAAAGGGGAAGTGCTGAGCTTTACCAGGGGGTAGGTGATGATGAAGGCCACCCAGCCAATCAGCAGGAAGGTGCTCAGGATGATGGTGGCCACGTCCTTGAGCACGGAGTCCACGGGGGCCTCGGGCCGGGCAGGGGCATGGGCGGGCTTCTCCTCCACATCCCGAGACACGGTGGTAGGTGCGCTTTCTGAAGTCTGGTCAACCAGGTTGATAACCTTGCATGGGAGAGAGTTGCGACATCACTGCAAAATTTGTAGCCAGATACAGATGAGGCCAGCAATCAAGAGAGGCAATCACTGTTTACAAGGATATGGCTGTACTGCAGGGTGTTGTATTTGTTTTAAGCTCACCAAAGATCATGTAGGCAGATAATTGTTGCCTCCTTCAAAGCAATTGCTTTCAGAGACCATGCATCTTTGCAGTGAGGTTATCATTATTCAAAAATAGTTTTTGGAGCAATACTTTTGGCAGGTGTCTTCAGACCCTACATATTTTTTTGGAAAATCCTCAAAAAGGCAAACACTTCCTCCTTTGATGGTAGGTTCAGTATCCGGGAAAACTCTGAAGTCATCTGTAGCAAAGTCTGGTGAAAAATTGGTATTTGATTTAATAATACCATTTCTCATTAAAAGGAAATTCGCACGTATACGGAGACGCATGGCTAGAAAGTAATAAAGCAGTTTTGTGTTGCCTGTAAACTGTCAGTGCAATCCCAAAAATATAATTTATTCCAGTAGTCCACTATTTCTTCAAAGTTTTTAAGAAGCATCAGAAGCGTTTGTTAAAGAAAATTTAGAAGCCCAAAATTAAATCAGATAAAAATGGAGCTTCCCTAGAGTTCCTCAGAATCTCCAAGACTTCATGGAACATGCATTTAGAAAAATGCACTGATTCATTCTCAAATATCTAGTATTCCAGGTATGCAGTTATCATCTGCCCAACAAAACTAACACAGCCTCCCCAGCACATGCCGAATTTCCCACGTGCTTAATTTCCCACACACTCACACCATTTCACCCCTCCCCCAGATGGCTGCCTAGAATGTTCTTCTCTCCCCTTCCAGGTGTACCCTTCTTGTTCGCGTCTCTCCCACAGTGCCTCCCACATTTTGGGGGGTTTGTGGCCTGCAGAGTGTAGAGGAGGCATCTGGGCATGTGGCCAGGGACATCTGTGTGTCTCATCACCATACAGATGCACCTCAGAGTATTTTAATACTTACTTTTTCAAAGACTGTTATCCAAGACTAGATGGTTAAATGTAAAGATCTGACCTCTGGGTGTTAAATTAAGGGCACTGTCTTATTTTCTTCTGTATGTGTTTATTTTCTAAGTGTTCAATAATGAATACACAGGACTTTAATAAGATTATAGGACAATGCTGTTTTAGGAATCAACGTATTTCTCCAACCGGGCTCCCTCCATAGATGATGGTAAACAGATACTGGGCCCTGGAATCTTGAAAGTCCACAATTTCCTTTGTCTCTGGATAAAATCTAAATCTCTCAACCGAATTTGTTGTGCTTTTGGTCTCTGCATTAGTCAGCCATTCTCTTCTTCTTCTGACCCTGCTCATGTAGCCCAGGTGTGTCTCTGTCCCTGGGCCCTCCATGGCAGGGCTGCCGAAGCTGCCAAGCCTGAATAGCTCGCTAAGCCTCAGACGTCCCCTCTTCCCCTTCCCTGGCCATGTTGAGTTCCCTCCTACAGAGCCACCCTTCCACCTCCTCCACTGGCTCTGTGCCCCAGAATGCTGAACTGTATGGACCAAAGCAATGGCCTCCCCAACCCCCCGTCGTTTCTGACTGGGTAAAGCTAACAGGGGGTGCCAGCAGAGGAGAGAGAGGAAGGAGAATGAGGTTGACTTCTGTGGGGCTGCTGAATTCCTCAACTGATGCTTTCAGCTCCTGGTCTGGAGTCCTTTCTACTCCCTCTCCTCTGGCTTTAGGCCAAGGTGTGCTGAGAGAGCCCCTGGAACTCTGCGCAAATAGTCTCAGGCCACTCTCTGGCTGCTTCATAAAACTTCAGGTCTCATCACTTCTTCAACAATTTTTTTTTTTTTTTTTTTTTTTAGCAGTAAGGTCTTGGTATATTGCCCAGGCCGCTCTCAAACTCCTGGGCTCAAGCGATCCTCCTCCCTTGGCCTCCCAAAGCACTGGGATTACAGATGTGAGCCACCAACCCAGCCTTCAACAACTCATAACTCCTCCACAGGGCTTGTTCCAGGCCCTGTAACATGGTTCCTTTTTACCCATGTGAGCCCATTTCCTACTACTCCCTGCTTTGTAGCCTCGGGTCTGGCCTGAGAGCTGGGCACACCAGCATTCTTCCCACCCAGGCCTTTGCCCTTGCTCTACCATCCCTCCTGTGCCCCCTTGCTCCCTCCCCTCGGCCAAATCCTACCCATTCATCCAGGTCCAGGTCTAGCTTGGTCCTGCTGCCTTTCCTGCACCTTCCTTCACGAGCTGCTTCCTATTCCTCTCCACTAGCCCTTAACCACGTATGTTGTTTGCTCTGCATTCTGGTGCATTCCTCTTCCCTTCCAGACTAGGCTGCACGCTCAGAAGGCAAAGTCAAAGTCTAATGCCTCACCTCCCAACACCTAACACCAACAACCCCCTGACTCACTTCCTCAAAGCTCTTTTTCTCTGAATCAGCAGGAATCACATTTTCCCGATGTTTGGGCAGATTGTTGGGGAATCTCTCCAGCATCTTGGTAGACGCAGACAATGGGGTTTCATGGTGGCCTATGAGAGGAAACAAAACCTTGAGTGAGAACAGTTTCCCAGGCTGTGGTGGCACTCAATGCTAAACTTAGGCAACAGGTGCTACCCACTGAGGGGCCCGCAGTGCAAACTCTCAGCAGGACTGCGAGTCAGAGAAAATGAGTGGCAGTTACCAGAAAATTCCATCAAAGCAGGACCTTTACTACTTGATGGCAGAATACAGTATTCCGTGTCTCCTACTGAGGAGCAAAGAAGTGTCCTTGTCATGAGAGGGATCAGGACATTTGGGATGCACCAGACACAAGGCTCATGGGGCTGCATGGGTCCAATCCACAGGTGAAGTATTATGAGGCTTCATTAAAAGTTCAAGGAGTTCTCCTTTCAATGCTTTCCCCTATAACGTCACTCTTCTATGGCTGCCGAATTCCCATCTTGGTATTTAAATTGCTCAGGTGGAGTTCTAGTCCTACTATTACGTAAATGTGAGCTTCCATCTGGGAAAGTGGTACATTACTTGCAAGAGAGCAGTAGGACACACCTACTAGATGGATGGGGCCATAGCTCGCTCCACGTTCATTCGCTGTCCACTACACAACTATTGTATGGCTACTGAGTGAGCATTCATTACGCATTTATTGAGCATCTATTGTGTGCAATTACTGTAAGAGATACAAAGCTGACTAGAATAAGGAACTGGGATTTGATAGGGCTTGATAATCCATTCATCTCTAAAAATGAGTCCACATACTGCCCCAAAGAGCCAGGTCACTTTTTCAGATTAGGCTGCCAGCAGCCTGGCTGACTTTCCTCTCTGTTCTCTCGCCATGAGCAGATCTCACTCTGACTCACATCTCTTTCACCTTATGATCTTTCCATTGTTCCCCTAAACCTATCAAAGATTTCATGACATACATGCCAAGATGACAACAAACAGGAAATAGTCTAAGCAATGTACATTTCTTGATCTGGAAAATTCCTCTTTGATTCCCCATCTTTAGGTCAGTTCTCTATCTACAACATAATATCGTTCTTTAAGGGAAACCTACTTTTGTTTTGAGCCACCACTACTTTCTCTTGTGTACCAAGGAGCTCTGAGACATGCTTTGCTTGGGAGCAGGATTTCTCCATGTGTGGTCTGCCCATTTCAGACCTCTGAATCAGACTTGCTGGTAGGGCCCAGGAATCTGAACGTGAGTATGTGCGGATAACTCTGAGGCTCACTAACAAGAGACCTATGGTCTAAGAAAAGTGAGGTGTTCTTCCACATGCCACGCTGCGCAGCAGTGTTCTGCCCTTCCCACAATACCCACTCAGTGCTCAGAGTCCTACCTGTCTGGTAGGACACCTGCCAAGAGACTGCTATGGAAGGCATTAGCCTGAATCCCCCTAGTCCTCCTGTCAACCTTCTTGTAAACAGGCTTCTCCCGGAGCTGGGCCTTCACTAATATCACACTGCACATGCTGGACCAACCACTGTACAACTTTACTCATGAGACCGCTAAACATTTTGTACAAATACTACCTGGTCTTCTTGACGTATTCATCTATCATTATCTCTTAGGTCCAGACTCCAGAGCAAAAAGCAGATGGCTAGGCCCTGCCCCAGACCTACTGAATCAGGCTCTCCTGGGCTTATATATGCCTAGTTAACTAAGCTCTGATGCCGAAAGCACCCAAGGCCAGGGCCATGGCTCTGGGGCAACCCACAGACCATGCCTCTCAAGCTAATTGGATCCTTGTATTTTCAAGATTAATGACAACCTGGAATATCTTTAATGTTTTCCACAAAGAGAAAATGAAAGGACACATTTGGACACAGAAGGGTCCTCGTCAACAGGAGACACTGCCACAGTCTCAGTGCCATATTTTAAGATGATGAGCTTTGGAGCTCCTCCAAAGAGGCTTTCGAATTGTGGGATCCTTACACTTAATAGATTCCTTATACTTTGCTGTTTTTGCAGTTTTCTTACTTGGACAACCTTTCCATTTTAAAGGGATCTCATTTTACAAGTTAACCATGAAGACTCCCTGCCCCCATATTTTCTGTATTCTCATATATACACATTTCCTTATTCTCATATATACACATCTTCTTAATCACTGGTGGGCAGTCTGTGAGCCCCTTAACTGGCCCGTAATGCTGAGCAGCCTTGTAATTGCAATGGCCTCTGCTCATTAGTTATTTTTTTCTCACCATGGGCCTATTCATACATGCTCCTCCAACTACTTCTGTTAGTAAAAACATATTATTATTTTGTCATCTCCTTTACCTGTTATTTGGTAAAAATAAAATAAAAATGGCTACAAGGAATCAGGATGAAAAAAGAAATGGACCTTGACAATCTATAAAGAAAGGGATCAGGGCTCAAGGATATCTGGTTCCCCCCGTAACACCTGGTTACACACATCCCCACCCACACCACACTGCCTGGCAGATTCTACTGTTTCCTGGTCCCCACATGCTCCCGGCTGCCCCACATCTCTTTTCTAGAGCCCCAGCCCTGACCTCTTTCTCCCCTAGTATCTGTCAGCAGCAAGCACGAGAGGAAGAGAACAGAGAGAATAAACTGCATCGGCCCCTCGGTGCTCCAGCACCCGACTGACCTCCTGCCCTGCTCTGCCCCTACTGGGGCTGGGAGGTGGCAGAACAGTGGGGGGTGGGGCACAGGAAGGGCAGGTGCATTTCAAGAAAACTCCCTCCTGCTCTAATGACTTGGCACACTCGCTAGGAACACAGCTCTTCTCACCTCTGCCTTCGTTTGTCACACTCGCTGCCTTTGGGTGTCATCTCAACTTCTTATCTCTCTTGGGATAGGGCCTCTAGTTCAACCCCTGGCCATTACTGATGGCAGCAAAAACAAGAGAGAGAAGAAAAAAGGGACCTTCCCACACACCTGGGACGATACTGCCCTAGAACCACGACCAGCCCGACTCTGCTGCTCTCAACCCATCCTGGGAATTCATCCCTCCTGGGTCTTCAGCCCTTGCCTCTCAAACCCCTCACCCTCATGCCCACACGGACCCCAAGTTAATTCTTCCATAGAAACAGTCTCAGTTTTCTTAACTATAAAATGGAAATGACGAGGGTACCTACCTCACACAGGGTGGCTGTGAGGAATGAGGAAATGCATTCTGAAGGGCTTAAGGTCAGATAATCATACAAGGTTTACATGATTTAGTACCTGAGTTTTGGAACATTAAACAGTTTTCAAAAACTGACTCAGAAACACAGTTAACTTGTTGATTTTCCTTGGGAGTAAAAATGTCCCAAGGTCTCAGGGGCCAGCCGGGAAAGGCTCTGAGTATAAGGCCTTCCGAGCTGAGTACGGTGTAACTACCAGGGCCAGTGGTTGACCACCAGGAGGCAGCATGCTGTCACCTCTGGCTACTGTGGGAGACCCACTCTTACCTATCAGAAGCCAGTAATTCCTCAAGTAGTTGAGCTTGTTCTTGCTTTTGAGTCCGGGGTCAAACTTGAGGTCTGTGCTGGGCGTGATCACACACTCCCCCTTGTCCCCAATGGTGACGCCATCAGTCTGGGGCCCTTCCAGCAAAGGAAGTGTGCTGCCGCGGGGCTGTGGAGAGGGTGCAGTGAGGGTCAGGAGCCCTGAAGGGAGAGCCGGTCCCATAGCACACCATCCCAGCCACTGTCCTGAAAGGTGAGCGATTTCTAGTGCAGGGCTAGTCCAGGACAGAACCCAAAGGACAAGGACACAAAGGCCCAACTCTGGGCAAAGAAGCTCCTCTCTCAGGATGTGACAAGCTGCACTGATGTCTTTATGGACGTCTTTTCAGATTCTTATGTCTGGGTACTGGGGAACAAGAAGTGTGTGTGTAGAACTCCAAGACACTGTTATGAGAAGCAGACATAAGTGAAGGAGAACGAATGGATATCTCTGTTAGTCACAACTGATGCAACCAACGGGGTGGAATAAAGTCCACCCACACAGCCGGTGCTGGCTCAGGTGCTGCTGGAACTACGACAGAGGCAGGCGCTGTCTGCTCACAGGAGCAGTCACCCAACTCACTGAGAAGACAAGAGAGCCAACCACACAGCCCAAGCATTGCAGGGATCAAGACAAACTGCTAGGATTATGATGCCTCGGACTTTTAGAGACAGAATGTTCGAGGCAGGCTGGTGAGGCCCAAGGAGGCTTGGAGAGATTGCAAAAGCATGCAAAGGGTTTGAGTAGGGAAAAGGAAGAAGAAAGGGCACTTGAAGCGTGAGGTGAGGAGCAGCCTGAACAAATGCCCTGAGGAAAGATGAACAGGAAGCTTGTAGAAGTCAGGGAGAAGGTGTACTTGCTTGGGTCATGTAACTCACACAGAGAAACTAACAGGATGGCAGAACGGCATCGTGGGACTGGATTAAGGAGAGTCATGAACACCAGTCTGGGGAGTTTAGATTTGACCACAAAAGCAAAAGGAAATAATCAGGGATTCCTCAGCTTTAAGAAGCTGTTTCTGTCATGTATCTTTCTTTCAAAGTAGAATGTGTCATGTGCAGAAACTGTTTTTGAGAATTTAAGATTTGTATTTTGCATGCTTAACCCGCAGTATGCTTGTGCATAGCAAAGTCATTCTTTGCTAAAATGGAATAGAAGCAGTTAGGCAGCTGTGAGCCCTCCATAGTGGACTTACCACGACAGCAACTCCCTCGTGTACCATTGAGGGAGAGGCATAGAGGCTGGTAGAGTATTTCCCAACATACAGAGTGGGCCTAAGAGAAAAACAGATACATGCATTCCAGAGTCATTTAATTTCCAGATCCCACAGAAAGGAGGAATCATAACCCCAAATACCACCCACAGGGATGACTGCATTAACCCCCCAGACATGGAGGAAAGCAGTAGGGGTGTGAAGGTGGGGCACTGCCCTGGGAACAGGGCCACAGGACTTTAGTCCCAGCTGTCACTCACTGCAGAAACATGGACAAGCCACTTAATGGCAAGCCTCAGCAAAATTGCAGGGCTGGACTGGACAATGCCCATGATGCCTGCAGAAAGGACTACATCCAGTGGCCATCCACGAGACTGAGTGCTTACCACCACCGCCGAGGCCCCTCAGACGACCCTGTACAACACACTTGCACTCCAGCGACCACCAAAACTACCCCCATTCTGCCCCGTGCTTTCTAAGGATCCTGGAGGTCCTACAGAACTCCTGAGAAACGGTGCTCTACTCTGGATGCCGAGAGCAAAAGGGATGCATAAGAAATTCCAGACTTGGTGAGACTTCTGGTTCCTCAGCTATATAGTCTGTCCCCATGTGGGACATCAGGGAGATGGAAAACGAGGAGAGTTACACCCCCTGGCCCTTCTGCTTACTGTCAAGAGTCCACCTGATCGGTCATCCACTACATTATCTAAACCTCTCTCAATGAATATCTTACATTTGAATGGTGTTTTACAATCTAAATACTCTCTGGCACATTATCGTATTTGATCTTCCACACAACTCTATGAAGTAAGAAACTGAGGTTTGGTGAGTTTAAGTGACTCAGTGATAGGCTAATAACAGGGGGATGGAGAACAGAAGCCTGCTGAGTCTTGGACACACACTGTTAACTTTTTTTTTTCTGATTTTTAAAATGAATATAACCTAAAAATTTAGAAAATATAGAAAGTTAAAAAAATAAGTCTCTTGCATCCCTACCACCTAAGATAGATCCAAACTATACTTATACTGGCAGTCTCTTTCCTATCCCCACCTTTATTTGTGTGTGTGTGGCAGCAGGGGGAGGGTCTTGCCACGTTGCCCAGGTAGGCCTCAAACTCCTGTGCTCAAACAATCCTCCCACCTCAGCCTCCCAAGTAGCTGGAAGTACAGGTGTATGCCATGGTGCCTGGCACCTCCCACTCATGATTTTTATGTAATATTTAAGAATTCTGAAGCTTTAATGGGTGCCCCTCAGCTCTTCTGTTCTGAGGTTTCCGAACGAGGCAGTCGTGGCTCTGGATATTCCTCATGGCTTCAGAGACTGTCCTGTCTTTGGCCTCCCGTGCAGGGCCTGCTACATTGCAATAGCACCAAAACACAAAGGCCACGGCCGCCCTCTCCTTCCCCGAGCTCCCAACTCACGTCAGCTTGCTCTTGGCCTCTGTCTCCTTGGGGAACGGGTACTTCCACTTGGTGATGCGCCCCACCTCCCCAGACATGAAGGTCAGATAGCGCAGGGTCTCCACAGCGACATTGATGTGCATCACCTTCCTGAGACCCTCCCGCTGCCAGACATAAAAGGCCACCACAGGGGAGGCGTAGTTTTGGATCCACAGGACATCCCCAGATTCACTGTCCACGGTCACCACCAGCCCATCACCATTGGACACAAAGTGGGACATCTCTGTACAGATCAAATAAACAAAGCATGCTGAGTCTCACCCCATCTTGAAACCACATCCTCTACTCTTGTGGCAGGCTGTAGTCACTCAGTTAGAGGAAACAAGACTTCTGGAATATTCTCAGATCTCCTCTGAGCAATTTCACTTGTTTCCAATGAACTCACTTAGTCTCTATAATATCAAGACACTGGGAACTGGCTGGCTTATAAACACAGGATAGGATCACTCTCCCAAAGGCAATTTATTTGGTGATGTGCTTTACCATTCTATTCAATAAGTGAGAGTAAATATTGAGGAGAAAGGAGCCAATGGAGATGCCTATTAATCTGGCATTTCATAGCAGTCACTTGAAACCCATCGATCAAACTGAAAGTCAGGGACAGCTGTGGTGGCTCATGTCTGTAAGCCCAAGACTTTGGGAGGCTGAGGTGGGAAGATCACTTGAGTCCAGGAGTTCAAGACAAGCCTGGGCAACATAGTTAGACCCCCATCTCTACAAAAAAAAAAAAAAAAAAAAAAATTTAGCCAGGGGAGGTAGGGGAGTGGTGGTGCATGCTTGTGGTCCCAGCTACTTAGGAGGCTGAGGTGGGAAGATCGCTTGAGCCTAGGAGTTTGAGGCTACAGTGAGCCATGACTGCACCCCTACACACATCCCGGGCAACCTTGCCTCAAGAAAACCCCCCCAAAAACAAAAAAAAAAAACACCCTGAAAGTCAGACCTGAACCACTGACACTGTCCCATGAGATTCACAAAGGAGTCCTCAGAGAAAAACGAAAATATTCTAGGTCCTTGACCAGAAAAGGCAGAGTCCAACTTTGACACCAATGTTAAGGTGACAGAATTGGTTTTTAGTTTTCATTTGAGCGGGGTGAATGTTAACTGCAGAAATAACTAGGGATGAGTCACATTTGCAGAGAGGCCTTGACAGGGTTGTTAATGGCCTATGCTGATTTTACTTCTACTTTCCATGGGCTTGCAGTAAATTCCTTCTGTGACATAGAAAGACTTAACAAGGGGTGTCCTCCTTCCTCTCTGGCTAAGCTTGTCATCATTTTACTTCGGTTTCCCTTCAGACTTCACCAAGGTCCCTGCACATTGACTGTGGGAAGTATTTACGATAAGCCCATGAAAAATCCATGGAAAGAAAGAACCTGGTGACAAACAGTATCTTAAAAGAAAATCCTACTTTCTGGAGCAACTGATTCCACATAGGTCAAAAGTACTGGCCCAAGCTTGTGAAATCCAGCAGAGAGCACTTACTGTAGTCCATGTCGTCCTCGGGCAGCGAGGCTGCGTAGTCAAAGTAGGTGGCATTCCACCGGAGCTCTCGGGTTTTGGTGTCGTACATGGTGATGGTGTATTCTAAAGAACACAGACCAGCCAGCCCATTACCACAGAGGGGCCACAGTACATACTGAGGTGTGGTCCTTATCTAATTACAAACAAATCCTCCCTAAACTGTAGGCCAAAAAGTCCAGACTATCCATTTTGATACAGAAAGGCAATGTGAGGAGAACTGAAGTCCCAGACACATGAGTGAGCCTGGCCGACAGCATGTGGAAGCAGAGACGAGCCACCCCTGCTATGCCCTTGGACTCACGGCTCACAGAATCGTGAGCAATAGAATGGTTGTTGTTGTTAGCCATTAAGGTTTGGGGTGCCTTATTACATAGCAATGGATTGCTGAAAGTAAAAAACTGGCACCTTGAAGCAGGATGGCGCCATTAACAAACACCTAAAGCATGTGGCATTGACTTTGGGACCAGCTGGTAGGTGGAGGCTGGGAGGCTGACAAAAAGGTTGGTGGAGACTTGCTAGTGCAGAGGTGGCACTGCTATTCAAAGTGGAAACGGGGTGACCCAGCTTGTGGAAGGTGCCATGATGAGTATGACTATTGCTTGCAGTAACTTGGAAGACAGAAAAAATATCTAATCAACTCAGGGATCCAACTAAGGAGATTTCCAGACAGAAAGCAGAGAATGTTGGTTTCTCTTAGCTGTCTATGATACACTGTGAGACAAAAGAGCTGAGGAAGAAATTATTCAGCAGAATACAGAGGAAATATAAAGGGTCCAGGACTGAATACTGCTGGAAAAGATTCTCACTATAAAAAACAACTTTAGGGAAAAGATCAAATCCAGGGTACTGCCAGCAACAAAAAATGGGCTCAGGGTAAAGATCAATAAAATCAAAGGTTAAGCTGTAAGATCCTTCTTTGAGACCTCCAAAAGATTTTAAGGCGGCCCCTCATACACCCTCTGCATCAAAGGAGTTCTAAACTCACATTCCGAAGTCTAGAGACTTGTGGGTATGGTTTTTATCTAATGGAATAGACTATAATTTGACACATGGGAAGCTCACATAGTTTTTAAAGGAGTGGTATTAGCATAGACTAAAAGGATCAGAGATAGTCAAATTGAAAAAAAGGGCTTTTAGATCCCCAAATTTCAATGGACAAGGAACAGACTGAGAAAGTAACTGGCCATTTGTTACGGAAAAGAAAGGACTTCTCAGAGGGTAGAACCAAGAGCCACTGAGAGCACTATATTAATGAACTAATCCCAGAGGGCAAAACTGGGCCCTAATGAAGGAATATTCCCTACCCCTGGAGGAGGGGAACCTGAAAACATGTGCCTGGCTAGATTTCAGAATTACCAAGGTCCAATGTGTGATATGTGTTTCTCTTTCCTGCCCTTTTTTGAGTGAACATGTTTATTGCAGCTATCCTGTCTCCGTCTCACCACTGTATGTTGGGTGGGGGATGGGAAGGGGAGAAAGACCCTGTCTCTTTAATTCACAGGTCTCCAATCAAGAGGAGCTACACCTGAAGAACATCATCCACCTCCAGACCTGATGCAGATCACGAGACATGAGATTTTGGGACTGATGCTGGGATTGGATTTTGGGGGTCTTTGGAGGGCGTGGGAGGGTTGTAAACTACTGCAGCCTGAGGGAGGACTGAAGTAGAACATCTCTAAAGGTCACTACCACCAATTCTTCCCATTCCTGTAATATGCATGTTACTCTTCCCATCAAGAGGCCGAATCTGTATCTCTACCCTTGATTCTCAGTTGGCCTCGAGACTTGCTTTAACGAACAGACTGCAGTGGAAGGAAGGTTCTAGAACTTTTGAGCCTAGACCTTAGGAGGCACTGTAATATCCATTTTTACTCAAGAGGGAGCCCGGCTGCCATGTCAAGAGTCCAGGCTATCTATATGGAGAAAGGTCACACGGAAGTGAACTGAAATCTCAGATACATGAGTGAGGCCAACCAAGCATGTGGAGTAAAGATGATGGGTCCTTGCTGAGTCCTTCCTGAATTCCCTACAGAATCATTAACAATAAAACGCTTGTTTTAAGGCACTAAGTTGGGGTGGTTTGTCATGCGGCAATAGACAATGGAGGCAATGGATTTACACACCTATGCACACACATTCCACCTCATGCATATCCCAGCTCCTTTGAACACCACAATTTCACCTGAGAATGACACAAGTTTTATATCTGGATGAAGCGGGGGCCACTGTAAGAATTTACTTGATGGAAAAGGTAAACACATAAATCCTAAGCAGTCACTACAGTTAGAAGCTGGAATACGTGATTTTTACAGTCTAAGACCTTCCACCCATTCCCAGGAGAGCCCAGCCAGCTTCTGCAGGGTCCAAGATTAGTCTCACTGAGTTTTAGAAATGCAGTGCTTTCCCCAACACTTTCAGGAAGGTTCTCTTTTTTTCAAATCCTTGGCTGTCTGAAAGTTTAGACCTAAATGTAGTGCTCAATTGTAATGAATTCATCCTAGGTTTTTGGTATAATTTTTTCCTTCTAAATGTTTTTTGTTTCTCCTTTTAGCTTTAAGTATCGTTCAACAAGTTTATGGCATCCCCGACATGTGTGAGGTGCTGCACACATGATAATGAGTAAGGCAAGTCTCTGCAGTAATGGGGCTCACCCATTCATACATTCAAACATTGAGCCCCTGTTACACATCAGGCAATATGCCTGGTATAGAGAGACAGCAGGTGAGCAAAACAAAGTCGTACCCTCAGGGAACTGATATTCTAGTGAGGGAGGCAGGAAGTAGGCACATAGAATTTATAAATATGCAGTGCCAAGAGTTAAGAAGAAAGAGGCTGAAAAAGGAGGAAAAAGAAAATGGTGCGGTGAAGAGGGTGCAAGCCATGCCTGTAAAGGGACAATGACAAGGGGTGAGATGGCTGTCACAACAGGCTTGTTAACTGCTACGTGTGCCCCTAGAATGGGAGAGCCAGGTGTTCCTGAGCAGGGTGGAGGCCGAGAGGCTGGAGAAGAGGCTTCACAGAGAAGGTGACTTTCGAGCAGAGTTGTGCAAGAAAAGAGGATATTTGCCAGATAGGCAAAAACAGGCATACCTGGTGGAGAGGGCCACACCACTACAAGCCTTTAAAAATGGCACTGCCATTGTGGGAGCTGCAGGCAGTTCAGCTGAGGGAGGACTGAAGTAGAACATCTCTAAAGGTCACTACCACCAATTCTTCCCATTCCTGTAATATGCATGTTACTCTTCCCATCAAGAGGCCGAATCTGTATCTCTACCCTTGATTCTCAGCTGGCCTCGAGACTTGCTTTAACGAACAGACTGCAGTGGAAGGAAGGTTCTAGAACTTTGGGAAACTTTTTTCAGGAGGAGGTGGGGGGATGGAGTCTTACTCTTGTTGCCCAGACTGGAGTGCAATGGCTTGATCTTGGCTCACTGCAACCTCCGCCTCCCAGGTTCAGGCGATTCTCCTGCCTCAGCCTCCTGAGTAGCTGGGATTACAGGCACCCGCCACCACACCCAGCTAATTTTGTATTTTTTTAGTAGAGACGGCGTTTTGCCATGTTGGCCAGGCTGGTCTCGAACTCCTGACCTCACGTGATCTACCTGCCTCAGCCTCCCAAAATACTGGGATCACAGGCGTGAGCCACCACGCCCAGCTAGGAAACTTTGAAAGGAGTGAAATGAGGCGAGAGAGGTGGCAGTCGCATCACAGGGGTTTTTCTGGGCAGTGGTGCAGTTTGGACTGTATCCCTTGAGCAGTGGGGGACACTGAAGGGTCTTATAAAGGAAAATGACATGATCAGACCTGTGTTTGGAAAAAGGAAGCTCTGGCCACCTTCTAGGGAAAGAGGCTGGGAAGCTTCTTCTTATCCCTTTTGGAAACAGGCAGGCTGTAGAAGACAAAGGTTCATTTCTTACCTGTTCGCCCAAGATACAGAAGAGAGGTTGATGGGCAGAGACTATCTGCAAAGGCTGATGACAAGGTCTGCTGCTTCTCCCCAGTCAGGAGGTCAATAACATACCAAATGTCCTGCTTTTTACCTGAAAGGACACAAAAACACATCATCACTTATGCCATATGGAAAAAAGTATCACTGCCAAACTAGCAGCCAAGATGCTCTGTATTGAGAGAGATAGACCTGAAATTCTTAGGATGTCATTTCTAAGGTGATGATGCAAATGGTAATGCAGAGACGACAAAACTTCTTAGGCCCATAGGTCTTATAGTAATTTAATAACCTAATGATGGTATACAAATTCCTCCAAACCTAATAACATAATTACAGTTTCAAAAAGTTCCCCAAACTTTCAAGTTAGATTTTATTGCTTTGATGAGTGGCTTTAAATATGAAAAGTCTTTCCTGTGAAGGGCAACCCTTTTCCCATGGACTGGGATCTATAGAAATACAGAAATGTGCCCAGGGGTTTATCTCCCTAATAACCATCATTCACATTTCTCAACATCCCTACTAACTAGCCCCCACTGAGGGGTTTATCTCCCTAATAACCATCATTCACATTTCTCAACATCCCTACTAACTAGCCCCCATTGAGAAGGATCTACAGTTACTGTTTATGACTATAATTAACTAGTACCTGGGACTGGTCAGTGGAGTTGGTTGCAATCTGATGCTAAGGAGGTCAAAGTTGTCTCGGCCCCTGGTCTCAGCCAGTAAGTTATTCTCGGGCCTCGGACCATACCCCTAATCTTGGTCAGCTGATTATGACAGGCAGACAGCACGGTAAACAACACTATTAAGAAAATCCAAAGCATATGTATCAATGGTATACACCCAACAGCATCCTAGCAATAGACAGTCAGTAGCACCGGCCTCCAACATGAAGGTCAACACAGTCACTGTGACGTGTATATCTCTGTTTTGTAAAGCATGATCTCTGGTGGTCATTCGTATCTTCCTAACTCATTGGAAAAGTCTCCTATTTTGGAGCCTCTTAGAAGCAGAATATTGAGATGCTAAGGAAGGTCACAGAGCCTTTGAAATTTTTTTTTTTTTTTTTGAGGCAGGATCTTGCTCTGTCACTCAAGTACAGAGTACACAGGTGTGGTCATGGCTCACTGCAGCCTCGAACTCCTGGACTCAAGTGATCCTTTTTGCCTCAGCCTCCTCATAGTTGAGACTACAGGCATGTGCCACTATGCCTGGCTCTTTTTTTTTTTTTCTGAGATGGAGTCTCGCTCTGTCGCCCAGGCTGGAGTGCAGTGGCGCGATCTCGGCTCACTGCAACCTCTGCCTCCCAGGTTCAAACGATTCTCCTGCCTCAGCCTCTCAAATAGCTGGGACTACAGGCACGTGCTACCACACCCAGCTAATTTTCTGTATTTTTAGTAGAGACAGGGTTTCAACGTGTTAGCCAGAATGGTTTCGATCTCCTCACTTCATGATCCGCCTGACTCGGGCTGGGATTACAGATGTGAGCCACCACGCCCGGCTACCTGGCTAATTTTTATTTATTTTTAATTTTTTTGAGATAGAGTCTCGCTCTGTCACCCAGGTTGGAGTGCAGTGGCACGATCTTGGCTCACTGTAACTCTGCCTCAGGGGTTCAAGTGATTCTTCTGCCTCAGTCTCCCAAGTAGCTGGGACTACATGCGCCCGCCACCACATGAAGCTTAGTTTTTGTATTTTTAGTAGAGACTGGGTTTCACTGTGTTAGCCAGGATGGTCTCGATCTCCTGACCTTGTGATCTGCCCACTTCAGCCTCCCAAAGTGCTGGGATGACAGGTGTGAGCCACCAGGCTCCCGGGCTATACCTGGCTAATTTAAAAAAAATGTTTCTTCTGTAAAGACAGGGTCTCATTATGTTGACCAGGCTGGTTTCAAACTCCTGGCCTCAAGCAAACCTCCTGCCTCAGCCTCTCAAAGTATTGGGATTACAGTTGTAAGTCATTGTGCCCGGCCTAGAATTTGCTAAAGCTACACTTCTAAAGTTCTAACAGATGTTGCACACATGCCTGTTCTACATGTGTGCAACTTACCCGTGGATCACAACTCTGTTCTCAATGACAAAATCATAATATGAACATGATCTGAAGGTAGAGGGGAACAGAGCTAAGACCATGAACCTTTTCCATCTGGCATGACATAACTGGTTACTTCAAGGACCACTAGAGTTTACATAACTCAGCTATTACTTTAATGGATAGACTGGGCAACTACCATGCTCTTAAATATGTTTAATGAACTCGTTTAAGAGGGTACAGCACAAAGATGATGAGAAGACAACACCCTAAGCAGGCTATAAGTGAATCGCTGGCAGAAGCTGAAAGACCAGATAGGACACAGTGACATGGATGGTCAGAAGATTGTCAGATGTTCCCAGGGCATGGCCCACAGAGAGAAAAATCTGTGCTGATTGTTTCCTCCAAATTCCTAGGCTGGGAGTTCCTCATTCTGAAGGTGTGGAAGGAAGCAAGTGTCCCAGTGTCCTGAGCAAAACCTTAAAAGTCTGGCCTGCACTTGAGACCAGAAATACACATAAAGCTTCTCAAGGCATGAATAGGCAATAAGCACTTTCAGTTCCTCAAAAAGAAAGCTGCTGTATAAATACGCGCTATTATTACTACTATGATTTCAAGATAAATACAGCTCTCCTTTGTGTTGCAAATGTTTTATTGACATTTTGGCAGCAACATGGTAAAAGCAGGTGATCTGATGCTTTGAAAGCTGTGACCCCATAGGTATGAAGGCAGTTTATCTAGGCAAGCTATTAAGTGCTGTTTTATCAAATATTCTGATAGCAGGAAATACCAAGAAAGCCCTATAATTAACAGGCAGAGCCTGGCTTTCCTTTCTTGGCTTAGACGATTGTATTCACTTTAAATTTCATCCATTTGCCACTGGGTATGTTGCAATCTTGGAATCTCAGGACTAAGTCAACACAGCAACTAAAAGCTTGTTAAATGAGTAACCATATTAATGATGTCAGTTCTTCTCCCAAGTTGGGGGAACTCTTTCTTAATTGGTCAGCTGATCCTGGGGAGAACAGCACCTGAAGCACAACCCAGGAAAGAAAGGGTTGGCAAGGCGGTGTCTGTGCCCTCTCTCTCCACATGCCACTTTCCCAGATTCTGGGACTTACATCAAAGAGACACAAGTTTCAGGGTTGGAGACAGGAACTCTTACCCATGTAGAGGATTCCATCTGAACTTCGGCATGGAGATGCCTGCACCAATTCTGGGATGGTAAAAGGAAGTTTCTTCAAAAAAAAAAAAAAAAAAAAAGGAAAAAAGTTAACCAAGTCTTGTGCAATTATTATCATTTTACCAGGCAGTCTGTTTCTATTACCTAATTCTGCTAAAAAGAGAGAAGCACTTTGCAGATGGGAGTTTTCCTAACTGAATACCAAGGAGAAGGGGGCACCCTATGCTTCCACATCTACTTTGTTTTCATTTTTATTTTTTTGAGACAGGGTTTCACTCTGTTGACCAGGCTGGAGTGCAGTGGCGCCATCTTGGCTCACAGCAACCTCTGCCTCCTGAGTTCAAGTGATTCTCCCACCTCAGCCTCCCAAGTAGCTGGGATTACAGGCATGTTGCCACTACACCCAGCTAATTTTCCACGTCTATTTTGACAAGCTCCTAGGTCCCTGAGCTCCATAAACATCCACTCCTTTACTTGACACCATGTGCGGACGCCCCTCAAGGTCTCCTGTCCAGGGTGCTTCCCAGGGGTGACACAAACCTTTTATGAAAATATTTACACACATATGGAAAGTTATATATTCTTTGAAATTCTAAGAGTGGGAGAAAGAATTGTCCTGGCTTGGAATACAGAGCCAGAGCTGGCTAGACTGAGTAGAATGACAGTCCTCTGTAGAGCCCCATGGGAGAGAGCCACGACATTGATGCTGAAGGGATGCAACCTTGGTGCCAAGCTCAAGCTTCAAGGGAAAGGAGAAGTCGCCATTACAGGGGCAACACAAGAGTCTGAGGTGGAAAAGAGTTCTGATGTTTTCTTCAGTAAAAAATTCACTATTGAAAAACAAGAAAAATGGAGGCTTTTGGTTTTAAAGAGGAAGTTAAGATAGGTGCCAGGAAAAGAAACTCGAAGGAATCCAAATGTTTCAACTGCATTTCATCATAAAACTGATTCTTCTGAGTCTACAGCTGTCATCTGACGAGCTCTTTTGGTTAGTGCTCGTTTCAGTATACTTTATTTTTAGAACATTCTGTGTTCTTGAAATTGTTCTATAGATACCTGCTTTTATAGAAATGCCTCTACTGCATGGTCACCTTTTTCTCCAAGAAAGAAAAGATTTCTCTCTAGCTTTAATAAGCAGAGCTTTGCATGCTAAATAACTTGGATTTTCCCATCATCCCAACATTCAAACCAAGCCTCAGAGGAGGAAAAATGCTTCGGAGAGGCTGCAATGACTGGGTTTTGCCACGTGTTTCTGAGAATCAGAAAGGCACTGCAGATCGTCCAGTCTCCTGGAGTCCTGTGGTCTCTGCTTCAAGGCCCAAGCTTGGGAAACACTGTTTCTGGAGCTGCTAAACCACAACCCAGGAAGGAGCACAAGGGAGCGATGAAGGGAATCCTCTTTAAGAACCATCTCCAACACCAGAAGACTCGGCCCTGGACATATTCCTTCACTTCTCCAGGCTCAGTTTCCACACCTCTAAAATGGGGATATCACCCACAGGGCTGCTGAGAGATTCAAATGAGATAACTTATACAACTCACTCAGCCCAGTTTCTGGCAAACAAATTGCTTAAGAAATGAGGACTACAGAGCTGTGGAGAGAAACCCATGGAGAGCAGTGTTGAAGGTGAAATACACACAGCTCTACACAAGCTTGCCCTCCTCCCCTCTGTTTTGGTCACAAAATAATTTTAAAATACCCAAATAGAAGCCCACAATCCACTTACAGCCTAGACAAGTGGTTCTCATCCTCGGTTGCACATGAGAATTACTTGGAAGCTTTAAAAACTTCCTACTGATGCATAATACGCAAACAGTAAAGCACTCATCATCACACAGCTCAGTCAGTGTTCACAAAGTGAACATACCCACGGAACCAGCATCCAGGTGAAGAAACAGAAGCCCCCCTCTCTCTCAACCCCCTTTCTAGCCATAACTCTTCAGGGTAACTATTATCCTAACTTCAAAACAGCAGAGACTCGTTTTTCCTGTTTTTGGCTTTATATAAGTGAACGGCAGTGTGTGGCCTTTTTGGTCTGTCTTGTTTTGCTCAACATCGCGCTTGCGAGTCATTTGTGGTGTGTGTCATCAGACTGTTGGTCCTCATCACTGGACATGCCTCTTCTAGAGTTGATTTTTCCACTCCACTGTGGATGTTATTTGGCCACTCTGCTTATTATAAATGGTGCTGCTGTACATTCGGGCACGTGTCCATTGGTGAACAAACGTGCATTTCTCTTTTGTTTTTTGAGATGGAGTCTCGCTCTGTTGCCCAGGCTGGAGGGCAGTGGCGCGATCTCAGCTCACCGCAAGCTCCACCTCCTGGGTTCACGCTATTCTCCTGCCTCAGCCTTCTGAGTAGCTGGGACTACAGGTGTCCACCACCTCGCCCAGCTAATTTTTTGTATTTTTAGTAGAGATGGGGTCTCACCGTGGTCTCAATCCCTGGCCTCGTGATCCGCCCACCTCGGCCTCCCAAAGTGCTGGGATTACAGGTGTGAGCCACCGCGCCCAACCACAAACATGCATTTCTATTGGGTCTGTAACCTAGGAAGGCATTTCTGGGTCCTAAGGACTTTAGGACTTACTGCCAAACAGTTTTCCAAAACACTTGTGCCACACTGCACTTCCACCAGCAGTAGGTGAGAATCCTGGTTGCTCTATATTATCATGACGTTTTCTTTTTCTACTTCCCTTGTTTTGGCCATTCTGGTGAGTAGCAGTATGGCACTGTGACTTTAATTTGCATTTAATAATGACTAATAAAATGGGACGTCTTTTCATATGTTTATGACCATTTGGATATTCTCTTCTGTTATTTTTCCATTGGGCTGTCTTTTTTTAATGTACCATAGGATTTCTTCATATATTCTGAATATGAACTTTTGTTGGATGTGTTGGAAATACTTTCTGACCTCTTAAGAAGGAAAAGTTCTTAATTTTAATATAGTCAATATATTGATTTTTTGCTAAATTTATAGTGTTCTTTAATATCCTATTTAAGAAATCTCTACTCACTCTAAGATCATGAAGATGGTTCCATTACTTTTTTTCTTAAAGCTTTATTATTTTGCATTTCACATTTAGATGGGTGATCTATCTGGAACTGATTTTATATGTGTTGTGGGGTGTAGTAGTCAAGACTTTTATTCCTGTATGGATACCCCAATTGACCTATACCATTTATTGCAAAAACACTGTAAGCTGGGTGGTGGTGGCTCACGCCTGTAATCCTAGCACTTTGGAGGCCGAGGTGGGTGGATTACTTGAGCCCAGAAATTGGAGACCAGCCTAGGCAGTATGATGAAACCCCATTTCTACCAAAAATACAAAAAATTAGCTGGGCGTGGTGATGTGTGCCTGTGGTCCCAGCTACTCAGGAGGCTGAGGTGGGAGGCTGGCTCGAGCCTTTGAGACAGAGGTTGTAGTGAGCCAAGATTGTACCACTACATTCCAGCCTGGGTGACAAAGTGAGACTCCATCTCAAAAGAAAAGAAAAGAAAAGAAAAGAGAAAAGACAAGAAAGGACACTGTGGTGTCACCTTTGTCATAAATCAGGTGACCATATGTGTGGGCCTGTTTCTAAATTCTCGTATGTGAGGAGCTTTTAAAAAGTCCTGATGGTCAGGCGCGGTGGCTCACGCCTGTAATCCCAGCACTCTGGGAGGCCGAGGCGGGTGGATCACGAGGTCAGGAGATTGACACCATCCTGGCTAACATGGTGAAACCCCATCTCTACTAAAAATACAAAAATTAGCCAGGCGTAGTGTCGGGCGCCTGTAGTCCCAGCTACTCGGGAGGCTGAGGCAGGAGAATGGCGTGAATCTGGGAGGTGGAGCTTGCAGTGAGCCGAGATCGCGCCACTGCACTCCAGCCTGGGCTACAGAGCGAGACTCTGTCTCAAAAAAAAAAAAAAAAAAAAAAAGTCCTGATGACTTAGATCAATTAAATCGGGACCTTCTAGGATTGGGCTCTATGTTCTAGGTCCCAATGCTGTTTTTTCGAATTCCAGGTTATTACAATGTATAACTAAGGCTGAAAACCACTGGTTTAGATTCTCAAATGGAGATGAGGATGGAATAACACATGACTCCCCTAAGGAGTCATTGGAAGGTGGGGCAGGTGGAGACAGCATTTCCCTATATCCCTCCCTCCTAAGGTGAGGGTCACCAGTTAGAGCAAACCCTGTTCCTAACATTACATCCTCCAGTGTATGGGCTGGGCCATGAAAACCTGCTGATCTGCATCCATGTTTCTGAACTCTGGCACCACATTTAAAAGCTCATTTAGGAAGCTCTCTGAAAAGACTGATGCCCAGGCTCCCCTCTAGATCACCTGAATCAGAATCCCCAGGGGTTGTTTTTAAAAGCTCCGGGCGGGAGACACAGTAAGACACTGTGCAGACACACTTAAGGACTGCTGGTCTAGAACCCCTGGAGTACAAAAAGAAGCTAAATATACTCACCGTCAGGCCTTCATTATTCTTGCTTCCAAGTGTATACAGGCTGCCATCATTAGGATCTGGGAGAAAGGCAGGCCTAGAGATTAAATAATAAATATCAAAGATAAATTATAGTCCAGGGCACGGAACAATGTATCAAAGCCACGCGAACCCATGATGGAGGAATAGAGAGTGGGGGGTGGTTGTGTGGGGGTGTATAGGTGAGTATATAAGACAATTCCACCCACTATTCTCTCTCAATTCAACCACAGATAAATAAAATACCCCTATGGTGGTAAACACTATCCTCGACTGGAGAAAAGCAGCCTGAAAGGAAAAATCATACAAAACCATAGAAGACAAATCATCATTTGGTCAAAGCACTCTGGATGAAGGCAAAATATGTGAAAAGGACCCAACAAGTCCACTTTTCAATTTCTACATCAATTGTATACAGAACTTCAGCCATTAATATTTAATAGCATAGCATGGTACATAAACAGGTAGAACAAATCTGCTTTTAGTTTTCAAGAGATATTTTTTGTTTAACTGGAGGCAATAAAAGCAAACTCTAACGGCTGGACATCAGAGAGAACCCGCCAAGGGGACAAATCAAGGTCTCTCCGTCAGTAGCTTCCCTTGAAGCAGATGTAAAGTGGTCTTTTGTCAAGCTAATCTGCTAAAGACTGAACTATAACTACAGTCCCTCAGAAACTCTTGGCTGAATTGTTCCTTTACTTAGGTTGCGCCATCATTTAAGGCTCTTACAGGCGCTATCCAGCTTTTACTCCAACATACGCTCTGCAGTAGCAGGTCACATTCACCTTTTTTCTCCATGATATGACACAGCAAAGAGGAAGAGGTCCAGTCCCCCTGAGGACTTTGGAAGTTTAAGCTCAAAGCTCAACTTGAGTTTCATCTCAAATAAGCCTTTTTAAAACCACTACCCTTCTCCCCCAGGAAACTGACGACCTCCTCCTCAATACAGGCTTTCATCATAGCACCTGTAAGACTTTATATGTCACTCACTGTTATTCCTCAAACTTACACATATATGCACTCCCAGCAATTGGCCTCATAAACACTGATTGAATGAAGAAGACTGAATTTAAGGGAAGTACTGAGCAAATCAGAAAACTTACTCTTCCACATGCGTTGGGACCTGTAGGACTGGATCTGTGCAAAAGAACAACAAAGGCATCATCAGAAACATCCCAAAATGTCAAGATTCCCAGAGGCTTCCCAGGACCAGGTCAAGTTGTACTGGTAATAACTTTCTCCCCCATGTTAACCTACATGGTCTAGTGTACATGAAGGTTATATGCACGTCTGCATCATCATGCATATCTTTTAGAAAACATATCCACAGTGATGCAAATGTAAGCTCTTGGATAGTCACCGAGGCTGGATAGAGAACTGAGACCAGAGCAGAACTGCTTTCAAGAAACTTGCATATAACTGGGGAGATGAATGCAGAAGGAAGAACCAGCCACCACCCACAGTGGACAAGGGGTCAGAGCATCACTATCTGACACCTCAAGGACTTTTAAAACCTAAATCATTACCTTGTCCGATGCCTGGAGTAGCTCTACATATTCCCATTAGGAAAAGTAAAACTGGTTTAAGAACTGACTTTGACTGCATAGCAAATGGACACACCTCTTTGGAGCGGTAATCCTAGAGCCTCCAAGTGTTCGTTCCCTTTGGCCCACTCATTGCATTTCTATAAAATCTAATTTAAAGATAATATAAAGTATAGAAAATGGTTTTTGTACAACGATATGTATGTAGCAGCATTACAAATGACCTACCCAATAATATGGTTAAATTACAGAATGTCCCCTGGGCAAAAAATTAAGGCTTCTAAGAGGGCTAATAAAGTTTTAAGACATAAACAAACCTACGCTACTATGTTCAGGAGAAAAGATAACATTGTACATACAGTATTAATGCAACTATGGGGAAAGGCTTCAATGTACCTAACTAGATGGAAAGATCAAAAATGCTAATTGTATATGATCCTTGTTGGAAATGCAACTCCCCCCAACCTTTTCTATATCTTAAAATTTCTGCAAGAGCAGACATTACTTTTTAAATTGAGAATGTGTTTTTTTCTCTAAGTCAATTTTACATTTGCAGCAATTAATGGCAGAATTCTTCCCTCCCTAGATTTTCCTTGGCAGAAAGCAAGAGGAAGCTCCTGATTCCAGGGGCAGATGGTGGTGGCAGTGAGAGAGCATGAACACTGGCACAGCAGCACCATGTAGTGAGAGATCTGTAAGTCCGCAGGCAGGAGATTCACAGCCATGAGGTATTTCCAGCAACCACAACCCCACAGCCTTGCTGTACACAACTTAAGCTCTGGGGGCAAGAACAGCAAGTATTCTTATATGATTTTGTATGCAGAATTCCAGACTCTGTAGGCTCTGCTTGTGGTGACAGACAGCTGTCCAATCCATCCAATTATTGGATGAAGGAAAATCTTTTAAGCCTTATCATATGTTGACTTTGCTTAAAAGCCCAGCTCCTATACAAAGGCATATGGTGTTCACAATAACAGGTACACACACCATATGTGGTCTGTGGGCAGCAAACAAACAATTCACTAAACCAAAAACACTTTAGGAAACAGGAAGAACTTTCAGTCAGTAAGCATATGTTTATCTTCCCCATTAATCACCTCTCAGTACACTCTCACAAACAGACTGATGCAAGAGACAGGAAATAAAGGCACACCACACTCATCCTACTCAAACAAGCTAGTCAAGGTGCAGTAACCCAGTTACCTTAACACGGGCCTGAAGCCATGCAAGTCAAGAAGAGCAAGAATATCATATTCCGAAGAAAACATGGCAGTAAATGGCATCTTTTTTGTTTGTTTCAGCCACTTAAAGGTATCACAGATAAACACAGATTAAGAAGACGCAGCCAAATTCCAGCAATTCACCAGAAACAAGACATGGAGACCAATATGATTTAAATTCCTGTTCATAACCTGATCTTTGCTGTACAGTGTTTGCTCAGTCTCACAGACTTGTCTTCAGATGCAGATTTTCCTGGTTTTCTATAGTTTAGCCACTGGTCACCTGACACGGAGGCCTCAGGTCCCAGGATGTGCTCTGTACCAGGAAAGTTCCAGTTAAGATTCAGGACGTCGGCAGGAGACAGGGGAAGATTCCTGGGACAACTACATTGGTGTTTAAGAACTGTGATTTTTTTTGCTAGGCTTAGGAGAAGATAAACTCCAGTAGGAGGACCTTATGGTTGTCTTAGCATTTCCCATCCACTCAGTAAAGTAAGTACCTGGAATAAGCCTCTTCAAAGCTGCAGGCCAGGTAAAGACACAATTATTAAGACAGTTCTGACAGAGGCAGACACACTGCTGCTTGGCTTCTGAAATGTAACAATGACCTAATTCTGTAAATGTTTTTCTTTAAGAATCATCTGAATTCAAGATTTACTTAAAAATACTACAGAAAATAATTATGTGGGGGTGGGGAGGACAGATAAAAAAATGGCAGGCTGTTGATAACAGTTAAAGATGAGAAATGGGAACCCTGGGGTGTTATTTTACTACTCTCTGTACATACGCTTAAATTTTTTCATATTAAAAAAGGTTAAAGAGAAAAATCTTCGGAAAGTCAGCAAAAATAACAACAAAGAGCATTATCTGAAAATGTGCAATGAAAGAACAACATGAAAAAGTGGTTTTGATTTAATAATGAGAACGGGTATCAGGCAAGATTCTTGCTTTAAAAAAAAGTTTTCAGCCACGTGAAAAGAAACGCTGTCCTGCCTGTAGGGATGTAAACAAATACTGCTGTAAAATAAGCCACTATCTATATGGGGCCTGATAAGAATAAAAGCCAATGTCACCAAGTTGTTTTACTTTCAGAAAAAAAAAGTTGGGGGGAGTTACTTCACAAGTATAAAAAGTGGCTGTTATGTAAGGTAAAGGTAAAGGTAAGGTTATCTGGTAAAGGTACAGATATGGGAAAATGCAGCTGAAATAAAGGTTTGGTCTCCCGGGATTAACACGGGAAAGAAACAAACCTGCTCATTGATCCCCTGGGAGCAGTCACTGGCCTCAACTCTACTCCCCGGCCCCCATCGTGTGTCCAGCTGAGGCCTGGAATGGCACAAGCTTTATACCTGCAGGAACTGACATCCTGGGTGAGGTCAGGAGATGCTCATTGCTAGGCTATTGTGCTAATCTAAATCACCTCTTTAAGCTCAAATGACAAAACAGACATCCACATCTTTCCTTTGTCCAAGTTCATAAGGGTAAAGTTTTAAACATTTCTGTCCCCAAAAGCAGTGAATTTTGGTCCCCACTGCCTCCTCCACACAGGGAGGAACATTGCCAGCTTCTCCCTTCGGCCTTTCTTCTCACTCAGAGAGCACACGCCTCTCTTTAATTTCCACCCTAACCACAGTGGGGTTCTAGGCTTCCCTCTCCTGGGTCCTCTCTCCCGGGTCCTCTCTCTGGATCAACTGGACACATCCACTACTTCCCACCAACGCCTCAGCCTCTGCTTGCCCAAGTCACACCCTCTGTCTTTTGCCCCAGGCTGGCTTCTACTCCTGACTACCGTATTTTATTGACAGTACCACTATTCTCCTAGAAGACAGCCATGACTCAGACAACACTGTTGACATCTATTTCTCTCTAACACATGCTACCAGTTGCCAAACTCTGTGGTCTACTTCGATGCCAATCATAGTTCTGTGTCCTGTTCCCATTCCCTTCAACACCATTGGAACCCTTTGTCTTCCCTCCTCTCCTAATCTGTGTGGTCTTTGGAATCAGACAAACGAAGGCGTAAATCCTGGCTCTGCCAATCACCAGCTGAGTGACCTTAGCAAACTTACTTAAACTCGCGGAGCCTCAATTTCCTCATCAGTAAGGAAAAAAAAGATAGAGATAAATCAGCCTCACGGGGCATCTCTATGTGGATTAAATGTTTGTCAAGACTGTAAGTCAATGCTTTGACACTGAGAAGAGTGATCCTTTGAAAGGCATAAATCAGATTAAGCTTCTCTGTCACTCAAAATCCTTTGGTGGTTCCCCATCTCACTCAGTGAAGGTCAGTGTTTACACAGTAGCTCAAAAATCCCAAGCAGTCCCTCCCTTTCAACCTGTCACCCTCTAATAATCTCCCACTATTTCTCACACACTCCATTCCAGCCATGCCGGCCTCCAAGTATTCAATAAGCACTGCCAGGCCTGCCCCTGCCTCGGGACCTTTGATCAACTGTTGGCATCTCAGAGAGGTCTCCCATGATCACTTTCTACTGCCCAGGATTTCCAACCCTTCTTCCCTGCTTAATTTTTCTCTATGTCACTTACCACCTCTGTAGTTCTGCATATTTTATTGCTTACTTAATGCCTGACTCTGGCCACTGAGGGTTGGGATTTATTTTTTTGTTATCTGCATCTTCCCAGGGATCTAAAACAATACCTGACACACAGGTGGTAACCAATGTATTTGTTGAATGGAGTAATTAAGTGTCATTTCCTGTCTTAGTCTGTTTGTGTTCCTATAAAGGAATACCTGAGGCTGGGTAATTTATAAAGAAAAGAGGTTTATTTGTCTCACGGTTCTGCAGGCTGTACAAGAAGCATGGCACTAGCATCTGCCTCTGATGAAGGCTTCTGGCTGCTTCCACTAGTGGCAGAAGGCAAAGGGGAGCTGGCGTGCACAGAGATCACAGGGCAAGAGAAGCAGCAAGAGAGAGGGAAGAAGGTGCCAGGCTCTTTTTAACAACCAGCTCTCACAAGAACTAATAGGGTGAGGACTCACTACAGTGAGGACAGCGCCAAGCCATTCATGAGGGATCCACCTCCAAGACCCAAACACTTCCCATTAGGCTCCACCTCCATCACTGGGAATCAAATTTCAACATGAGGTTTGGAGGTTCAAATATTCAAACTAGAGCAGTTTTTTTCCTACTTCCACTCTTACCCAGCCTGGAAATCCATTGTTGATCACTTTTAATAATCCAGCAGATAAGCTCTACTCACCCTGAACCCAGGATCTGCATAGCAGTCCCTGTTCCTCCACCCAGGCTTCTGAGCACGGCTGTAGAAAATACTGTGATCATTTGTGGAGATACCATCATACACAGTATCTCCATGGTGTGGCCAGCTAGGCCCCTGCAACTAGGAGATCCTGGCTGACTTCTGTTCTCACCCCTGTAGCTGATATTTCAAACCACTCCTTGCCTCAAGGTCGCTGTCTCTCCACAAATGACTCTGCCTTCTGTGTTACAGGGGAAATTAAGGGAAACTGAGTGAGCTCGCTGAAACTTCCTACCCTTTGCCTTCTACATTTGCTCAGCTCCACCCTTCCTTTCACATCTCTATAAAGGGACGATGCTTTTGTCTTCTCACTCATAGGTATTTCACACTCACATTAGATCCTGTCTCCAAGGATCTTCAACTCCTCCTTTGCCTGTAAATACAAAAACCCCTTGGCTCTGCCCACTCTTCTGCACAGTCTCCTTTTCCTCCAAAATGCATCCATTTAAGTTTACAGTTCAATGAATCTTGAAAAACACACACAAGGCCGGGCGCGGTGGCTCAAGCCTGTAATCCCAGCACTTTGGGAGGCCGAGACAGGCGGATCACGAGGTCAGGAGATCGAGACCATCCTGGCTAACACGGTGAAACCCCGTCTCTACTAAAAATACAAAAACTAGCCGGGCGAAGTGGCGGGCGCCTGTAGTCCCAGCTACTCGGGAGGCTGAGGCAGGAGAATGGCGTAAACCCGGGAGGCGGAGCTTGCAGTGAGCTGAGATCCGGCCACTGCACTCCAGCCCTGGCGACAGAGTGAGACTCTGCCTCAAAAAAAAAAAAAAAAAAAAAGAAAAACACACACACCCATGTAACTATCCTTACCATCAAGATACAGAACATTTCCATCACCCTAAAACATTTTTTCATATCCCTTTGGATTCAACACTCCCAAATCCTGCTCCAGATAAGCACAAGTTCATTTTGTTTGTTCTAAAATTTCACAAATGACCACATCATAGACACTCATTTGTGCCTGGCCTCTTTATTTCACATCATGTCTTGGATATCCATCCATATTGTTGTGTGTATCATAGTTCACTCTTTTTTACTGCTGAATAGTATTCTACTGTAAGAATTTACCACAATCTGTTTACCTATTTACCTGCTGAGGGACATTTGAGTTGCTTCTATTTTTTTGGCTGGTGTGAATAAAGCTGCTGTGAACATTTGTGTACAAGTCTTTATTTGGACGTATTTTCATTTCTTTTCTTTTTCCTTTTTTTTTTTTTTTTTTGAGATGGAGTCTAGCTCTGTCGCCTAGGCTGGAGTGCAGTGGCACAATCTCAGCTCACTGCAACCTCCACCTCCTGGGTTCAAGTGATTCTCCTGCTTCAGCCTCCCAAGTAGCTGGGACTACAGCATGCACCACCACACCCAGCTAATTTTTGTATTTTTAGTAGAGACGGGGTTTCACCTATTGGTCAGGCTGGTCTTGAATTCCTGACCTCATGATTCACCCGCCCTGGCCTCCCAAAGTGCTGGGATTATAGGTGTGAGCCACCGTGCCCCGCCCTATTTTCATTTCTTAAAACACTTAAGGAGGAGGACTGGCTGTATCATATTGTTTACATTTGGCAAGAAACTGACAAACAGTTTGCAAAAGTGGTAGTACTGTTTTATATTTCCACCAGCAACGTATTAGAGATACCTGTGGAATTTTTAGAATGTTGATTCCTAGGTTCCTCCTCCAGGAAGCTGACTTTGTAGGCAGAGACAGGGAATTTACCTCTATAACCCAAGGTGGGTGACTGAGCCATGCAGGGAAACTACACTGCTCCGAATCCTCTGTTCCACTTTCCTGCCTTCTTACCTTCCTCCACTCACTGCCCTCTGGCCCCTACTCTCAGAATAAGATCAGAACTACCACTGTCAAGTTCCCGTGACCAAAACCAACACTTGCAAATCCTCCATATGGCATCTGACGATGTTCTCCCTTGGACTCCTGACCCAGTCCCACTTGCAACTGCTATGGCTGTCTCAACCCAACGCCACACCCCCAGGACCTGTTCCTCGGTTCACATTCCCCAGATTGGCTGGTGGGTTCCACTTCCACCCAGTCATACAATCTAGAAACTCAGAAAGTCCCCAAACCAGTCCCTTTTAAGTGCACCTCTAGCAGTGATTGCAAATGTTCTGGGTTGGCCCTTTTGAAAAGTATTTAAGGGAGAGGGATGGGGATTACCACGTGTTGATCATTACTGAAGCTGGGCACTGGGTACATGGTTTCATGATACTACTCTCCTTAATTTGGGGTATGTATAAAGTTTTTATAAAATGAAAAGTTAAAAGAAAAAAAGAAGCTAAAAACAGAAGCTATTTAAGGCAAGCATCTGCAATAGGTTGGAGAGAATGGCCTGTTCCTCCTGCTCTCACCTGTGGCATAATTCTGGAAAGCCTGCTCTTCCAGTTGCACAGGGCACAGAGACTGAAGGGAAACCTATGTTAAGAGCATGAAGGACCCCATCAGGACCATCTCAGGCTTCCCTAAATGCAGGGTTGGCAGAATTCGTGAGGGAATGGGGAAAACATGAGGTGATAAGTCAGCTGAACAGAAAAATGTCTTTAATGAAATCAACCAAAATTTAAATAATTGTTTCAAACCAGACTTCAAGATTGATGACCTCTCTCTGGAGGTAGCTCTGGGCACACTTCCTTCCATGTAGGAAGAAATAAGATCCCTTTGATTACAGAAGCCACAAGAACAGGTTGCTCACTTGACTGGAGCTCAAGGAGCCTTGTAAGACCCTTCTCTTCTCTCTCCCAGATGAGCACGGATATTTCTGGAACATACTGCTTTTGCTTTTTCGGTAGAATCTAGATGACCTCTGGCTTTACCACCCTCTTCCACCTTGTTCTTTCTGACCCCATCTGACCACCTTTCTAAGCCCCATAACGCAGCATTGGAAATCAGCTCTCTCTCCTGTACAGCTAAGATATCACCACACAGTTAGGAAGTCCCCAAACCAGTCCCTTCTAAGTGTACCCCTAGCAGTGATTTTAAGTGCTCTGGGTTGGTCCTTTGAAAGGTATTTAAGGACCCAAAGAGCAGAGATGAAGTTTCAACTGCTTTATAGTCTGTGTAATCCTCTGCACGCACGCACCCCCATTACCCACCCCCGCCAGGAGGAAGAGGACTGACATTCCCGCTACTAGTAACTTTCTGTTGAGATGCGCCAAACACATCTCAGAAACAATTGTCAGACATCTGCTTCAGCTGGGTTCTCCGTTAAGTGCCATGCAGGATCAAGAAGGGAGCTTATGGTTTGAGTTACAAAGCTAATATACAAGAACCATACATAACGAACTGCTAGAACATGGGGCATGCACCACAGGCTTTCCTAGGTGGGGACCAGAATACTCGGAGCAGAAAACCCTCATAAAGGCAGCCGGCCCCGAGCACAGGGATGACAAGAAAACATGAGTGAAAACCTGTCACTGTGTTCACGGGACAGAGGACGCAGGCTCAGCAAATGTGACATGTTCCTCCTGAGGAACAACACAAATGAGGCTGGCCTGTAGGCAGTGACACCATGGGGAAGAAAGCCTTGAAAACTTTGTGATGTGGAATAGTCCAACTGGAAGCCTCTAAGAAAAAGAAGAATGTGGGCTGGGCGCAGTGGCTCAGGCTTGTAATCCCAGAACTTTGGGAGGCCAAGGCAGGCAGATCATGAGGTCAGGAGATTGAAACCATCCTGGCTAACACGGTGAAACCTCATCTCTACTAAAAATACAAAAAAGTAGCCGGGCGTGGTAGCAGGCGCCTGTAATCCCAGCTACTCAGGAGGCTGAGGCAGGAGAATGGCGTGAACCCGGGAGGCAGAGCTTGCAGTGAGCCGAGATTGCGCCACTGCACTCCAGCCTGGGCGACAGAGTGAAACTCAGTCTCAAAAAAAAAAAAAAAAAGAAAGAAAAGAAAAAAGAGGAAAGTGACACAGGGTGAGCATCCCAAATCCAAAAATCCAAAATCTGAAATGTTCCAAAATCTGAAGCCTGAGCGCCAACGTGATGCACAAAGGAAATGCTCATTGGAACATTTTGGATTTCAGATTTTCAGATATGAGATGTTCAACTGGTAAATATAATGCAAATATTCCAAACCTGAAAATATCCAAAATCAGAAACACTTCAGGTCCCAAGCATTTCAGGTAAGGGATACTCAACCTGTACAAGCCTCTGAAGGCTAGTTAGACAGGCAGGCATCAAGGCACAAAATGAAGGAAAAAGGGGAGAAGGAATCACAAAGGTGCTACAACAGACAGACCCGAGTCGGGGAGGAGGGACGAGTGAGGAGGGGAGTCAGAAACAGATGGGAGGGAAAAGAGTGTCAGCAAAACGGAGCCCTGTCTAGATAAATGCAGTGGGAGAAAGGAAAGAGTTAAAGGTGACATGGAGATTTTAACCCTGGCTGACAGGTAACAGTGAAACTAGAAAGGCGTAGTCTGAATGAGGTAAACAACTGCTATTTTCTCAAGAATGTGTTTTAAGGTTCTGTTTTCTTATTTTTAAAAAAAAAATTACTGGCAGAAACAAACTCATTCACCCCTCCTTAATTCAAACCTTCAGTCTCCCAAATATGTTTCATACATTCGAGTGGCCCAATTAGGGAGTATTTCTCCCCAGTGGCAGCTCATTCCTTCCCTCCAGAGAAAAAGCACTTCATTAACCTAAGCCATAAACTCCCATTAAAGCTGTTAGGTCCAAATTGTAAGACAGAAAGTCTCAGACATTCTTTACAGTTCAGTTGTCATGAGGAAAGCATTTTTTTTTTAAAGACATCTAATCAAAAGCTACCCAAATTCTCATCTCAGCAGAACTGGAAAAGGATGTAACAAGTTTTCTTTGGAGGTAACCTCCATAAGTCATTAAATGTCACATTTGACAAAGATGATCATGTAGAAATGACCAAGTAATCCAGAAAACTGCCCATACTAAAAGCAGCTGAATTCTACTGTGTTCTCATTCATCTCCACCTTGGCAGAAGTAACTCAGGCCAAAAAACACACTGAACGTTATAATCAATCATGAAGGCACTGAAGACAATTCAACAGTACAGCCTGTGTCCAAGTGCCTCTCAGGATGTCATCACTTCACAGAATTCATTCCTGAGTGATGGGGTGCCATCGAACCAGATGCTCAAAAGTGAACAAAGGGACAGGTAACTAAGTCACAGACAAAATAAGGCACTTTATCCATGTACTTCAACAATCACAACCGTATTCCAACACACACCAACCAATGCTGCAAAGATGACTCATCGGAGCTGAGATCCACACTACTACATGTGTAGCAGCTGCTAAGAGGAGCCATCTGAAATGAGAAATGCATTACTTTGAAGCAAGTCCCAAAAATAAGGGAGGAAAGTGAGTGGGGCTGCAGGAGAACAAGGCTAGTTACAAGCCAGTCCCTGATGAAGCTGAGTGATGAGTACATGGGGGTTCTTTATATAATACTTCTACATTTGGGTATGTTTTAAACCTTCTATGTTTAAAAGTAAAATACGAAAAAAAGAAAGAACCAACACATTTTCAAGATGCTCAAAAGCAAAAACAGGTTTCTCTCACAGTCCCTCTCATAAAACTTAATTTTCAATCCTTCACAAGAATGGAGAGAAAACAAACACTTTCCTTATATTTAAGCAGTGAGGCAGAAAGGTAGATGATGCATATTGTAAGCCTAGAAAAGTCCTTGAGAGAAAACAGATTAGATCTGTTAACAAAACATCATCACTTTCCACAATTTCCCCTTCTCATGTTTCCATTGCACTTCAGAGGACGGATCTCCAACTCTTCCAGAGTCACACACACACTGCCTAAAGCGCAGGACAGAAAAACCAACCACCAAAAGCCATGCAAAACTCAAGATCAGAAACCACAACCGGAAACTGTCATGACTATGATACAAGCAACAAATGATTCATCCTGAGAAGGTAGTCAAGTCCCATCTGTTTCTCAGGACTCCCAAAAGATGTCCAGGCAGAAGAGTTTCTGGGACCCGAGACAGCATCAAGTGCCTTGGACATTTACTGAGCATCCTGGCTGCCCAAAGCCCCAGCAAGGAGGTAGAAATCCACTAGGAAGCAAATGAGAACAAAATTTACAATACAAGCCAGAAGTGCCACAACAGAGGGTGCAGAAAAGCACCTCCAGAACCCAGACAAAAAAGTGGCTCACCCTGCTTGAGAAGCCAGAGAGGCAATCTGGGAAGGGGTCTTCACAGATGAACAGGAGCTTGTCTAACACTGCAGGCTGCTGGTGGAAAAGGAGCATGAGTAAAGGCCAGAGGTCTCCAAGGCCTGGTAAGGAGTTACATGGCTGCAAGTAGGGCACCTGCTGGGCAAGGGAGGGAGCCCAGGGAGTTGGGGCAGGGGGCAGTGAGAGACTATGAACTGCCTTGCACATGCACTAAGGAGCTTAGACTTGACCCTGTGGAGCAGCACTTCTCAAACTAGCAGGGGTGAAGGGCCAGCTATTGAAATGGTCAACCTATCATGGATGATGCTCACACTCCCTATTTGTCCTTTCCTCATCATTCATAGGTAACACACCACACACACTGGCACAGGCACAATGCTACCACTATAGACAACACCAAGAGCATTTCAGCAGGTAGGGTACAGCTAGGTCCAATTGGTCTTTTTGGAGGGTACATCTGAGGGCAGTATGATGAGTGAACGAGAGGGTTAAGGTGGGGAGGGGGCATGGATGGTGGTCAGGGGCTGTTGCATTCACCTAGGAAATGAATGCCAAGAGCCTGGCTAAGGCACCAGCAATGGGGCCAGATAGGAGGAGTCAGGTTTGCAGGGTCCTTCCCAGTCTACATGACAGGGCTTGGTGACCACTGGGCATCAAGGGGGAGGTAGCACAGCATCATTCTATTTTCTCTAGTTTCTAGACTGCTTGGCCGTGATTTTGTCGGCACAGGGAGGAACTGTGGCAAGAGGCACAGGTTTAGAAAGAGACACTCATGTGAGAATCAAATTGTCTTCAAATTTCAAATAACTTTGTTCTGACTCTTCCCTCCAAAGAAATCTCCAGTATTATGTCCTGTTGTGTTCACCTGCTGTATACACAGAACCTAGAGTAGTATCTGGATAGCTTTATCATTTATCTAAATGTCCACTCAAGGGATATCTCCGGAGTCTGGGCCCAGCTGGCTAGGAGAGGAGTCATATTGCATATTTAGCAGATTTTTATGATTAGTAAAGAATGGTTCTAATTTGACCTAGCCCTTCATGCCTACTATTATTGGAAAGGAGACAGAAGATAACGGAGCATGGTTACTAAAGAATAACCTGTAATTTGATGGGGATTTGAGTGTTAAAAATCAGCATTAACTAGTATTTCAAGGTGAGCTCGAGAAGCCCTACATCAGCCCTGGACATACTGAAGAAAGTCCTCTCAACTCCATCAGGCCAAAGCAAGCTAATCTAAAACAAAACGTGATGGCAACATTCTCAGTTTGCATTTGGTCTAAAAGTACACAGATGAAATGTATTCAACTATATTCACTGGTGAGGTTTTAGAGAAAGACAGACTACAGTTACAAAATCACTGCTTAGAAGGATGGCCTCTAAAGCAAAATGTCACAACCCAAATGAGTTCCAGAAAACAAAACGCATTTTCTCTGTTAGGTATAATTTGCCACTACCGTGTAAGAAACCTCCATTTCTGGGAACCACAACACATTTGACTGAGGAACAAAAGCACCTGCCAAACCAACACAGAAAGCCAAAAAAAAAAAAAATGCCCAGTTTGTTGGCTCCTGAAAAAAGTAAACAGCAGAATGAAGTCGCAGGCCTCTATTCTGAAGAACCCCAGTGTGGTGAGTTAAAGGTATGTGTTTGCATCAGCAAGTTTATTCCATTCAACTCTGAAGCCCTCCTTGAGACTCAGACCCAGGCTAGTATCCTCTCTTGTGTGGACTAGTGCAATACACCCCTACCTGGTCTCCCAGCTTCTTCCTGGCCCCATCTGTTCAGTTTCAACACAGCACTTGTTGATCTTGTAAAGTGGAGGTCATGTGCCTTACTCGGCTCAGACTACTACAACAAAATATCATAGACTAGAGGGCTTGAACAACAGACATTTATTTCTTATGGTTCTGGAAGCTGGAAGTCTGAGATTGGTTTCTGGTGAGGGCTCTCTTCTTGGCTTGCAGACAGCCACCTTCTCACCATGTCCTCACATGGTGGAGAGAGAATGAACAAGCTCTGGTCTCTCCCTTCTCATAAGGACGCTCATCCATCCTAAGGGCCCCACCTTCATGATTATCTCCCAAAGGCCCCTTCTCCATGTACCATCACACCGAGGGCTAGGGCTTCAGCTTATGAATGGCAGTGGAAGGACGACACAAATATTCAGTCCAGAACAACAGGGCATGTGGCTCCCTGCCTCAGGTTCCTCCACTGGCTGAGAAAAAGCCAACGTCCTCACGCCAGTCGCTAGGCCCTACACCACCGGTATCCATAGGGAGGGCACAGCTCCCTAGGGAATGCTTGGGAAATCGACAAAGGTATTTTCTGGTGGTCACAGAGACTAGGGGACTGTATAGGCACTAAGTGTGGGGGACCAGGGATTCTAGTGGTCCTGCACAACCAAGGATTGCCCTGCATCTGCACGCCACTCTAATGTCCTGCCAGACATTCTCGCGGGTCAAAACCCTTTACTAATTATCTGAGCCTACAGTCTGTTTTACACATAAGCACAAATGTACTTTTTCATAATATACTGAATTTTCTCCGAACGTAACTACAGTGTAAGGCAGGTAAGGCTATACTTCTTTTGTTTGAATCACTACCAAGAACAGTTCACCATCTTGGAAATCCAGTTGCCATGGCTATGGTGGTAAACTGTCCTGCCCTTGTCTCCATCTGCATCAACAGGCACAGCATTTGCTCATGGGGGGAGTGTCAGTGTGTGCCCGAGCATTTACATGTTACATCCATGTGATTAAAAATTACTTTCCTATTATTTGTTTTAGATTACCCATTCGGTAATATGTTTATTTCTTTTTGAAACTGTGTATATGTAGTTTACTGACTATACATTTTGTTTCAGTAAGCATCTTTATAGTAAATGTTAAGTAAAGGAAGCGCGGGTCCCTCCTGCCCTGTATGGCTGGCCCATCTCTCTCTGAGCCGATCTCCTCCCGCTACATCAACTCTGTGCTCCTCCTCTACCATGCCAGGGACACTCCCACCCTTTTTTTTTTAAGGACACTCCGCCTTTGACCCACTATGCCTGCTGTCTACAAGACTCCCTTGCCTCCTTGAGCTCTTGTTCAAATGACACCTCCTCAGTGGTGCCCTCCCTGTTTAAAACTGCAGACTCGGCCGGGTGCGGTGGCTCAAGCCTGTAATCCTAGCACTTTGGGAGGCCGAGACGGGCGGATTACGAGGTCAGGAGATCGAGACCATCCTGGCTAACACGGTGAAACCCCGTCTCTACTAAAAATTACAAAAAAAACCTAGCCGGGTGAGGTGGCGGGCGCCTATAGTCCCAGCTACTCGGGAGGCTGAGGCAGGAGAATGGCGTAAACCCGGGAGGCGGAGCTTGCAGTGAGCTGAGATCCGGCCACTGCACTCCAGCCTGGGCGACAGAGTGAGACTCCGTCTCAAAAAAAAAAAAAAAAAAAAGAAAACTGCAGACTCCCACCCCAACCTGGCACTGCCCATTCCATGTCCCCACTTCATTTTTTCTCCAAACCTCTTGTCACTACTAAGTAACTGATTTCCTGTTTTCCCACTAGAATGAAAGTTCTATGATAAAAGGTTTTGCGTGTTTTGCTCACTTGCTGTATCCTCAGGACTTAGAGTAGCATCTGGATACCTTTATCATTTATCTGTATTTAACAATTTAGAAAGATGTTGAAATCTTTAGTTATAACCACAAGATTAAAATTAAACTGAAAACTCAGGGTATCTACACATTACTATCTTTAATCTTTGTATAGAAATGTAAGTTAAGGCCACTGGTATCCAGGGCTGAACTAAAACAAGCCAGTTTATTATTAGAAAAACAGACTTAGATCATCATGAATACTACTGGAAATTATTAGGCTGGGCACGGTGGCTCACATCTGTAATCCCAGCACTTTGGGAGGCAGATCACTTGAGGCCAGGAGTTTGAGTCCACCCTGACCAACATGGTGAAACTCTGTCTCTACTGAAAATACAAAAATTAGCCAAGCATAGTGGCGCATCCCTGTAATCCCAGCTACTCAGGAGGTGGAGGCACGAGAATCACTCAACCTGAGAGGCAAAGCTTACAGTGAGCCAAGATCACACCACTGCACTCCAGCCTGGGCAACAGAGGGAAACTCTGTCTCAAAAAAAAGAAAATAAATTATTAAACTTTAATTGGATTTCTCTAAATCTTCCTTTAAGTGTCTTGTAACTCCTCCTCCCTAATCAGTCACTGGATTCTACTGATTCTATTTCTGGCTTGCCTCTCACCCTTCCCATCCCTCCCTGCTTTCCAGGTCTGCTTCCTGTCTCTAGTCATCCCACACACAGCTGCTGGATTCATGGCAAAGCGAGCACCTGTTGAGTCACTCACCTGTTCAATCACATTAACAGCTCCCAATTTCCTGTTCAGTCAGATACAAATGCCTAAGTGCTCCCGTAAGGCTCAAGGTCCCCTTGTAATCCTCCCTCCCTGTACCTGGAGACGTTGCTAAGCTCCTGCTAAACGGGGTCAGCTCCTGCACCCTAGACCTGCTGCCTCCTTTGCTCTTCTCCAGGCCTCACTCCTGACTGAACTCAATTCACCCACCAGGGCTTACCTCCGACACCCTACTTCACAGAGCTTCCGGCCCTCCAAATGGATGTGGGCTTACAGCACATTACTGGTCCCTCTCATGAGTGGTTACAGGACTCCGCTGTGTTGAAGTCCTGTGTTCTTGTATTTTCACCAAGGGTTTAGACCACGGGGTTCTTGAGGACAAGGTCTGCCTTTTTCATTTTGGTGTCCTATACAACGGGGGTCCCCAACTCCCGGGCTGTGGACCCATACTGGTCTGTGGACGGGTCCGTGACCTGTTAGGAACTGGGCCACACAGCAAGAGGTGAGCAGTGGGTGAGCAAGCAAAGCTTCATCTGTATTTACAGCTGCTCCTCATCACTGGCATTACTGCCTAAGCTCCACCTCCTGTCAGATCGTTGGCGGCGTTAGATTTTCACAGGCGTGTGAACCCTATTGTGTACTGCGCATGCAAGCAATCTATGTGGCATGCTTCTTATGAGAATCTAATGCCTGATGATTTGTCACTGTTTCCCATCATGCCCAGATGGGGCCGTCTAGTTGCAGGAAAACAAGCTCACGGCTCCCACTGATTCTACGTTATGGTGAGTTGTAGAATTATTTCGTTCTACATTACAATGTAGTAATAACAACAGAAATAAAGTGCGCAATAAATGTAATGCACTTGAGTCATCCCCAAACATTCCCTGCCCCCGTTCCCCCAGTCCATGAAAAAACTGTCTTCCACGAAACTGGTCCTTGGTGTGAAAAAGGTTGGGGACTGCTGCAATACGGTCTCTCATATTCCAGGTTCTCTAAATACACATTCAATTGAGTTAAAAAGAGTCAAATTCGGGCGGGCGCGGTGGCTCATGCCTGTAATCCCAGCACTTTGGGAGGCTGAGACGGGCGGATCACGAGGTCAGGAGATCGAGACCATCCTGGCTAATGCGGTGAAACCCCGTCTCTACTAAAAATACAAAAAAATTAGCCGGGCCTGGTGGCGTGCGCCTGTAGTCCCCGCTACTCCGGAGGCTGAGGCAGGAGACCGGCGTGAACCCGGGAGGCGGAACTTGCAGTGAGCGGAGATCGCGCCACTGCACTCCAGGCTGGGCAACAGTGCAAGACTCCAACTCAAAAAAAAAAAAAAAAGAGTCAAATTCTTTCAACTCTAAGTTAGAGGAGAAAACAGGTTAACGCTGATGTTTGACTAAGTAACAGGACACAGTTTTGTTGGATACAGATGACGTTACTTGCAGAAATGAAGACTTGGAAAAAAACTACTTCAAGCATTATGTGCAGGGCAAAACAAAGCAGAATGAAGTGGCTCAGGGTGAAGATGCCCTGCCTGGGAACAATGAAACTGAAAAACATGCCCTAACATTCCATAGCCAAAGTGTTTCTCTCAATTCTTGTGTGATTTGCTGATTTTCATCTTTGGACAAAATAGGAAATCCTGAAGTTTGAAGGACTCTGTTTCATTTTAAAAACATTAAAAGGCTTAAATGCAATGGAGATACAGTACAGATGACATTCTTGGAAGCTGTCATAAAACACTCTACAGTCTTCCTGTGGCCACACACTCCTGAGAGAGCTGGTCTTTGGGCTGCCTTAAGTCCCTGCTGATCCAAGCAGGGCCCATGCAGGTGGGGCAGGACGGCCTGTGGTAACCTAGCTGCCATCATCTATGGATGGTAACGAGGTTTGTTGCTGAATTCACAAGACAATGTGTGACCTTCTGACATATGCCAACATTTTTCCATCTAGCATACTGTTTTGGAACATTTTATTAAGGAAGGAAAAACATTGGCTGTGCTCATGAAAGTAATGAGTCACAGAGTAGTGACGAAAGAGAATGATGCTGTTCAAACCCAAACCTCGGGCCAAATGAGATTTATTGCTAGACAGATTAAATAACATAGGTGACTCTGAAAGTCCCAAATCCTGGGATTTGCATGGCTTTATCTGGAAAAATTACTTTGGAAATCAAATACAATTTCCCAGCTATAGGGCTTGACTCTGCTAGTTACCATCAGTAAGAGCAGATCATAACATGGACGTATGGTATGTTAAGTAAGAAACAAGCTCAGTCTTTATTCCCCTCACCATAACAACCGAATAAAATGGTTAACTTGGATGAATGTCAAATCTTACAGCCCTCTGTTATTTCAGCCTCTATAAAAACAAATGAGTAATTTGAGGTGTTGAGAAGATACCTTCTTGTAATTATGATTACAAGATTCTAATCATGAGAACAAATTGAGTGCAGCATGTCTTCATAAAGACCAACCAGCCAGAGCTATTAATAGAAAAGCCTAGAGCCATTTTAACATGAAGTCTAAACAGAAGCAAAAAAGAAAAGCAGATAAAACGTGCTTCTTTAACTGATGCACTTAGTGGATAACCACAGCAAAACTACAAACATCCTTTGAGCAGAACACCTTTTCCTCTCTTGATCCCATTCTTCTTTATTTCTTATTTATTTTATTAGATAATGAGCAATGTTTTCTCTTTCTCCGAATATGTTTCTGTGGAACCAGCTAAGCAAATGTCCATGGTGCCCAAGGCCCAAATCCAAATTACCTTCTTTTAAAGTCCATTTGATTGAGCCTGTCCTCTTGCTGACAGCATGCAAACTTCCATCCAGCGTTGACACAAACAACAAGGTTTCAGGAAGCGTCACTGTGCTGGTACTTCCAAAAATCTGCAAGGAGATGTAGAAGAATCTTCATGTTGATATGATTCTTCACCTTGGGCATGTACAATCACAGAGCCCCCCACCCCCAAGGTTATCCAGCTAAAACCCTCCATTTTACAGATGAAGAAATGGAAGGTGGAGAGCCTAAATTCCCACTCACTCAGGACTAGAACCCAGGTCACCTCACTCTAAGCAGTGATCTTGCCTGCAGACAGGCAGGCTCATGACCTCACAGGACAAGGACAAGAATTCTGAAATAATCCATGGGCAGCCTCCGCTGAAATAAAGGGGCAAAGTATGCTCAGCTTTCTGACTTCCTTCTCTTGGATCTATTCTATTCTCGAAAACCTGATCATCTCATAAGACGTTATGATAAAAAAGAATGCCAACACCCATGCGCACACACACTATGAAATTTTAAAAAGCAAAGAATTAGGGGAAAATGCTTAAAGCAAAATAGGAAAAACAGCTTTCATCATACAAAGAATTTATAAAATAAAACACCAAGATTCCAATAAAGACATGTTATAAAAGTAAATGAATAAAAAGCATAACCCCAAACTGGTCCTCACTTAGAATAAAAATAAAATTTAAATTAAAATGGACCTTTTTTCTCAACAAACTTAAAACAAAACAAAAAACAAAAAAGCTATTTGAAAGGAAATAGCCAAAGGCTGTGAAATTTCTCATCCATCGCTAGTAGCACTGAGAATTACTAGGATCATCTTCCTGGAAAATATAAAAGTGCTCATAGTTTTTGATCCTGTAATTCCACTTCTATACTCTAAAGAAGTAACTCCAGAAATTCAAAAAGTTCTGTGCACAATGATACTCATGACATCCCATTTATAAACACAAAGACTGGAAAGACCCAAATTTCCAATAATATCTAAACAGCTAAGATAAATAAAGACATATGCTCAGTGAAATAATTATCACTAAAATAACACTTGGAAAAATCTACAATATAGAAAAATGCTGATATACATTATAAAGGAAATATAGAATCCAAGATTTGATATCCACTGTGGTTACAATTACACTGGACAGATATTTTTTGGCCTGCCTGTCCTCTGGCTTTGCTAGGAATTATACCCTCATTCCACAGGGTTTCCATGGGAGCAGGTGTGTGCGCACATGCACACACATGGACACATTTGCAGGTGACAGCTGGTAAGGTTTCCTGGATAAGATTTCCCTTTTGAGGTAGAGTCCCTTCAGCAACCCCACCCTTGGAATGAGATTTTCTCCTCCTTTGTCACTATACTATCCTGCAAATTAGCTTTTCCCCCGGGTCTTCAATTAAAAAAACACAGGCCAATGCAACTTGCCTATACTGCAACAGTTTGAATTCTGGCACAAATGCTATTTTTGAAACACAGAAGTATGGAGCATTAAATGTAAAAGGATTGGGGTTATTTGTGCATGGGAGCCTGTTCCCAGAAGGCCCAGCTACTCTCAGTAAGAGCCAGGATGCCTAATTAATCCTTCAAAGCCCACAGGCTCTCTCCAGGGCAGCCTGAGGTGGCAGGAGAAATACTCCGGGGTCCCGTATTCGTTTTCCATGGTGGAGACCCACCAGCGGAGGGAGTGAAATGGTTGCCAGAACTTTGCGCATCCTACCTCTTCGCTTTGCCCAGGGCCAGGGCCCACTCCCTGCAATGGGAGAAAGGATATCCAGCAAGCTGTGTTGCCAACTACCGAGTCTACTTTGTGCAAAGTCTCAAGTCTGAGGAAGAAGAATGCTTTTAATTCCACCTTTGGAACTAGGAAATTAATCTCTGAGTATGAATCGGCTAGGAAAACAGAAGCCTCAAGGGTGGTATCTGCCCTAGCTGGGGATGCAAAGGTCACTGTTTAGGAGTGGTTAGAATTATTTTGGCCCAGAGGGTCCAGATGGTGACAAGCCACCTGAACCAAAGGTACCTGGGCCTGGAGAACTGTGGCCCTATGACAAGGTCACCGGGAGTTCATGAGTAAACTGGCTAAGTGAATTGGGGCTGTCTGCCACCGAGGAGGGGGAATGGGTGTGCAGCTTGGTGTGGATGGCTGGATTATGTTAGGTGTGACAGTCTGGAGGATGAATAAGTGAAAGGGCAAATTATGCATACCTGGGGCCAAGAAGTGGAAATCCCTGCTGAGCCCTCCTCCACCCCTCAAAGTTACCACAGGAATAACCACTCTGTACAACAGGTCTTGTGGGGGCCACACAAAAAATGAGTTAAACTCTGGGTGGCTAAAATGGAAATAAGGCTGGGCATGGTGTCTCACCCCTGTAATCCCAACATTTTGGGAGGTCAAGGCAGGCAGATCACCTGAGGCCAGGAGTTCGAGACCAGCCTGGCCAGCATGGTGAAAAACCATCTCTACTAAACATATAAAAATTAGCCAGGCGTGGTGGCATGTGCCTGTAGTCCCAGCTATTCAGAAGGCTGAGGTAGGAGAATTGCTTGAACCTGGGAGGTGGAGTTGTTGCAGGGAGATTACACTGAGCCAAGGCTGCGCCACTGCACTCTAACCTGGGTGACAGAGTGAGACTCTGTCTCAAAGAATAAATAAATAAACAAGAATAAAGTGGAAATAAGACTTGAGAGAGCTCTGTGAATGTGTTTTCTGCCACATGGAAAAAGCTGAATGAGAAAGACACATAAACAGAAAGTAGCCTGAGAAGAAACATGGCTGAAAAGACTGGGAGAGCCCACCCTGGTTTCCACAGCTCCTCAGGCCTAGCTAAGTTCTTGCCCTTGGGCTCAGAGACACTCCAGTCCTTACAAAAACTTCCCCTCTTTGCTTAAGCCTGTTGGAATTAGGTTTCTGTCACTTGCAACCCAAAGAGTCCCTACCACACACCCAATGATGAAATATGCAGATAGAAAAAGGGAAAAAAAGGGCCAGGCACGGTGACTCATGTCTGTAATCCCAGCACTGTGGGAGGCCAAGGCAGGCAGATCACTTGAGGTCAGAGGTTCGAGACTAGCCTGGCCAACATGGTGAAACCTCGTCTCTACTAAAAACACAAAAATTAGCCGGGCGTGGTGGCAGGTGCCTACAATCCTAGTTACCCAAGAGGCTGAGGCAGAAGAATCACTTGAACCCAGGAGGTGGAGGTTGCAGTGAGCCTAGATCACGCCACTGTACTCCAGCCTGGGGGATACAGTGAGGCTCTGTCTCCAAAAAAAAAAAAAAAGAGAGAGAGAGAGAGAAAGGGAAAACAACACTGCAAAATTATAGCAATATTTCTTCTCTCATTTTTTAAACTTCCAATAATATGATTTGCTAATCTGTAGTGAATTTTTCACAAAGTAGAAAGAAGATGGACACGCTAGCAGGTAGCAGAGAAGCTTGAATTTAAAGAAGCTTCGGCAAGCGCCTAAGTTCCATGTGAAGCACTTTCCACCTCAGGACAGTAGGCAACTCAACCACCTTTGATCGTGAATCTCCACCAAACAAGGGATCAGAGTTTAGAAACACAGGGGTCTCCTAATAAGATTGTACGCGTCCAAGAATAAGAAGAGTTAGCTGTTATTAAAGCCAACAGTATAACCATAATGAACTAAATGCCCCAAATATATCTTATCACAGTATTAATATTTAAAAGGGTTAATATTTACTAAAAGATATCAGTGCTCCTTTGCTACTAGTGGAAGTACTAGTGGAAACAAAAGCCACCTGCCTTGTCTGAGCATCTTGGAAGCCACTGGAAGAGCAACTGTCTGCGGTTGGTTCGTGGATCAAAATAAAACACTAATCACGGCCGGGAGTGGTAGTTCACGCCTGTAATCTCAGCACTTTGGGAGGCCAAGGCGGGCAGATCACCTGAGGTCAGGAGTTTGAGACCAGCCTGGTCAACATGGTGAAACCCTGTCTGTACTAAAAAAAATACTAAAACATTAGCCAGACCTGGTGGCAGATGCCTGTAATCCCAGCTACTTGGGAGGCTGAGGCAGGAGAATTGCCTGAATCAGGAGGCGGAGGTTGCAGTGAGCTAAGATCACGCCATTGCACTCCAGTCTGGGTGACAGAACAAGACTCTGTCTCAAAAACAAAAACAACAACACCACCACTAATCACATGACTAATTCAGTCTTGGAAAAATCTCAAAAATACAAGGTTTAGAAAGAAGCTGAATTTGGCAACTGAGAATTCCGTCAATCACAATGTCTACAGAAATGTCACAAACTATTAAAATTGGCAGGTTGTTCTCCTCTCAAGGCTCTCAACGGTACCAAATCAAAACTCCTGGGAGCCACTCGGAACAGTGTTATTCTCTCATAAGGCAAATAAAAATTACAAATTTTCTGGCTTTTTGCCCTCTGGCATTTTTAAAAGCATGAACATGCCTGAGTTCAAATGTAGTTGCTATAGCTAACATGAATTAAACATGTTTCCAGATGCCTTGTGTGATACTGAGCACAGCTGAGAACTATTTGTACTTGAACAATGAAAAACGCTGCTTCACAAAGATGAACTTGCGCCTTGTTTTTGCCCAGCCATTTCAGTCCTCAGTGCTCACTTTTCTCTACAAGCAACATACCCTATGGCACATGCACTGGTTTCCAGAGAGCCTGAAAATGGAAAGAAAATGTCGAGTCTGCAGATCTGCGTCAAGTTAACAACTATTTGGAATTTGATTCAGTTTTAAAACTAGTAGTTGGGAGGTTAAAAAAAAAAAAAAAGTGGAACATATACTCCTGGCTTTGATGGTGACTTGTAGAAAGTAACCAACAGTAACTGTGGAGGGTGGGAAGGGTAATGGCAGGCATCTAGCTAGCATAGCCTAAAACTAAATATCCATTAGCTAATTGGTCCCCACAGACATCAGACTCTGTCCAACATGTGTCACTTAGCGCGGTCAAGACATCAGACTCTGTCCAACATGTGTCACTTAGCGCGGTCTTTGGTGGTATAAGAGTCCGCCCTGCAGCCCTACTGAGCTAAGACTGTAACAAGAGTCTCCCTCCCATGAAAGCCAACACAAGACCAGCACTGGATCCTGATGTTCAATGTTCTGATTATAAAGCAATGTTATGGCTGGACGTGGTGACCCATGCCTGTAATCCCAGCACTTTGAGAGGCCGAGGTGGGCGGATCACTTGAGGTCAGGAGTTTGAGACCAGACTGGCCAACATGGTGAAACTCTGTCTCTACTAAAAATACAAAAATTAGCTGGGCGTGGTAGCGGGTGCCTGTAATCCCAGGTACTCAGGAGGCTGAGGCAGGAGAATCGCTTGAACCCAGGAGGTGGAGGCTGCAGTGAGATGAGATCACGCCACTGCACTCCAGGCTGGGCGACAGAGTGAGACTCCATCTCCAAAAAAAAAAGCAATGTTACACAAAATCCAGCAGCTTCCCCATTCATAAAATCCACCACTCACTCTGCATTTACTGCAAGATGTAGAAGTGGCTATCAACTGCTTACGCAGAGATGATTGAAAGACACATCACCAACAATTAATCATTCCCTAATACTGTGAATTCAGCTGTTAATGCTCTTGCATTAATTAACTATTTAAATATATTTCAGGTAAGAAAAAAATATTTTCTTAAATGTCTTCTGAAATGACTTCATTTAGAAAAAGCCTTCAGTAAAGAGAATTATGGACACGGGGCACATAGGTGTTCAAACAGCACAAAAACAAATGAAATGGCCTCTAACAAAAAACCACCAGTTTCTAAACCAGCATTTGGGACTGACTGGTCAGGCAGGGAGGCAAGCTCATCAGTGGCTGGAGAACAACCAGCAAAAAACCCACAGCTTCCTGGGCATGGTGGCTCACACTTGTAATTCCAATACTTTGGGAGGCCCAGGCAGGAGGATTGCTTGAGCCCAGGAGTTTCAGGCCAGCCTGTGCAATATAGGGAGACCCCATCTTGACAAAAAAAAAAAATTAATTTGCCAGGTGTGGTGGTTTGTATATGCAGTTCCAGCTACTCAGGAGGCCAAGGAGGGAAGACTGCTTGAGCCTGGGAGGCAAAGGTTGCAGTGAGCCAAGACAGTGCTACTGCACTCTAACCTGAGCAACAGAGCCAGACCCTGTCTCAAAACAAACAAACAAAAAGCACCAGGGCTTGATCTCAGCAGCCTTATCACCGAAGTTTTGGCTTGTTTCCACTTACCACTGCACTGTTGCCCCATGCAATGGTAAGTACAGCAGGGAAGACCCTGCAAGCTCCTTTGAGATTCAGAACATATGAAAGCCGAATGTTCCTTATCAGGGGTTTCAGAAATGCTGCTTTTGCCAAAGAAATGCAGCTTGTCAATTTCAGACATACATTTCAAGAACTGATTCCCAGGTTAACTGACTACCTGATAACAAGGGACAGGGCCAGGCGTGGTGGCTCATGCCTGTAATCCCAGCACTTTGGGAGGCCCAGGCAGGTGGATCACCTGAGGTCAGGAGTTCAAGACCAGCCTGGCCAACATAGTGAAACCCTATCTCTACTAAAAATACAAAAATTAGCTAGGCGTGGTGGTGCACACCTGTAATCCCAACTACTCAGGAGACTGAGTCAGGAAAATTGCTTGAATCCAGGAGGCAGAGGTTGCAGTGAGCCAAGATCACGCCACTGCACTCCAGCCTGGGTGACAGAGAGAGACTCTGTCTCAAAAAAAAAAGGGGGTCAGAAATAAGAACATTAAAATGGCACAGCCTTTTCACCTCTAAGTCAGTGGGAGGATACAGTGTCATGCACACATGTTCCATACCCACAGTTTTCCAGTGATCTACACTTAACGAGGTTTAAAATCTCTGTTCCATTTACAAAACTGGAGCATCTTACCCCTGCAAAAAAAAAAAAAAAAGGCGTGTACACACAAACACACACACACACAGACACAGAAAACTTACGATTGTGAACTAGAGAGTCACACACTTCTCAGATGGCACGTAAATGGATCAAGTCCAACCCAACTGTACATCCCTGTCTCTTTTTTCTTCTTTTTTCTGAGACAAGATCTTGCTTTGTCACCCAGGTGGGAGCACAGTTGAGCGATCAGAGCTCACTGCAGCCTGACCTCCTAGACTCAAGCAATCCTCTCCCCTCAGTCTTCCAAGTAGCTGGAACTACAGGTGTGTGACACTAGCCTGGCCAATTTTTAAATGTTTTGTAGAGATGAGAGTCTCACTACATTGACCAGGCTGGTCCTGAACTCCTGGCCTCATGCAGTCCTCCCATCTCAGCCTTCTGAGTTGCTGAGATTACAGGCATAAGCTTAAAATAAAATAAAATAAAATAATTATCTGGCTGACTTACCTGATAATTAAAAAAAAAAAGACTTAACATAAAAATCTTTTCTACAAATCTCCCCATCCCACCTCCACTCCAACAGACCACAGAGTTTATACAATAATCCGGCTAATAACAAAAAAAAACTTTTTAGGAATATCACACCAATCTCTAGAATTTGTTCAGAGGCTGGTTTTTTTCTGTGTGTGTTTTTGTTTGTTTTGCTAATAGTCCTCTCTGTTCATTGGATTACTGTGTTATTGCATAATCCCAATGCTAGTTGTATTTATTTAAGGTTAAGAAAGCTGCCGGGCACAGTGGCTCACACCTGAAATCCCAGCACTTTGGGAGGCCGAGGTGGGTGTATCACCTGAGGTCAGGAGTTCGAGACCAGTCTGTCCAATGTGATGAAACCCCGTCTCGGCGGATCACGAGGTCAGGAGATCGAGACCATCCTGGCCAACACAGTGAAACTCCGTCTCTACTAAAAATACAAAAAAAAACTAGCCGGGTGAGGTGGCGGGCGCCTGTAGTCCCAGCTACTCGGGAGGCTGAGGCAGGAGAATGGCGTAAACCCGGGAGGCGGAGCTTGCAGTGAGCTGAGATCCGGCCACTGCACTCCAGTCCGGGCGACAGAGCGAGACTCCGCCTCAAAAAAAAAAAAAAAAAAAAGAAACCCCGTCTCTACTAAAAATACAAAAATTAGTTGGGCATGGTGGCAGGTGCCTGTAATCCCAGCTACTCGGGAGGCTGAGACAGGAGAATTGCTTGAACCTGGGAGGTGAAGGTTGCAGTGAGCCGAGATTGCGCCACTGCACTCTAGTCCAGCCTGGGCGGCAAGAGCAAAACTCCATCTCAAAAAAAGAAAGAAAGAAAGAAAGAAAACCATTCCTCCAAACTAAAAATACTTACATAATTTGAGCAAGGACAATAGAATATCATACAATACCACGTGTTCCTCAGTTCTTGGAACCTGCAACCTGCCAACAACAGCCAGGCTGCCTTTTGCAGCGCAGGGTTCATTGCCAGGACTCAAATCTACTGGATGGTTGGCACAGAGGTAAAACAATAAATTGGCATAAGGGTTCCTTTTAGTTGGCTAATGAATACACACTACAGTATTAAAGGTAAGACTTGAAACAGGTATGCAAGTGAGAGAAGGATTATATAACAAAGATTTCCAAGAAATTTTGTTTTACTGCCCAGTTAGGACATATGAAATCTTGAGAACAATTAAAAGTGCATGTCGCTAAATGTAGAATAATGATTTCAAGCGGATTAGAATGTGCTAAGGAATGAGAGCTTATAATTACTAACCTTGGCAATCATGCTTGGAGGTGGGAAGGGCACGCTACACAGGGGAATGTGCCTATGCCAAAGCACCTATCAAAAAAGGCAAGATAAAGTTGCCTGTACACACATGTGGATGTGGTGAGGGGTGCTGTCTAGATGGGTAAGAAAGTAGGGGCTAATAATGAGTAATGACAAATAGACTGGATTATTCTGCTGGCTATAACCGGCTGAAAGCCACAAGATGGATCAGCTGATTTTAAGAAACACCAGTGAGACACTTTCTGGCATGCCATAACAGGACACCAGTCCTACAGGGTTTCTTACACACACACACAAGTGCTCTCTCTCTCTCTCTCTCACTCAACCTGTGCAGTAACACCAATATAGCAGGAAGAAGTACCTCAAAATGGTATTCTATAACATAGACCCTTGAAAGGCACTAAAGGATATTCAAAACAAGGACATCTGTGTCTACAATTCTTCTACTTGCAGCAATATTATCTACCTCAGACGATAAACTCAAAGCCTGGCCATTTGTGATTCTCTGCTTTATAAAGGCAGCCAGCAGAGTACCACTTTCTAATACCATTTCATCACATGGTAGGAGACTGTCCCATCATGGCCAAAAAGACAAAAAAAAAAAAAAAAAATTCACCAAAGCAGTAGAACACTCAAATCAGTGCCCATAACATAAAGCTCTCTCAGTGATTAAAGCAAGCCCTCAGAGTAAAAGTCTCACAATGATCAGGAGGGGCTCAAGTCTCAGCTCACAAAGCACTATCTCTGAAGTTATGTTAAGTAAAGACCTAATTACGACAGATACAAAGAAAAATTGTTTTGTTTTGTTTGTTTGAGACAGGGTCTTGTTCTGTCACCCAGGCTGGAGTGCGGCAGCACAAATTACAGCTCACTGCAGCCTCGACCTCCTGGGCTCAAGCAATTCTCCCTCCTCAGCCTCCCAAGTAGCTGGGACTACAGGCATGCACCACCATGCCCGGCTTTTTATTTCATTTTTTGTATGTTGCCCAGGCTGGTGTTGAACTCCTGGGCTCAAGCAATCTTCCTGCCTCACCTCCCAAAGTGCTGGGATTATAGGCTTGAGCGGCTAGCCTACACAAAAGATTTTTATTCAAATCAAACCCTGTTCCCTGACCCTCATATCATTTACACATACAGCAGCAAAGCACTTATACCCAAATATGGAGATTTCTATACAGCCACCTGAACAGTGAGTAACAGAAATTTCACTACTTTTAGTCTCCTGTCTATGGAAGGACATTCAGAACAGAATTAAAACATCAGCCATAGACACAAACAAAAGTCTTACTGTTTTAAAGATTTCAGTCCACTACTAAGTCATTCCAAATTCTGTTATACTTCGTTTACCTGCTTGTAGGTCAGCAATAATCCATCAACCATACAGTTCCTTCTAACCAGTCTATCGGCTGTTGTGTTTCCTGATATTAAGTCAATAAAGGCAACCATGACATTTGCTTTGGATGGGAGTCAAGTGTCTAGCTGGGATGCAGTAAAGGCCAAGGCCTAACTAAATGGCACTGTGTGGTTTCCAAACTAAGCAGCTGAGAGAGTTAAACTTTCAGTGTTTGTGGCAAGTCTGGCATATGGTGTAATTAACCACCACCCAAGACAGTTAGGACTCTTCTTCAGTTTAGGCTACTATCCTCCTTTAATAGATCTGACAAAAAAAAAAAAAAAGTACCTCATAAATCCACCATATTCCTGAATGGAAAGGTATGCTAATTTCACAATAGGTGAATATAGTTCCCCCCACACTGGTTTTGGGGCCCTGGGCTGAGTGTCTGAGTTCAACCATTTGCAGTTCTGTTTATGTTCATGGTCGCTCTGCCATCCACTTATATTGCCATCATTGGAAGAAGAAATATATCTGGGCACGAAAGGTGCTACATGAAATCCTTTCCCCCGCCATGGTCAGGAAAACAAGCCCTTTTTCTCAGGGTGGTATCAAATCCCTAAGGTCCCTGAGGATCCCTGGGGAGCTAAGCCAAATCCCACATTTTACAGATATGAAAACTGAAACCCCAGGTTACACGATCATTTAGTGGTTGAGCTTTAGAATGCAGGTGTCGCTACTCTATTTTGTTGTCTTTGCTAAAGGGAAACAGCACCAACTGATATCTAGTAACAACCAAGAAATGTATTGGGCTAATTTACTTTAGTGGAGAAACATCCTAAACAAACTAAACTAATACAGGCCCAACAGATTATAAATTTGTATGTGCACCATCAGCCTTACAAAAAGTCAAATTTTATCCATTTGAGTATGTCTACTCATGCGTAGTTAAGAAGTCCTGGCCAGGCGCAGTGGCTCACACCTGTAATCCCAGCACTTTGGGAGGCAGACACGGGTGGATCACCTGAGGTCAGGAGTTCGCGACCAGCCTGGTCAACATGGTGAAACCTCGTGTCTACTAAAAATACAAAAAATTAGCTGGGCGTGGTGGCAGGCACCTGTAATCTCAATTACTTGGGAGGCTGAGGCAGAAGAATTGCTTGAACCCAGGAGGCAGAGGTTGCAGTGAATCGAGATTGCGTCATTGCACTCCAGCCTGGGTGACAAGAGATTCCAAAAAAAAAAAATCGAAGAAAAAAAAAGAAGTCCTCACAGAGAAACCCCAAGGGGAAAAAAAATAATAATAATTTAATTACATACCAACTTTTTCAGTCCTGGTAATAGCAACTAATCTGAAACTGTCAATTTTGCTCTTCACATTTAGTTAGGAATTTCTTGCAGGGGACAGTAGAGTAGATAGGGGAGTCAAGTAGAAAGTGGGAAAATACTCTAGTTAAAATAAAATTACCTACAAACAACTGTATTTATGACATAATTGCTACCCACACTGGCCAGATGTTGCCAAACTTTAGGCTAGAAGTACTAGGAAATACACCTCGAGTTGAGATATCTGGCTTGACTGACTTCTGCCAGCCACGATTCCCACTGTTTGAAGTTGATTTGAGGATCACACACGTCTCTACTGGCCCAGGCCACCATACCACCTTCCTCTCTCCAATTAGCAGGATAATCCTTTAAGTCCATGCGGCTGCACACAACGCAGATCCACCAGTAGGGACTGTTTACTGCTTCTGGGATGTGTAATTTTTGAGATGAAAAGGACCGAAGAGATTACCTTACCCAACCCTCTCATCTCACAGGAAAGGAAATCAAGGCTCAGAGAGGTGAAGTGACTTGCCCAGGGCACCACAGACAGTTAACCATAGACACTGGACTGGAACCAAGGCCTCCGCCTCCCCGTCTAGTCCTTTTGCCCACTATGCCACACTATAATTTCACTACTTTAAATCATGGTTCACTGGGAGCCAACGCCTAAATTACTTCAGGCCTGAAGCTCCCCCTCTGAATCCTGCTGGGGTAGATGAAGATCGGCACTCCACTTTGATATGAGGGTTGGATCTTTCGGATGAGACCAAAATGTAATATTTAGAGTCTCTATAGAAACCCAGTATACCAACTGGCACTGCAAATTATACAGGGAGGGGTCCTTAAAAAATGTTCAGCATGAAAATTCCTGAGATCCCACTGTTCGTCTAAGTGGGTGGGAATAACACACAAAAAAGTCAAAGGTCACAGCCTTAATCACCATAAAAAAAATTCCTACAATACACATTTACCCAAACCAGTCTTTTAAAAAAAGTTTGTTAATTTTTATTTTTCACATTGACATATAAAAATTATTTATACTTATGGTGTACAACATGATGTTCTGATATATGTATACGTTGTGGAATGGCTACATCAAGCTAATTAACATACCCATTACCTCACATATTTATCATGTTTTTGTGGTGAGAACATTTAAAATCTACTCTCTTAGCAATTTTCAAGTATATAATATGTTGTTATTAACTATAGTCACCATGTTATATAATAGATCTCCTGAACAGCCTAGTTCTAATGGTTTTTAAAAATGTCCTTTGATGAAGACGATGATAATGTGGCCACTGCCAACTCCTTTGATGAAGCCAACATTCTTTTAATGTCAGTGCCAAGGAAACGCGCATTACTGATCAGCACAGCACAACTCCTTTGAACTGTAAGGCCCATTTTAATGACCAACCATAAACTGATGGGCCTCACACAGTAAGCTATGACTGCTTCACTTGGTAGAAATAAGATGCTCACACAAAAGAAAGCATATTCTGATAACTGACTTTTTCTTGTCAATATTACATCAGATTTCTGTAATTTCAGCATAGGTTTTCTATTTTCTAGGCTTCTCTGACAGGAGATCTTTATGCATCCTCACACGTTTAAATAGAGATTGGAAAGCACAAGAAACTGCTAGGAAGACTGTGTTGGCACAACCAAACCTTCCGAGTTGAGGCTTGAAAACAGGACTCAGAAACAGGCGCAAAGCATGAGGAACCGGCTAAGAGCGAACAACGCTGCTTTCTCCTGCTTATCAAGTGGTTGGCAGGAAACAGAAGCAGGAAAGAAATACCAACGAGGAGACAGCAAACCTATGGGCTCAAAGAGGAGGACTTTCCAGACATCAAAGGAAGAACTCCCTTGTGAAAAGGGAAAAACGGCTGTCCCAGGCAGGAATGGGCAACGGACTATACTACAAAATATTTTTTAAAAGTTTGTTTTTATTTTTTACATTGACATATAAAATTTATATATACTTATGGTATACAACATCATGTTCTGATATATGTATACATTGTGGAATGGCTAATGGTCTTATCAATGTCCTATACATGTATACATTGTGGAATGTACAATGGTCCTATAAAGGACATTCTCTGCTGTCATTCTCAGTTTTCCCAGAAATCTCTCTTTCTGAAGTCATCACCCTGGTCAGCATTCTGCCTAGCCTGGAAGTCATCCAATCTTTTTTTTTTTTTGAGACGGAGTTTCATTCTTGTTGCCCAAGCTGGAGTGCAATGGCGCGATCTCGGCTCTCAGCAACCTCCACTTCCCGGGTTCAAGCGATTCTCCTGCCTCAGCCTCCCAAGCACCCGGGATTATAGGCACGCGCCACCACGTCCAGCTAATTTTTTTGTATTTTTAGTAGAAACAGGGTTTCACCATGTTAGCCAGGCTGGTCTCAAACTGCTGACCTCAGGTGATCTGTCCACCTCAGCCTCCCAAAGTGCTGGGATTACAGGCATGAGCCACCGTGCCGGGCCACGTCATCCAATCTTATTGACAACTTCTCTAGGTCCCAGAAGTGGACATGGGCATCTGGATTGTGGGGCAAGGTGGCTAAGTTTCCACATTTGTTTTTTCTTTTAAAAACTGAGGAATAACAACATCCCTCTAAACACTAAGAAAGCAAAATAAATATTGAGAATTTCAAAAGAGTTATACAAATATTAAGAGAGATTATTTAATACAGAAAAAATTTGTGGCAGCCAAAGAAATCATCAGGAAGTAAACAAAACTCAAAAACCTGACTACCCACTCTGTCTCAAACCTCCACTGCTCCTCATCTCTTACCCTCATGGGCAGACAGCAATAATGTAACAACTGATGCTAGGAGACAATCAGGAATAATTAAGGAAGAGTTAAAATACGTTTGGCTTGTGGTGTTCAAGAAGGAAGCAGTGGCCAGGCGCAGTAGCTCACGCCTATAATCCCAGCACTTTGGGAGGTCAAGGTGGGCAGATCACTTGAGGTCAGGAGTTCAAGACCAGCCTGGCCAACATGGTGAAACCCCATCTCTACTAAATACTCAAAAATTAGCTGGGCACAGTGGCACATCCTTGTAATCCCAGCTCCTCAAGAGGGTGAGGCAGGAGAATTACTTGAACCTGGGAGATGGACGGTGTAGTGGGCTGAGATTGCACCACTGGACTCCAGTTTGGGTGACAGAGCGAGACTCTGTCTCAAAAAAAAAAAAAAGAAGAAGAAGGAAGTAGAGTGTAACCGCTGAGGAGACTGTCAGTAAACATTACTACATTTTAAGTTATCGGATTGTATTTCAATCATTTGGATACTCACCTATGATGCTGCTACTAAACGAGTCAATAGACACTTATTAAGCTCAATGTAGCTCCTGAGCAGTATAATGTGGTTGTTAAAAGGGTAGATTCTGGAGCCAGACCACCTAAGGCAATCACTTACCTCTCTGGGCCTTGAGTTTCTCACCCATAAAATAGGGATAATGCTAACTAACTTTAAAAAGTTGTTGGGAAAAGCTTCTGGATAGCTGAACACATGGAGGTTCCTGATGGGTAGGGCATACCCCAAGGGCATGAGATGTCCATGCTCCTTCCTGCACGCCTTGCCCTATGAGTCTCTTCATCTGTATCCTTGATAATAAACTGGTAAATGCAAAAGTCACCAACTCTAGTCTAATTGGATTGGGCGACACGCAGACTCTGAGGCCTAGTGTGAGGCTCACACTGTCTGCTCTGGTAGACAAGAGATCATGAGTGCTGGAGAGCACAAACTTGGGTGTGCTCTGGAGGTGGAGGCTTAATCTAGCTGAAAGAAATCTCTGGGAATGGATATCAGAAGATCCGGCCTTAATGTATTTCCACGGTGACTAGCAGGCTTTTCTCCCAAGAAGGTGAGCCAAAGGATGATCTAAACAAAAGCTGTGTTTTAAATATTTAAACAGTTACTGGTTAGTTGGTTCCCTGGCTATCTAGTTGCCAGTGCGGCATCATGCAGTGACCTATATGTTTAAGCTGTTAAATGTGCTACCCCCACCAATAATGAGATAGACTTTCATGAAAACTGTGCAGTTGTGTGGATGTTTGTTTTCATGTTCCCTTAACCACTGCATATTGCCATTGAATGAGATAGATCAGTGGGTATTTTAGGATGAGGTTAAAAACATTTTATTAAATTCAACCATCATTCGAACTACTTTTGCTATCCTGTAACATTAAAAATTATGAAATAAAACAAGTATACATAATTAGTGGCTCCAAGTAGTTGCAGAGTTAAACATTTCCAGCTACAGCCAAATCTCCCTGGTATCTAACACTTTATTTTTCCAGAGCATTTTGCCCTTTATGTAAATCTTTTGCTTTTTTTTTTTTATTGAGACAGAGTCTCGCTCTGTCGCCCAGGCTGGAGTGCAGTGGCGTGATCCTGGCTCACTGCAACCTCTGCCTCCCAGGTTCCAGCAGTTCTCCTTCCTGCCTCAGCCTCTGGAGTAGCTGGGATTATAGGCATGAGCCACTATGCCAAGCTAACTGTTTTTTTTTTTTTTTTGAGACAGAGTCTCATTCTGTCACCCAGGCTGGAGTGCAGTGGTGCCATCTCGGCCCACTGCAACCTCTGCCTCCTGGTTTCAAGCAATTCTCTGCCTCAGCCTCCCGAGTAGCTGGGATTACAGGTGCCCACCACCACACCCAGCTAATTTTTGTATTTTTAGTAGAGATGAGGTTTCACCATCTTGGCCAGGCTGGTCTTGAACTCCTGACCTCGTGATCCACCTGCCTCTGCCTCCCAAAGTGCTGGGATTACAGCCATGAACCACCGCGCCTGGCGACCTTTACCTAAATCTATGCCACAAAGTCCTCTGTGTCCCTAGAATAATTCCATGAGCTTTTAATAAGAAGGTAAATGCTTAAAAAGAAAAAAGAAAAACTATTGCAAGGAGAGTTGAGTCAACATAAGTAAAGCTCTTAGAACGGGCCTAACATACAGTAAGCATCATGTGTCAGTTATTATTATTCATTAAGAACTGTATGAGACACTAGGATCTAATCACAACAAAAGAGATCTGATTCCTGCCTTCATGGAGCTTACAGTCCAATAGGAGACCCCAGTAATCGATAATGACACAAACATAAAATGACGAATTGTAGTAAGTGCCATGAAAGGGTCATACTGGAAACTGCAACAGCATAACAGAAGAAGAGGATCTGGTCTTGTGATGGTGGGGGAAGCACAGTGTTAAAGGAGATTTTCCTGAAGAAGTGATGTTTGAGTTAAGATCTATAGGAATGGAAAAAGGAAAGAAGAATTTCCTGGCAAAGGGAAGAGCCTATGCAAAATTCTGAGACTGCAGAGAATTTGTTGTGTTTTGAGGACCCAGTGGACCAGTGTAGCTGGAGAGAGAAAGCAGAGGGGATATGGGACACGGTGGGGTTAGGGGAGAAGTCCCAGCATGCACTCATACGGAGTGGGCCTCAAGGGTCAGAATCTTTTTTCACATGTCTTATTTGTTATCTGTGCGGCTGAAGGAAAGAACAGGAAGGCTGCTGTTCACATCGTTGTAAAGCCAACCTGGAAGAAAAAAAAGCGTTCCCCCTAAGGTGAGGTGTGTAATACACCAACCACAACCTGTTCACACTCTCGGTGAGTCTCCTCCACTGTTTTCATTTATACTAACATTAGACTGATGTTGCCTAGCTGGTTTACAGCTGAATATTAGCAGAACACATCAGAACTTCATAGGAGAGTGTAGTAAATATGGCTGTTTCTGTGATGAAATGTGGCCATCAGGACAAACCCCAATGCAGGTTTTCTTGCTTCCTGAGACTCCTCATTTGAAGTGGAGCCATTTATCTGGCTAGCCATCACGCATGGAATCAGAAAGCTCCCTCTGAAGGGCTGAGTTAAACCTGTACCTTCCTGTCTTTTTAATCTTCCAGGCTCCCCATCTCCACCGTACCTGCAGTCAGTGCCAGGACTATTTTCATTATAAGAGGCAGAAATCTTGGGGGTACTAAACTTACAGGACAAGGTAAATAATTGGCTCATGGTCTCACATTACTCAAGTAGGCTGGCAAGGACTTCAGGATTTGCCAGTCTCTTCCAGGCACTCCCTGCCTCATACTTCTTCCTGTTGGCTGACTCTTCTATTTCAACTCCTATGTGCTAGTTCACTTACTCCAACCCCGCCCCTAGGCTGGACTCTTATCCTGCATATATACAGAAAGAAGGGTCCTGTTACACACAAGGCAATGCCACCACAAGGCCTATAAAACTCCTGCCTTCAAGGGGTTTGCCGTCTAGCAAGAGAGCCGTGTAATGCAGAAAAAAAGACGGCAAGTTCCATGGCCGAGCTTCCCGAAAGCTGACTTGGCATCATCCCCAGGTCCTGCACAGAGCAGTTCCAAGAGTCTGGGCCCACTCTACCCTGCTCGGCTGTCTTCTTACTCCTTGCCCTAGCCTGTGTCCATATAGCTCCAAAACCTGTTATTTTATCCTCTCAAACTCTTTGGTTTAAAAAAAAAAAAAAGTTCCTCAGGTATCCTCATGAGTCTGGAACATATAGATGCTTTTGAGGTGAATGAAGCTGACAGAAGATGAGGTGGGCACACAGATGCGTGTTCTGGTTTGAGCTCTGGGCAAGTCATTAGATTTCTCTAGGCATGAGTTTCCAATTTTAGAAAGTAAGAAGCCTGAGGTGTGGATGGTGGCTGCAGCTCTGAAGCATGACGAGCCATGACTTACCAGACCCTCATCTCTCCTCAGGCTTTGCTGCAGCTTCTTCTGGCCCCAACCAACCGAAACATGCCCAAAATCCACATAAGAATTTGAGAGTTTAGAAGTCCTGATGCCTTTGAACACAGTCCTTTCCAATCCTGGTCTTGCAACATCTAAGTGTCTCCACTTACCTCAAAATATTGCAACATTAGAAATTAGTAATAATCTAAGTCATTTTAAGGTTCAGGATAGGGAAAAGAAATACCATGAAAATCAACTAATGTTACATGGGACCAGGTAGCTGACTCCTAGGCACACACACCTACTGTAGACTCTAAAACCAACCATCTCCTAAACTGAAAGGGCAATGCCTTTTCTTCTCCCAACCACAAAACAGATAAGTGATTGAACTTTTACCAGGCAATGAAAGCCCCAGAGATTTCCAAGCACTGAACCATCAAGATTAAGATAACTTAGGGTCAGTTTTACAAGCAACTGTGGCTTGGTTCCCAGTTAGCTGAGCACCAAAACTACAGATAAACTTGTTCTTAATCTCCACATATAAAGGAAACCGTTTTCTTCTTTGCAAAACCAGCTCATGGCAAGTGGAAAACGAACCCTAACAGAATTCTAGAATAAGGTCACTGGATTGCTCATAATGAGGCAGTACCTTTAAAGGTCACAGATTCCCCAAATTCGTTCTTACAACTTTCTTACAGCATTTGTTTATCTGGAGATGTTACAAATACTTCTACAATGGCAAAAACAATGTAATCTTATTTAATATAAAAAAAAATACACACACACATACCCATTTGTGTATCTGGAAGCACAGCCATCACAAAAATCAAAGAATGGCCGGTTCTTACCCCTCTGAGTTGTCGGGGCTTTCTGAGAGTTCCCTGACAGGACTTAATGTCTTATCATGTTATCCTTAAAAATCAACAATGTGGCTGGGCGCAGTGGCTCACACCTGTAATCCCAGCACTTTGGGAAGCCAAGGAGAGTGGATCACAAGGTCAGGAGATCGAGACCATCCTGGCTAATACGGTGAAACCCCCGTCTCTACTAAAAATACAAAAAAAAAAAATTAGCTGGGCGAGGTGGCAGGTGCCTGTAGTCCCAGCTACTCAGGAGGCTGAGGCAGGAGAATGGTGTGAACTCAGGAGGCGGAGCTTGCAGTGAGCCGAGATCTCACCACTGCACTCCAGCCTGAGCAACAGAGCGAGACTCCATCTCAAAATAAATAAATAAAAAATAAAAAATAACAACAACAACAACAACAGCAACAATGTGACCAGGTGCAGTGGCTCACGCCTGTAATCCCAGCACTTTGCGAGGCCAAAGCAGGCAGATCACTCGAGGCCAGGAGTTTGAGACCCACCTGAGCAACATGGCGAAACCCTGTCTCTACTAAAAATACAAAAATTAGCTGGGCGTGTTGGCACATGGCTGTAATCCCAGCCACTTGGGAGGCTGAAGCACGAAAATCCCTTGAACCCGGGAGGCAGAGGTTGCAGTGAGCCAAAATCATGCCACTGCACTCCAGTGTGGGCGACATAGCGAGACTCTATCTCAAAAAAAAAAAAAAGAAAAAAGAAAAAGAAAGTAAAGTCAACAATGTTCACACTCAGTCCCTCATATTTGCTCAGGATTTTCAGACACACCTGAGGACTATCAACACCCGTCCTCCAGAAGATTAGACAAGAAACAAACGAGAGTACCAACCTGTATATTACCCCAACACTAAGTGAGGTGGTGCTATTTGGAGTGCAGGAAGGGATCTAGTCTAGGAGAGTACAGTGGTCAGGGAAGGCCCTAGGCCCTATACAAGACAGGTGAGCAATAGCCAATGAAACCACTGTGGCAACTTACGAGGCCTCCGTTTCCGCGCTCTGCTCTGTTTCTCCCCTACAACCCCTGCAGAACTTTATCACCTTGCCACATTCTATATAATGCATTTACCATGCTATTGTCTATCCCAACCAACTAGGTAGAAGTTCCTTTAGGGCGAGGGTCTTTGTTTTGTTCATGTGTCCTAAGCATCTCGAACAGTGCTTGGCATAAAATATGTAGTCAAAAAGTTGATAAATAAATGAACAGACGAACAGATGAAATTCACTACATTCAAGAGCTAGGAAGCTGGGAGGCTCAGAGCAAAGCAGCCCTCCCATCTTCTACCTCCCCATTGAGAGTATGAGGCTGCACCAGAAAAAGAGGTGGCCGGGGGACTAATCACTTTCACCTAAATGGTGATCCTAATTTGGGAAGACATTTGGAAACAGGCTCACCAAAGAGATTTTCTGGTTCCATTGCTTTGTTTTACAGATGAGGAAGCAGAGGGGGAAATAACTCATTTGCCCAAAGTTGCACAGCTAGCTAGTACAGAACCTCCGGACTTTCCCTTATTGAAAGAATACATACAATGTCATCACATGGAGCAAAAACACATATAGAAACAAGATACTAACCCTGTGATTACATTTAAAAACAGCAAAAATGATAAACTCTGCCTATCTGCTCAAGGAGTGCAGAACTGGTCTGCCACTTGGGATTTCCTTTAAGCATTAAGTTAAATTAGGGAACAGCCCTGGTGCTAGAGTCCACATAGCGCTTTCAGGCCAGGTGCCAAGCCCCATTCCGAGGTTGTATTCAAAGAGCAGGCTCCCAATTCTACTGACATTTGTCAACCTGGTTCCAGCAGAGCTTTGGATTTGGTCCAGCCCACTCAATGTGATGCTTGGAAGCAAGTGTCCTCTTGTTTCTAAACCAGCTAATAAGGATCCTCTGAGAAACAACTGAGATGGGTCCATGGGCTGAGACAACTGACTGGTCCTCTCCTGTGTTTTACAGCTGGGCTTGTCAACTCGGCACCTGCTATAAAAACCCTTCCAGGGAACTCTGCCTGACTCAGGCAATGAGGCTAACAGCCAGTTCTCACATGAAAAGGGGAAGGGAGTGTCACAGCCTGCACCCTCCCACCATTTGCTTCCAAAACATACGTTCCCACCCTGATAGGAAAGTTCCTGTTTGTTCACAAGCTTCTTTTTGTGCTTTAACTAACTCACTCCTTCTACAAATCCCTTCTCCTCACTCCCACTGGCTACTTCACTTTTGTTATAGAAGGTTCTTTTAAAACCATGAAGATTATTTTACCCATCAGGGTACTGTGAAGGAACCTGGAAAACAGTATTGTTTTGATTTCTTAAGCCTCATAATATATGGAAAAGGCAATAAACAAATATATAAATAAACAAGCATAAGTTGGGTAACTTTAAATAAACATTTAAACATCTTACAATTCAGTAACTAAACATGTTTTAATATAAGGCCCATTAGTTAAAGCTGACAAAAGCAATTTCAACCATTTGTACTCAAAGAAAAAAATCTATTGGTCTTAAATTACTTGCTCTTTAAAAGTTGAATGATATAGTATAGTAAAGAAAATGTAATATTAGGTTCCTTTTTTTCTAGGCTTTTTTTTTTTTTTTTGAGATGGAGTTTCACTCTTGTTGCCCAGGCTAGAGTGCAGTGGTGGGATCTTGGCTCACTGCAACCTCTGCCTCCTGGGCTCAAGCGATTCTCCTGCCTCAGCTTCCCAAGTAGTTGGGACTATGGGCACACACCACCACGCCTGGCTAATTTTTGTAATTTTTTGAGTAGAGACGGGGTTTCACCATGTTGGACAGACTGATCTCTAACTCCTGACCTCAGGTGATGCCCTGCCTCAGCCTCCCAAAGTGCATGGACTACACACATGAGCCACCGTGCCTGGCACTTTTCTTCTAGTTCTAACACTAACTAGTGGACTCTGTCAATCCTACCCTCTCTGTAAAATGAGCCGAATGCTGTCTCTAGTCTGGTCCCGTGCTCTGCGACATGACTGGGAATTTGGGGAAGCATTTGTTCTTTCCAGGATTAAGCTACAAAAATTACTTGAAGGCCTCATCCTGGCTGCACACCTGAGTCACTTGGGCCTTAAAACATTTTTTATTGGTTCGTTTGGTAGAGATGGGGTCTCTCATTGTTGCCCAGTCTGGTCTCAAACTCCTGACTTCAAGTGATCTTCCTGTCTTGGCCTCCCAAAGTGCTGGGATTACAGGTGTGAGCCACTGCACCTCGCCTTAAACTTTTTTTTTTTTTAAAGAAAGAAAAGATGCTGGCCCCCACTCCCAGAGATTCCAATTTCATTCACCTAGGATGGGGCCTCAGCATAGGGTTTTTAAAAAGCCCCCCAGGTGACTGAGTCATGGCTGGGAAGCACTGCCTCAAGTAACACATTCCTAGCCACAACTGTGGCTCCCAGTACAGATGATTCTCTCACTCCTAGTGGCCTCTCAGGAGTCACGGGCCATTTGCTTTAAGAGAAGAGAGATCTGATTTACCTTGGTCAACAAACTCCTCTGATTCAACTGGAGATCAATGACGATGTTAGGTTCTAGGGGTGACAGCACTGTTTGTTCAGAGAATGTACAGAAAAATTTGGTTTCCATGACAGACACTCCTGCAGCCCAGACAAACAATTATTCCCTCATCTGACATAGAGGGGGGAAATGATCCACCGGAGAATGGTATGGTTTTGAATTATAATTATAAATTAGTCTACTAACAAAGGAAGTCATGTTTAACACATGAGAGGACAACTCTGGGCCAAGGTTCATTTTTTTAACAGTGAAACATCATGCTGAGTGAAAAATGAAACTGACATGGAATAATCACAAACCATTTACCTCATGGGGTTTGGCAATGGAAAAATTAATCTCACTCCTGATAAGAAGAGCCCACCAAAAGAACACTACACACTATGGGTCACGTCCACCCAAGCAAATATCCTGAAAGCTCCTCTAATTCTATAGAAAGACACACAACTGGTGCAATCCCATTAAAGAATATAAAATATAGCTGAAGCAACACCTCCCCCCCCCATCCATACCCACTTGATTGATGATAATACAGCCCCTTGTTTTATTGGTCTTCATCAGTCTCAAAAAGGAATTCAATAAATATCTGCTGAGTGCCCACTACAGTGGTTATAAGCAGCATGCCATGTTAAATGCCACAGAGGATACAACCAACAGCAAGCCAGGGTCCCTGCCTTCTAGGATGAACCAGCAAGGGAAGGGAGACACACTCCCAGGGGCACCTTCCTGGCCCCCTTGCTCCTTCCTTCCCTCATTAGTCTCTTCTGAGAGCTACCTAAGCTAACTTGAATCCCTCCATTGTGGTTTAGGAGCCACAGTCACGGCCACTGTCTCTCTCCTGTCATCATAGACCTGCTCCCTGGTGCCAGAACTGCTTGGCAGGTGGGGCCTCTGCAAAGGCAAATACCCAGAACCAGCATGGTAATGCAAAAGTTTCAGGATTTCTTAGTGAAGGCTGTGACTGAGCCAGACAAGAGAGGCTTTGGTTAAAAGCCTCTAAGGAAAGAACTTTCAGTTTTGTTCTTTCAGACATATGACTAGGCGAGATGTTACTGAAAACATGCACCTGCTTGGATATTATTAGACTCCAAGCAAAGAAATGAGCTTAAACTGTGAATTAGGCTTAGCAGGCTTTTTTTTTTTTTTGAGATGGAGTCTTGCTCTGTCGCCCAGGCTGGAGTGCAACGGCAGGATCTTGGTTCACTGCAACCTCCGCCTCCTAGGTTCAAGCAATTCTTCTGCCTCAGCCTCACAAGTGGCTGAGATTACAGGTGCCTGCCACAATGCCTGGCTAATTTTTGTATTTTTGTAGAGATGGGTTTCACCATGTTCGCTGGTCTTGAACTCCTGACCTTGTGATCTGCCTGCCTCAGCTTCCGAAAGTGCTGGGATTACAGGCGTGAGCCACCATGCCCAACCTAGCAGGCTGTTAATCCCTACTCTTTCCATGATTGCTGGATTTGACTCTACAGTTGAAAATGGTCAATTTTCCTTACGGAGACTCTCAGGTGAAGGCAGCCCATCTCAAAACGGCATCTTCGCACAACTGCAACAGAAGGCCATGATTCTTGACAGAGGAAAAAGAGCATTATCTGGGTATTTTCCTGAAGCTTACAAGAAAGCCTACTGGCCTAGACCGTCTCTAGATCCTTGTCTCATGGCCACGTAGCTTGGTCAGCTCCTCAGGGTATGACTGAGGGCAGCCAGACTGGTTTGTCCCAACATACACACCAGAACATAAGCACTGCAGGGACCGCTCTTCAAAGGGAAGTAGGAGGATCTAGTTTAAGGTTTGGTTCTGCCACTCACACATGACCTTGGACAGGTCACCAGCCCTTGCTGGTTGGCTTTTCCCATCTGTCTGTTCTGGAAGACAGAGGAGGGTAGTAATTTTTTTCAGCTTGGGAGAGGAGGGTAATGCCTGAGAGAGGGTGCCCCAAATACCACCCTCCTAGGTTCTGATGTGCTCATACTGTTACTGAGGGATGTGCATCATATTTCTTATGTGCAGCTGGAGGGGGAAAAAATTGAGACTCATTGGACTACATGGCTGAGAGCCCATCAAGCAGTCTAATGCACTCTGATTCCAGTTATCTTGGGAGGCTACACATCTATTTATACATGCTTCTAGGGTTCAAAATATTTCTGGAATTCTTTGGAAATTCCCTTCAAAGAATATACTTTTGAATCCCCTAAATGGTAAAAATCCTGCTCACTTTAGGATGGATTTCATTTTAATAAATAGTTGAAAATCAAATCCAAGTGTCCTCAATAAATCGTGTGATCAAACTGGGTAATAACTATTTTGATCAAAAGTGCAGTGTGAATCATGTAAAAGTCCTATTAAGCAAAGACTGGAAGGAACTGGAGAATGTTTTAACTTGTATAAGGATAACTGGCTTAAGAGCAAATATTTGTTTTTAAAGGTTCGTTTTTGTTTTAAAGTTGAATTATTAAATAGGTTAGACAAGTTATTAAATTTAACTGGAAATTCTTTTTTTTTTTTTTTTTTTTTTTTTTTTTTTTTTTTGAGACGGAGTCTCGCGCTGTCACCCAGGCTGGAGTGCTGTGGCCGGATCTCAGCTCACTGCAAGCTCCGCCTCCCGGGTTCACGCCATTCTCCTGCCTCAGCCTCCCGAGTAGCTGGGACTACAGGCGCCGCCACCTCGCCCGGCTAGTTTTTTGTAGTTTTTAGTAGAGACGGGGTTTCACCGTGTTAGTCAGGATGGTCTCGATCTCCTGACCTCGTGATCCGCCCGTCTCGGCCTCCCAAAGTGCTAGGATTACAGGCTTGAGCCACCGCGCCCGGCCCCAAATTCTTTTTTAAAGACTGATTTCCATAACATGCAAACTCATGCCAAAGGGTGATTATTTTGAAAGGGACATATTGTTTTAGAAGAATAAAGTCAGGTACATTTGTAGGAAAAGCAAAACAAAACAAAAAATAAACCACCACAGATATTACATTTATTTTTTTATTTTTCCAGGTAGCTAACCTCAGCAAAAGGTATTACTTTATTATCAAGTGGCACTTCAATATTCCTAGGAAGAACAGCCACATGTCTTAAGAACTGCAGCCTCCAAAAGGGACAATCAATGTATCAACTCTGATTTATGAACAGTCTTGAGGCAAAATTTTAAATGGCCTCACAACTGACCATACAAAGAATCTTATCTGCAGGAGGTGGGCAACCCTCAAAACCAGAGAATTATCCCAAGGTAGTTCAGGGTGCTCACGGGAGCCACATCTGCTAGAAAGCTGATCTGAAACCACTGCAAACCAAAGGACCCCACAAGTGAGTTATTTAACAAATCCAAATAAAACATTTTCTCAACAGCTTTTAGGTACAAAAGGTGTCATCCAGAGAACTGCCCTGGTTTATTTACATCTTTAAAATATAAACAAAATGTAAACATTCTGTTTTCATCCAACTTAAAGTCCACACTCCTAAAAGAAAGTGGCCACTGATAAAAGAAAATGGTATACTTGAAACTGCCTGTCATAAAAACAATTTAAGGTTAGTTTTGTGGTTTTTAAAACATTCAATATTGCTTAGGGGCTGGGGGAGAGGGCTGTAAAATACTACATACAATCAGCAAATTTCAATTCTAGGAATTTCCTTGAATTCAAGGAAATAACTAAGTAGTTAAAACTCATTCAAGAGTTTAGCAACAAGAAAGTTCATTACATTGTTACAATTTTTATAATGAAAATGAAAACATCTGTGTAGTGAAAAAAATTTAAAAAATAAAATAAAAACAGCCACAATACCTAAATGATTTGAGTGGTCAAATTATGGTACATCCATTCCATTCAGAGAAATACTATGCAGTCAATTAAGAATAATGTTGCAGAATTAAGTGTATTGACATAGATCTATATGTTTCAGTGTGGGGAAGAAAAGTATTACCTGTAAATATGTGCACAGAAAAAGCATCTGAAAGAACATATGTCAAGCTATTAGTAGATTAGTCACTAGAGAAATGCAAATCAAAGTTATAATGAGTTACCACTCCACATCCACCAGGATGGCTAAAATTAAAAAGATAGGTAATAATGGTTAGGGAATAAGAGACATTGTAACCCTCCTTTATTGCAGGTGGGAATGTAAAACAGTGCAGCTGCTTTGGAAAACAGGCAGTTCCTTGAAAGGTTAAACAAAAAGTTACCATATGACCCAGCAATCTCATTCCTAGACACATGCCCGAGAAGAGTGAAAATAAATGCCCACTCAAAAATTTGTACACGAATGTTCATGGCAGAATTATTAATGGTCCCAAAGCAGAAACAATTTAAATGTCCCTCAATGGATGGATGATATGGTTTGGCTCTGTGTCCCCACCCAAATCTCATCTTGTAGCTCCCATTATTCCCTGTGCTGTTGGAGGCAGCTGGTGGGAGATAACTGAATCACGGGGGTGGGTCTTTCCCGTGCTGTTCTTGTGATAGTGAATAAGTCTCGCGAGATCTGATGGTATTAAAAATGGGAGGCTCCCTGCACAAGATGTCTCGTTGCCTGCTGCCATCAATGTCAGTAAGATGTGACTTGCTCCTCCTTCATGATTGTGAGACCTCCCCAGCCACGTGGAACTGTAAGTCCATTAAACCTATTTCTTTTGTCAATTGCCCAGTCTCGGGTATGTCTTTATCAGCAGCATGAAAATGGACTAATACAATGGATAAATAAAATGTGGTATATTCATATAATGGAATATTATTCAGCAATAAAAAGGAACAAAGTACTGACACATGCTATTATACAACATGGATGAACCTTGAGAACATGATGGTAAGTTAAAGAGGCCAGTTACAAAAGACCACATAATGTATGATTCCATTTATATCTTATATAAAGATGTCCAGAATAGGCAAATTTATAGACAGAAAGTAGATTTGTGGTTGCCAAGGACTAGGAGGTTTGGGGGGAAACGGTATGTAACAGCTAATAGGTATGAAGTTTATTTCTGGGATGATGAAAATGTGTTAAAATGGACTGTGGTGATGACTGCAGAATTCTGGGAATATACTAAAACCCACTGAATTATACACTTTAAATGGGTGAATTGCGATGATAGGTGAATTATATCTCAATAAAATTGTTAAAAATCTACATAGAGGTAATGTTTGGAAAATAAGATAATAGAAGCCTTGTTTTTATTTTTTAATTTAGGCTTATCTATCCTTTCTAAGTTTTCTACAATGAATATGATTACTTTGAGACAATGCCTCAAAAAAAAAAAAAAAACTTCCCCTGTTATCATACAGAAAGCACCAAACCCAAAGTAATTGAAAAAATGAAAATACCCCTTTCCTTATGATCCCTATGGCCACAGCAAGATGACTGGCAGGCAAAGCTCGGCTTATTACCGCATCAACCCTGATCAGTTACAACCCCAGTCCCCAAATGGTTGGGCACAGAAGCTCAAGTTTTTTTTTTCTTTTTGAGACAAGAGTCTTGCTCTGTTGCCCAGGCTGCAGTGCAGTGGTGCGATCTCAGCTCACGGCAACCTCTACCTCCCAGGTTCAAGCAATTCTCCTGCCTCGGCCTCCTGAGTAGCTGGGATTACAGGTGCATGCCACTGTGCCCAGCCAATTTTTGTATTTTTAGTAGAGACAGAGCTTTGCCATGTTGGCCAGGCTGGTCTCGAACGCCTGACCTCAAGTGATGCGCCCGCCTTGGCCTCCTAAAGTGCTGGGATTACAGGCGCAAGCCACCACGCCCGGCTGAGAAGCTCAATGTTTTTCACATGGATGATGGTTTACTGAGGTGCTACTAAAATGACAAATGTGATGGTGTACTCAGAACATTTCCTATCGGGTTAGAGAAGACGTTCTGTGGGGAAAAAGTGAACAAAAATCGATCACATCATATTTTTATACTGTTGTATTTGCTGTATGTTTGTACATGAGCAAAGATCATAAGATAGTGATATAGAGACTGTCTAAAACCAGCTGTGTCGCTCTAAGGCAGGGAAGTTTGAAACCAAACATGGGATATAGGTAAAGATAGATAGAAAAAAAAAAAAAACTGCTTCTGGGAAATATTTCCAACCAGTATGTTTATTATTCACAAACTGTGATTCACCAGTCCTATTTTTTAAGCCAGCATCACACTCTAATCATATTCCTAGGTTACAAGCCCAGAGTTTGTGCATAATAAAAACTGAATCCATTACGATGATACATTAGGCTTTTCTCCCCTATGTCATCTCTTTAGGGAGAACATTTGATTATAAAACCTACAAAATATTGAACCTACGTATTACTTTGGATCCCGAAACCAAAGAGGTTTCCTATGAAAATGAAGCAGTTATCCAAGGATTCTTTCACCTGAAAAATGGAGTCCAAATCTGGGGCAGGCAAATAATGTAACCCTCAGACCCATGCAAGTGACACTATTCCATCCAGACACGAAGAAATTTTTATGTGGTTCACTGGATTTATGCTCGGAAACATGGTCTATTGTTGAACTCTCTCTCGAATAACTCTCAGATACATTTTTCTCCCGTGCTCTGAGAAGCTACATTACTGCAGAAGGCTGAGTAGGCAGGCAAGTTAATGAAGCAATACACATGTGCACAACTACAGTTTAATTTCATGATCAGCAGCCCTGATAACAAACTCAATGAAACATTCTACTTGTGGCCTCAGTATAAACACTTGATATCGCCTATTAGGATAATGAATGCAGGTGATCACTGTCAGAATAAATGATAAGCAAAGACATTGCTAGTTAAGACTCATCTATCAGATTACAGTGTTTCTGTACACATATGATCCTCAGTTCTTGGTGACTTTTTAAAAACCTTCCTCTAAAACCAAAATATTGGCTAAACGAAAGAAATTTGATATATTATAGCTTTTTTAAAAAAGGTACTTTGCCTCACATTGTACTGATCTCTTTGATAACTGAGAGATGTGGCACCTAAACACCATAAAATGAGGACTGCTGACAGTGATGATGTAACACTAACCAACTCTAGGAGAAAGATATAGGTCTAGGAAGAAAGGAGAAACTCACTGACTAAATAAGCACATTCTGGATTAACAAAAGACAGCCTCAAGTGCTTAATAATGCCAATGTTATTGCGTTTTGGATCTGGTAGCCTAAAGTCTCAACTCATAATGAGTCAATGTCTGGCTCAAAAAGACACACACTGAAAGAAAATCACAGTATTGCCTCCAATGCAACAGTTACTCCATCAATCAAAAAGAAACATCAAAAACTATTTCTTGCAGAGGCATAGTATAACATTCAAAAAATGATGACGTAGTGTAAAAAGCATCTTTGGAGGGTAAAGAGAATTTACATTTATTAAGTACGTGTGAAGGTGGTGCCTTCTTTCACGTGTTAGCTGTCCCAATTTCACCTATCAGGAAGCAGTCTCTAAGAAGTAAAATCACGGCCGGGCGCGGTGGCTCACACCTGTAATCCCAGCACTTTGGAAGGCCAAGGTGGGTGGATCACTTGAGGTCAGGAGTTCGAGACCAGCCTGGCCACCAGGGTGAAACCGCGTCTCTACTAAAAATACAAAAATTAGCTGGGTGTGGTGGCAGGCACCTGTAATCTCAGCTACTTGGGAGGCTGAGGCAGAAGAATCACTTGAACCCAGGAGGCGGAGGTTGCAGTGAGCCGAGACCACACCATTGCACTCCAGCCTGGGCAACAAGAGCGAAGAAACTCCATATCAAAAAAGAAAGAAAAAGAAGTAGTAGTAAAAGAATATGCCTAGGGCACAGCTAGCAAGTGACCAGTTAGAACTCAGGTTTGTCTGATTTTATACCCACTGTGTTCTGCACATCACTGTTGCCTGGTTTAACTGCAAACTTTGCTATGAGTTTCATTCACAATTTTAAAATAATAATTTTTACTATGTTAAAACTCTTGAGAGAAAATTCTAGGAGTGAAATTGTGACTTTTTTTTTTTTTTTTTTGAGACAGTCTTGCTCTGTCCCCCAGGCTGGAGCACAGTGGCTCCATCTCTGCAACCTCCGCCTCCCGGGTTTGGGTGCTTCTCCTACCTTAGCCTCCCCAGTAGTTGGGATTACTGGCCTGCGCTACCTGCGCATTAGTCTGGCTAATTTTCATTTTACTTACTTATTTATTTATTTATTTATTTATTTTGTATTTTTAGTAGAGACAAGGTTTCACCAAGCTGGCCAGGCTGGTCTTGAACTCCTGACCTCAAGTGATCCACCCACTGTGAGCCAACGCGCCCAGCCTGACTTTTCACCTAAATAGTAGTTACACTAAACTATAACCTTTTCATAAGGGTACAGAATATTTTATCATGAACTCTGAGAAGTTTGGATTTCTAAATACAAATTGGAAATATTTACACGAACTGAAACTATAGTTCCTACTAAAGCTAAATCGTTATTTTTGGCTCTTTAGCCTAAGTTATTCAATAACCAAACACTAGAATCCAGTGAAAAAGTAGCAAAAGGAAAGATGTGGCAAAGGAAACCATATACACCTATCCCTTGACGATATGAAATGATCGAATTCCATGTCTAACATTTGGTCATTCTACTTACACCCTCATTTGTGAACAGATGCCAGGCAGTAGTTACCAATCCAAAGTGAGATGCTCAAGTTCAAAACCTGACCTTAGTTGTAGAAGTGGGGTTTTTATTTTAAAGAAAAACTTAACTTCCACAAGTTCTATTATAAAGAAAGTATCTACAAATTTTCCTTTATTTAAAAAAAAAAACCACACCAAAAAAAACCCGAATTTGAAAAAGGTGACCTTATTTATTTACTTCGTCTGTTTCCAAATTCTTGTTACTCCAAGAGTACAGACAGTTATTTACCCAAAATGCAAAACCTCCAAAGAGTTCACGCGGTGGCTGGCACGCAGGCACACACATGTCAGTGTTCTACTGGGACACTTGGTACATGATATCCCTATTAAAGAGTACACAGTACGTTTAAAGAGGTCATTAAACAGAACACGGACAAATTTGCCACGCTCACATCCTGAACAATACATTTTGTAAAAAACACTCGCTAATTTAGGTTCTTCAACCAGGAAAAAAAAAAAAAAAAAAACCAAGTCTCCCACAAAATGTCTCCAAATCCACAGCTGAGTGAAGGTCATAAATAGTTAAATGAATGTAAACCAGGCCCTATCATTCGTCTCCTCCAGAAAAAAATGGAAAGACATTTCTGATGACCCCAGGTGCTCTCCCACGAGAAGAGAGTCTTTCATTTGAGGTTCTGAAATGGCCTCACCTCGAACCCATGTGGGATCTTCCAAGAGTGCTATTCCCACAGCTCCACTTGCTCAAGGAAGTCTTGGTGCACAGAAGGAAGCCTGCAGCCTCCCAGTACCAAGAAACCGGCAGGGCAAGTGGCAGAAGCCAGCTCTCGGGTGAGAGTCCTTACTCCCTGTTGCATTCGTTCCCCAAAGTTTTCGAATTTTTAAAAAGTTCAAACACGGATTCGAAGCGCAGGACAGACCCTTCCCCTGGATCCCAGCGCCCTTTCGGCTCCTCCTGCGGCCCCCGCCAGGCAGCGCCGGCGCCCACCCGCGAGGACGAGGGTCCCGCAGGTGGGCGGCCTCCCCAGGCCGGGGCCCTCTGGGACCTCCAGGTGCCGTCCAGGGCGCCACGAAGTTGCGCCCGAACCCGCGGGGTCCGGGAAGCCGCTGCCCCTAACAGCCGCGCTGGCTTAGGAGGCTCTTCGGGCGGCCGACACCTCGGTGGGGCCGCGACTCCAGTCAGGGAAGGTCTCCTGGCCCGGCGCCGCCTTCTACGCCCGGCCCGAGCCTCCCTCGGCGGGGCGCACGGGGCCTCTGGCCGCCGCCGCGCTCCCAGCTCGGACTCCAGCCCCGACGGCCGGCGCGACGCTGCCCCGGCCCCGACCCGGCCGTCGCGAGCTGTCCTCCACCCCACGCTCCCGGGTCACTCACCCCGAGGCCGGGCAGCAGCAGCGTCAGCAGCAGCAGCAGCAGCCGCCGGGCCGGCATGGCGAGGACTCGGCCCTGACTCCGGGGGCGGTACGGACAGAGGACGGGGCGGGGGCGCCGCGACGACAGCGAGGCGGCGACCTAGCCTCAGCGGACGCAGAGCTGACTAGGCGACGGCGGCACCCCCATTCCCGGCCCTATAAGCGCGGGTGCCTCGGCTTCTTCCGGTCGGGGCGGGGTTGGGGGCGGTGACGGGGGCGGGGCCAATCCAGGGGCGTGTTCAGGGCGGAGATGGGGGCGGGGACGAGGGCGGGACGAGGGCGTGACCCGGGGGGGTTGGGGGGGCTGGCTCGGGGCGGGGCCGAAGGCGGTGCTGGCATCTGGTTGGCTTCGCTCCTCAGGAGGCGGTGGCGGCTATGGAGGACCCGGCCTGGGCATCCAGCGTCTGGGGGCGCTGGGTGATCGAGGCGCGAAGCTTGTCTGTGGCTGGGAAAGACCTGCAATGCCCCCACCAGGTGGTCCCATTAACCCTGCCAAGGGACCTGCCGCGTCAGACTTCATCGGGGAAAAGGGCGGGACACGGGCGGTCCCGGGTGCCTAGAAGCCCCCTTTCCGTCTTTCCGCTGTGGTGGACTCATCGGCGAGGTTTACTGAGGCGACCTCCGGAGCGAAGGTTTCAGCAGCAACCGGAGGCTTCCAGCAAACACGGCTCAGCTGCCCCGCGCTGCAGTCGCAGTGTTCACAGCCGTAGGGTTCTCCAGCTGTGCCTCGTCTCCTCCAGTGCCTCTTTCTTCCTTTTCCTTGCCCTCAGGAATTCCCCTCAAGTCATATCCAACAGCCATCAGTTCCGTTTGGAATGAACCACGGCCAAGTCACTCACCAAAAATTATAAGGAGGAAACCAATTCGGCCACTTGTGTCACGTGCGTTGATGTGACACGTGTGGATGTGAAGTTTGAGATGGCCTGCGTCACAACTCGTTGGAGGGAGTGGGTGGGCTGAGGCCTCCTGCAAGGTCTGTGTGAGGGTGTGGACTACTAATTAGAGTTAAAGAGCTCGGCAGCTTTTTGGTCACTGGCACTGGCCTCCACTGAGAGGGACATGGGGACGGAGGACACGTCTTTTGCAAGGAAAGAGAGTAAATTGAGATTTGGAGCCCAAGGAAAGGTATCTAACTTATCCTAGGGGAAAAAGAAAACAGGCCTATGACATTCTCTAATTTTTCCTGACTTGCTCATATGAGAGCCTAAGATTTTTCGAATTTGAAGGAAAAGAATAAGCAGTTCTAGACAAAACAACAAAGTAGTAGTGGGGGACTGGCCAAATGTCCAGTCTGTGTGCATTGTGGTCAATGTTATCCAACTAAAACAGACCAAAATGATAGTAAGTCCAAATCGTGCAAATAGAACTCCCCATTCCTAACCCCCTAGGCCTGGATTACAATGAAGGAACTAATCCCTACCGCATGCTGGAGACTCCAACGCATCTCTGTAAGAGTGGGAAGAATCTTGGCAACTGCGAAAACAGTAGAAACATTTTGAAAAGTGTTACCTGCATGTCTAAGTGCAAACAGAGGTTTGGGATTGGCAGAGAGATGTACTGAGAGACCCAGCACTCCTGAGCAATGTAGCCAGGTGTCCAGAGAGGCCTACAGCCCTGAAACTGGGAGGAGCTCTTTATTTCTTGACCTTTTATCTTTTCTTTTTAGAGATGAGGTCTCACTATGTTGCCCAGGCTGCTCTTGAACTCCTGGGCTCAAGAGATCCTCCCCAGTAGCTGGGACTACAGGTGTGCCCCATGACACCTGGCTTGGGAGGACCTCTTTAATGATTACCTGTCCAGTTTGCCAGCTGACAACAGCATCTGTTAGACCCTGTATACTTAACTTAAAAGAGAAGCTTGACTGAAAAATGTCACTTTCACATCCCCCCGCCGGTGCTTTTTCTCAGAGTAAGTCTACGAGGGAAAAATTCGCTGTACTGGAACTCTGGCAGCCCTTTTACAATTCAAAATGTCACTGTGACCCTGTAACATCAGCAGATGAAACACAAAAGGGAATGCTGACCTCAATTTCACTCATAAATCAGTTTTAAAGATCTTAGAAAGAAAAAAAAAAATCTGTTCCAAGAAGCCTGGCCAGGTAGATATTATTTGTCTTACACTCAGTTGGACTAAATCCCCAGGGCTTAATTGCACTGTTACATGTTCTCTGATTTTTTTTTTTCTTTTGTTCTTTTTGAGATGGAATTTCACTCTTTTGCCCAGGCTGGAGTGCAGTGGCATGATCTTGGCTCACTGCAACCTCTGCCCTTTCGGTTTCAAGTGATTCTCCTGCCTGAGACTCCCAAGTAGCTGGCATTACAGGCGCCCACCACCATACCCGGCTAATTTTTGTATTTTTAGTAGAGACGGGGTTTCACCATGTTGGCCAGCCTGGTCTCGAACTCCTGACCTCGTGATCCGCCCACCCCTGCCTCCTAAAGTGCTGGGATTACAGGCATGAGCCACTGCACCCAGCCCCGTTCTCTGAATTTCTTATGCATCGTCCACATACTTCATGCACTTCTCCACTTGCTTGGCAATCCAGACTGATAAGCACTGGTTTTATTTATGGTGGCATTGCCCATAATCTTGCTCCACAGTCAAGTACTTCTTTTTTTTTTTTTTTTTTTTTGAGACGGAATCTGGCTCTGTCTCCCAGGCTGGATCTCAGCTCACTGCAAGCTCCGCCTCCCGGGTTTACACCATTCTCCTGCCTCAGCCTCCCGAGTAGCTGGGACTACAGGCGCCCGCCACCTCACCTGGCTAGTTTTTTGTATTTTTAGTAGAGACGGGGTTTCACCGTGTTAGCCAGGATGGTCTCGATCTCCTGACCTCGTGATCCGCCCGTCTCGGCCTCCCAAAGTGCTGGGATTACAGGCTTGAGTCACCGAGCCCGGCCAGTCAAGTACTTCTTTAGGCAGCTTTTTGCTTATGATAAAGTAAAAGCTGGCAGCACTGATAAACACAAACAGAAATGGAATATTTTGTAGGGTACCTTTGAAGTGGACCTGCCCATATAAAAGACCTGAAAATGGGCAGTAAATGACCTTTCTGCAAGTCACATTAAATAACATCCACTGAACAAAGCAAAGGTCATGGTCTTAGTGTAAAGATAAGCCCCCTTTTCCACCAGTGTAAAAAACATATATACATCAGATTCAACAAAGAACTGCAGCAGGACCTGACTATGGGGAGGTGGAAGAAAATCTTATTTTCACTTAACCTCTCTTTAAACCACTGGTTCCCAAACTCGGAGAGCCAAAAAAAAAGAAAAAAGAAAAAAAATACAAAAACAAAAACAAAACAAAATAAACCCCCCCACACACAAACAACAACAACAACAACAACAACAACAACAACAACAAAAATGGATTTCCAGGCCAGGCATGGTGGCTCGCGCCTGTAATCCCAGCACTTTGGAAGGCCAAGGCAGGAGGATTGCTTGAGAGCAAGACCAGCCTGGGGAACATAGTGAGACACTGATTCTGTAAAAAAAAAAAAAAAAAAAAAAAATTAGTCAGGCATGGTGGTTCACACCTGTAGTTCCAGTGACTTGGGAAGCTGAGGCAGGAGGATGGCTTGAGCCGGGAGGTCAAGGCTGCAGTGAGCTTTGATCGTGACATGGCACTCCGGCCTGGGCGACAGAGCAAGACCCTGTCTCCAAAAAATAGAAATAAAAAGCTGGGCATGGTGGCGCACACCTGTAATCCCAGCACTTTGGGAGGACAAGGCGGGTGGATCACGAGGTCAGGAGTTCAAGACCAGCCCGAGCAACATGGTGAAATTTTGTAATTTTGTAAAAATACAAAAATTAGCCAGGCGTGGTGGTGTGCGCCTGTAGTCTCAGCTGCTCGGGAGGCTGAGGCAGAAAAATCGCTTGAACCCAGGAGGCAGAGGTTGCAGTGAGCCGAGACTGCACCATTGCACTGCAGCCTGGGCGACAGAGTGAGACTGCACCTCAAAAAAAAAATAAAAGAAATAAACCTATTTCTAATAATTTCTTGTACCCCTTTCCCTGACTGATTCACAATGTCCAGGGGCAAAGCCCAGATACCTGTGCGATTTACAGTTTCCACTGTGCACTGAAGGCAGTCAAGATCCAGGGCTCCAGTTCAATCTTGATGTCCAGCCTCGATCCCTGCAGCCATGAATCCCTTTTAGTTTAGCAAATGTCGCCCTCTAGTGGAATAAATTATGACCCAAAAAGGAGTTTGTGCCTGTCTTATTTGTGTTTAAAACCCTTTAAAATCTCATTTAAAAATGCTTGTGAGGTTGATTTGCAGATAGCTAGTGAGAGGATAGATACCTTTGAAGGAGGAGACTTGAAAGAAAAATCTAGTAAAACCAGAAAGAAAGGTCATGGTTGAAAACTCCAGTAACATTTCAAAGGAACGGTATCTTTATCAGAATAAATCAAGTCAGATTTTTTTTTTTTTAAGTGATATCGCTGCTGCTGCTTCTAGAACTGAACTTACAGTGTGTGTGGAGTAGTTATGGGATAAATATTAATACAACAATAAAGGGCCCAGGCGCTGTGACTTACACCTATAATCCCAGCATTTTGGGAGGCTGAGGTGGCAGATATCTTGGAGCCTAAGAGTTTGAAACCAGTCTGGGCAACATAGTGACACCTTGTCCCTACAAAAAAATAAAATAATTAGTCAGGTGTGGTGGTGCACACCTGTAGTCCCAGCTACTCTGGAAGCTGAGGTGAGAGGATCACTCGAGCCTGAGAGGTGGAGGCTGCAGTGAGCTGTGATTGCACCACTGCACTCCAGCCTGGGCAGCAGAGTGAGACCCTGTCTCAAAACAAAATGAACAAACAAACAAACAAAAACAAACAACAATGAATCAAGAGTCTCTGATAGCAAGCTAAATTCTTATCTCCATCCTCCCCTCAAGTTTAACGGACATTTTAAAAGTTGTTCTCACTGTGAGCACTTTGGTTTTTAGGTAAATAGGACTTTGGCTCTTCCTGTTCTAGGATGACTGGATTAGAAAAGATTGTGACACTCATTCTAAGAACTTCCCTTTACCACAGAATCTCACTCACTACACACTTTCTTAGGTTGCAAAACTGATTTTTTTTTTTCACATTATACCATAAGGAGTAAAAAGTTATTATTTCTTTATTTTTTTTATTGGCTGTTTGATGTTTGGAAATATGCAACTACATGCTTTATGGCATTATCTTGTCTTATCTTTACTCTAAGATGATGACCTTTGCCTGATGTAGTGGGCGTTATTTAATTTTAAGAAACAAGGCCCCTCCCCCGCTACCTGGCACCCGTCACTCACCACCCCACTCCCAGGTTCTACCCTGTGGGGTAGCTTAGGCTAATCCTGACTCGTTATTTGTTCACTTGTCTCTGGGTGTTATATTTCACACCCACTTGTGCCAAGTCTATACGCGGCCACAGAAAGTTTCCAGTGTCCCCAGTTTACAGTACATGAATATTCTCAAAGGGCCAAGGCAGCACCAAGATGGAAATGGCCATCTCTCACAGTACCTCCACTTCCTCACTGGCCAGGCCGTCCTAATCCCCTGAGGTCTGGCTTAATTCCACAGAACTCTCTGGAAACTTCTCTCAAGCACCTCATAAACATTCTTCCTCTTTTAAAATCCCATTGGACTTAATTCCTGGGTTTGTTCCCCCCTCCCCACTGGGCTTCTTTTCAATTCAGGTATATTAAGGGTTCTTTCCTCTGGAACTTTTCCTCCTTGGATATTACCATTTTCTGGCTTTCTTCCTGTGTCTCTGCTTTTTATTTCCTCCTTCCAGATTCTGTGTTTTTTTTTTTTTTTTTTTGGTTGGGGGGAGGGCCGGGGGTGGGGTCCCAGCACTTTGGTAGACCAATGCAGGCAGATCACCTGAGGTCAGGCGTCTGAGATCAGCCTGGCCAACATGGTGAAATGTCTCTGTTAAAAACACAAAAATTATCCGGGCATGGTGGCAGACGCCTTTAGTCCCAGCTACTTGGGAGACTGAGGCAGGAGAATCACTTGAACCCCAGGAGGCAGAGGTTGCAGTGAGCCAAGATCGTACCACTGCACTCTAGCCTGGGTGACAAGAGCAAAACTTCATCTAAAAAAAAAATAATGATAATAAAGACTAACTGTGAAAAGCACAAGAGGGAGGGAATAAACTTAGAGAAACAGAACTTCGGTCATCGAGAGAGATCAGGAAGGAAGGTGGTGAATGGATATGGCAGGGAGGGCTTCATGGAAGAAGTGACGTCTGGAATGTGCCATCTGTCAGATCTGACTAGAAAGGACATTCTAGGGGAATAAAGAGGATCTGAACAAAGGCCTGAGGAAAGGAAAGCGCTGAGTAACTTCATGAAGGCCCTTTTCACAGTAATCGGTTCAGGGTGAGCCCATGACATGAAAAACCTTCAGGGGGAATGCATGTGAGGGAGCAGGGGGCCCAGGAGCTGCTGGGTTTTCCCTTAGGATGATGCTGTTAGCATGGTGGCTGAGTGGGGCCATGGGGCAAGTGTTGCCTGGAGTCTGGCTCCTTGGTTTTTTTGTTTGTTTGTTTTCTTAGACGGAGTCTTGCTCTGTCACCGTGGCTGGAGTGGAATGGCACAATCTCATCTGGCTGCAACCTCCGCCTCCTGGGTTCAAGTGATTCTCCTGCCTTAACCTCCCAAGTAGCTGGGACTACAGGTGTATGCCACCATGCCCAGCTAATTTGTGTGTTTAGTAGAGATGGGACTCCACCGTGTTGGTCAGGCTGGTCTCAAACTCCTGACCTCAAGTGATCCACCCACTTCAGTCTCCCAAAATGCTGGGATTACAGGTATGAGTCACTGCACCCGGCTGTGGTTCCTCTGGGTTTTCAAGTTGTGTGAGCTGGTTAGTTACTTTATGTTTTCCATTAAAATAAAAAGCATTCTGAAATTAGATATATAACTTATATATATATTACTAACAACACTAGAGAGAACTTAGAAAATTTTAAAAGGTGGCTTGATTACAAATTACTACAGAAGATGAAACAAAATGAAACAAAACATAGTCAGCATAGTAAATTACAAAAAAAAAATGAGGCCGGGCGCGGTGGCTCAAGCCTGTAATCCCAGCACTTTGGGAGGCCAAGTCGGGTGGATCACGAGGTCAGGAGATCGAGACCATCCTGGCTAACACGGTGAAACCCCGTCTCTACTAAAAAATACAAAAAACTAGCCGGGCGACGTGGTGGGCACCTGTAGTCCCAGCTGCTCGGGAGGCTGAGGCAGGAGAATGGCGTGAACCCAGGAGGCGGAGCTTGCAGTGAGCCGAGATCCGGCCACAGCACTCCAGCCTGGGCGACAGAGCGAGACTCCGTCTCAAAAAAAAATACTTCCCCAAGAGAAATGAAAATACACACCCATACAAAAACTTGTGCACAAATGTTCATGGCAGCATGGTTCATAATAGTCAAAAAGTGGAACCAACCCAAGTGTCCATCAACCAAAATGGATCAACAAAATATGGCATTATCTATTTAGTGGAATATTTGACAACTGAAAAGCAATGGAGTATTGATACATGCTCTAATAGGGATGAACCTTGAGGATATTATGCTTAGTGAAAGAAGCCAGTCACAAAAGACCACATGTTGTACCATTCTGTGTATACAAATCTCCAAATCTAGAAAGACAGAAAGTAGATGAGTGGTTGCTTAGGGTAGGGGAAGCATATGGGGAAGACTGGAGAGTGATGATAAAGAAGTGTGGATTTCTTTTTGGGTTAATGAAAATATTTTGAAGTCGATTGCAGTGATGGCTGCATAACTCCGTTAATACACCAAAGCCATTGAAGTTGTAGTTTATTTATTTTCTTTTCTTTTTTTTTTTTTTGAGACGGAGTCTTGCTCTGCCGCCCAGGCTGGAGTGCAGTGGCCGGGTCTCAGTTCACTGCAAGCTCCGCCTCCTGGGTTTACGCCATTCTCCTGCCTCAGCCTCCCAAGCAGCTGGGACTACAGGCGCCCGCCACGTCGCCCGGCTAGTTTTTTGTATTTTTTTTTTAGTAGAGACGGGGTTTCACCATGTTAGCCAGGATGGTCTCGATCTCCTGACCTCGTGATCCGCCCGTCTCGGCCTCCCAAAGTTTATTTATTTTCTTTGAGACGAAGTTTCACTTTGTTGCCCAGGCTAGAGTGCAGTGGTGCTCTCTATGAACACAATGATCATGGCTCATTACAGCCTCACCCTCCTGGGCTTAAGCAATTCTCCTGCTTCAGCCTTCCGAGTAGCTGGGACTACAGGTGCCCCGCCACCGTGCCTGGATAATTTTTTTTTATTATTATTTGTAGAGATGAGGTCTCGCTATGTTGCCCCGGTTGGTTTCCAACTCCTGGGCTCAAGCGATCCTCCCACCTTGGTCTCTCAAAGTGCTGGGATTACAGCCATGAGCCACGGTGCCCAGTCTGAATTTTTAACCTGAATGAGTTCATTGTACGGTATGTAAATTATTCTTCAATAAAGCTATTATAAAAATGTAAATGGTCTATACAGGCCAAGTAAAAGGCTGAAAATGACCAAGCTGAAAAAAATCAAGACCATTATATGATGACTACAAAAATTAAGCTTCAGATACAAAGGCATAGGTAGGCTAAAAGTGAAAAGATGGAGAAAAATAAGATAGACCTTGTGAAAATGATAAGACAGTTGGAAAGGTTATACTGACATTGGCCAAACTGACTTTAATACAAGGAATGTTACCAGAGATAAAAAGCGGCATTTCACAATGATAAAAGAGTCTACTCATGAACAAAATATAACGATCCTAAATGTGTAAACGCCTAAAAACAGTTTGAAAATACATGAAGCAAAAATTGAAGCAACTGATGGGTGAAAAAAAAAAACCCACAATTAGATTAGATTTCAACACTCATTTACTGATAGGATAAGTAGGCAAACACTAAATTATAAGACAAGATTTTCAGCCTCTGTGTTACTGACATTTTTGGCCAGATAATTTAAGTTTTATGTATGTATGTATGTATTTATTTATTTGAGATGGCGTCTCACTCTGTCGCCCAGGCTGGTGTGCAGTGGCGCGATCTCGGCTCACTGCGACCTCTGCCTCCTGGGTTCAAGTGATTTTTCTGCCTCAGCCTCCTGAGTAGCTGGGACTATAGGTGCGCCACCATGCCTGGCTAATTTTTGTATTTTTAGTAGAGACGGGGTTTCGCCATGTTGACCAGGCTGTTCTTGAATTCCTGACCTCAGGGGATCCGCCCACCTCAGCCTCCCAAAGTGCTGGGATTACAGGCATGAGCCACCGTGCCTGACAAGTTTTTAATTTTATTTGTACTTGTCCCAGCTCAGTCTTCGTTGTGGGGGGCTGTCTTGTGCATCGTGGAATGTTTAGCAGCAGGCCAGGTGTGGTGGCTCACGCCTGTAATCCTAGCACTTTGCGAGGCCAAGGAGAGGGAATCGCTTGAGTCCAGGAGTTTGAGACCAGCCTAGGCAACACGGTGAAACCTCGTCTCTACAAAAATAAAGAAATAAACAAACAAACGTATATATGCATGTTTAGCAGTATCCCTGGTCTTTATCTGTATGAGTTACCTAGGGCTGCCATATCAAAGTACTGCAAACTGGGTGATCAAAACAACAGAAATTTATTCTTTCACAGTTTTTGGGCTAGAAGTCTGAGATAAAAGTGTTGGCAGGACCACGCTGTCTCCGAATCCTCTAGAGAAGGGTCCTTCCGTGCGTCTTCCAGCTTCTGGGAGCCCCAGGTATCCTTGGCTTGTGCAGACTAACTCCAATCTCTACCTCTGTCCTCAAATGACTGTTTTCTCCTCAGGTGTCTCTGTGTCCAAATTTCCCGCTTCTTATAAGAACACCAATCAAATTAGATTAGGGCCCATCCTATGAACTCACCTTGATTATATCTATAAAGACCCTGTTTCCAAATAAGGTCACTTTCACAGGTGATGGGGGTTAGGGTTGCAACTTTTTTTTTTTTGACACAGAGTTTCACTCTGTCACCCAGGCTTGAGTGCAGTGGCACGATCATGGCTCACTGCAGCCTCCAACTCCTGGGTTCAAGCCATCCTCCTGCCTCAGCCTCCTGAGTAGCTGGGACTACAGGCACAAATCACTGTGGCTGACTAACTTTTTAAAATTTTTTGTAGAGATCGGGGTCTTGCTTGTTGCCCAGGCTGGTCTTGAAATCCTAGCCTCAAGCAATTCTCCTGCCTCGGCTTCCCAAAGTGCTGAGATTACAAGCATGAGCCACCATGCCTGGCCGGCTTCAGCATTTCCTTTTGGAGGACACAACCCATAACACCACCTAATAGGTGTCAGTGGCATCCCTCCTAGTTGTGAAAACCAAAAGTGTCTCCAGATATTGCCAAATGTCCCCTGGATGGCAAAATCGCCAGGCTCCATTGAGATTCGAATAACACTATCAACTACCTTGATCTCCTTTACACGTACAAAACATTATACCCAACAACAAAATAATACACATTCTGGAAACACTTATTCTATTTTATGGAATGAAGTGTTGCCCAATTAAAAAAAAAAAAGAAAGAGAAGAAAAAGAGGGTGGCGCAGTGGCTCACACCTGTAATCCCAGCACTTTGGAAGGCAGAGGTGGAAGGATTGTCTGAGACTGGGAGTTCAAGACCAGCATGACCAGCATAATGAGACTCTATCTCTAAAATAAAATTTAAAAACTTAGCCGGGCATGGTAGTGCACGCCTGTAGTCCCAGCTATTCAGGAGGCTGAGGCCCAGGGATCTCTCGAGTCCAGGAGGTTAAGGCTGCAGTGAGCCATGATTGCACCACTGCACTCCACTCCAGCCTGGGTGACAGAGTGAGACCCTCTCTCAAAAATAAAATAAAAACAAATAAATAAATCTTTAAAAATATAGGCCAGGTGCAGTGGCTCATGCCTATAATCCCAGCACTTGGGGAGTCCAAGGTGGGTGGATCACTTGAGGTCAGGAGTTCAAGACCAGCTTGGCCAACATGGTAAAATCCTGTCTTTACTAAAAATACAAAAAAAAAAAAAAATTAGCTGGGCGTGGTGGTGCGTGCCTGTAATAATCCCAACTACTTAGGAGGCTGAGGCATGAGAATTGCTTGAACCCAGGAGGCAGAAGTTGCAGTGAGCTGAGATTGCTTCATTGCACTCCAGCCTGGGCAATGGAGTAAGACTCTGTCTTAAATAAATAAATATATTCGAAATGAAAATTTCTTTTCAAGTGCAAGATAGACCACATGCTGGGCAATAAAATAAGTCTCAATATGATAGCCAGCCTCTAAGATGGCTCCCCCAAATCCCTAACCCCTGGTAGTCATGCCCTGGTGTAGTCCTTGCCCACGTGGTACCAGAGTTGGTCTAAGTGACCAACAGAATGTGGGAAGTGATGATGCCCCTTCCAAGATGGATTATAAAAGACATCACAGATCATGTTCCCCCCATCCTCCCCATCTCGCAGGAGCACTTACTCTGCGGGACACCGGCCAACTGCCATGTCACAAGTGGTGTGAAGGCGAGGCCCGCAGGGTGAGGGATGGGGGCCTCTTACCAACAGCATCTGAATGAGGCTGGAAGTAGATAATCTAGACAAGCCTACAGACCTGGGTGACATCCTGATTACCGCCTCATAAGAGACCCTAAGCCAGAATCACAGCACTAAGGTGCTCCCCAATTTCTGACTCACAGAAGCTGTGAGATAATAAATGCCTGTTGTTTTAAACCACACCAGGCTCCAGGGTAATTAATTTGTTATGCAGTAATAAAGAAGTTGATACACAAAATAATTAAAAGGACTGAAATTGTACAGAGCATATTCTCTGACCACAACAGAATTAAACTAGATATTACTAAAACATTCTATTGATATTAGTAAAACATTAGAAACTAGAAAATTCTAATATCTATTGATATTAGTAAAACATTAGAACTAGAGGGCCGGGCGCGGTGGCTCAAGCCTGTAATCCCAGCACTTTGGGAGGCCGAGACGGGCGGATCACAAGGTCAGGAGATCGAGACCATCCTGGCTAACACGGTGAAACCCCGTCTCTACTAAAAACTACAAAAAACTAGCCGGGCGAGGTGGCAGCGCCTGTAGTACCCGGGAGGCTGAGGCAGGAGAACGGCATGAACCCAGGAGGCGGAGCTTGCAGTGAGCTGAGATCTGGCCACTGCACTCCAGCCTGGGTGACAGAGTGAGACTCTGTCTCAAAAAAAAAACAAAAACAAAACATTAGAACTAGAAAATTCTATTTTTAATTTCTGTTTATTTTTTGAGACCGAGTCTCACTCTGTTGACCAGGCTGGAGAGCAGTGGTGCGATCTCAGCTCACTGCAATCTCTACCTCCTGGGTTCAAGCAATTCTCTGCTTCAGCCTCCTGAGTAGTGGAATTACAGGCACGCGCCACCACACTCAGCTAATGTTTGTATTTTTAGTAGAGATGGGTTTCACCATCTTGGCCAGGCAGGTCTTGAACTCCTAACCTCCTGATTCACTTGCCTAGGCCTCTCAAAAGTGCTGGGATTACAGGCATGAACCACCACACCCAGGCTATTTTTTTTTTTTTTTTTTGAGACGGAGTCTCGCTGTCACCCAGGCTGGAGTGCAGTGGCCAGATCTCAGCTCACTGCAAGCTCTGCCTCCCAGGTTCACGCCATTCTCCTGCCTCAGCCTCCCGAGTAGCTGGGACTACAGGCGCCGCCACCTCGCCCGGCTAGTTTTTTGTATTTTTAGTAGAGACGGGGTTTCACCGTGTTAGCCAGGATGGTCTCGATCTCCTGACCTCGTGATCCGCCTGTCTCGGCCTCCCAAAGTGCTGGGATTACAGGCTTGAGCCACCGCGCCCGGCCGCCCAGGCTATTTTTGTTTGTTTGTTTGTTTGAGACAGAGTCTCGCTCTGTCACCCAGGCTGGAGTGCAGTGGCACGATCTGGGCTCACTGCAACCTCTGCCTCCTGGGTTCAAGCGATTCTTCTGTCTCAGCCTCCCGAGTAGCTGGGATTACAGGTGTCTGTCACCATGCCCTGCTAATTTTTTGTATTTTTAGTAGAGATGGGGTTTCACCATATTGGCCAGGCTCGTCTCAAACTCCTGACCTTGTGGTCCGCCCACCTCGGCCTCCCAAAGTGCTGGGATGACAGGCATGAGCCACCACGCCCAGTTGCTATTTGGAAATTAAACATAATTCTTCTAAATAACCCATGGGCCTTTTCTGCCTCAACTGCTTCCAGGGCACCTGAGAACAAGCTTGTGGTGAGGTGGGGCAAAAAATAGAAGCCAGTTCTCAAGTTCACCCTTGATTGTACCCACCCTAGAGAAGATGGAATCAATTTACAAAAATTTACAAAATTACAAAATTTTATTAAAATAATTTTAGTAAAATTAGATTTAAATTAATATAAATTGCATTTCTATATACCAGCAATAAACTCTTAGAAATTGAAATTTAAAAATAGTATCTCTCATCTCAGAAGCTTGACTAAAAAAAAAGAATAAAAATAGTGTCATTCATAATAGCATTATAAATGAAATCCTGAGGGATAAATTTCACAAAATACACGCAAGATTGTACAATGAAAACTATGACATTGCTGAGGGAAATGAGTAAGACTTAAAATAAATGAAGAAATAGACTGTATTCATGGGACGACTGAGTGTTGTTAAGATGTCAATTATTCCCAAATTGATCTACAGATTCAATACAATTTCAGGCAAAATTCCAACAGGTCTTTTGTAGAAATTGACAAGCGGATTCTAAAATGTTTCTGGAAATCCAAACAACCTAAAATAGCCAAAATAATTTTGAGAAAGGACAAAGTTAGAGATCTTGTATATCTGATTTTAAGACGTACTATAAAGCAATAGTAATTAAGGGTATAGTATTGGCATAAGGATAGATAGATAACAGTGCAAATGAAGATATTGTTTAGAAACAAACCAACTCATATATGGTCAATTTTTTTTTTGACAAACATGACAAGGTAATTTAAGTGAAAGGATATTCTCTTCAACAAATGGTGCTGGAACAAGTGAATATCCATACACAAACAAATGAACCTAACTCTTGTCTCACACTGGACACAAAAATTAACTTGAAAAAGATAATAGACCTGAATGAGAGGGCAAACACTATAAAACTTCTAGAAAAGCGGGTGCAGTGGCTCACGCCTGTAATCCCAGCACTTTGGGAGGCCGAGGTGGGCGTAACATGAGGTCAAGAGATTGAGACCATCCTGGCTAACATGGTGAAACCCTGTCTCTATCAAAAATACAAAAATTAGCTGGGCATGGTGGCATGCACCTGCAATCCCAGCTACTTGGGAGGCTGAGGCAGGAGAATCACTTGAACCCAGGAGACAGAGGTTGTAGTGAGCTAAGATCGCACCACTGCACTCCAGTCTGGTGACAGAGTGAGACTTTGTCTCAAAAATTAAATTAAATTAGGCCAGGCGCGGTGGCTCAAGCCTGTAATCCCAGCACTTTGGGAGGCCAAGACAGGCGGATCACGAGGTCAGGAGATCGAGACCATCCTGGCTAACACGGTGAAAACCCGTCTCTACTAAAAAATACAAAAAAACTAGCCAGGCGAGGTGGCGGGCGCCTGTAGTCCCAGCTACTCAGGAGGCTGAGGCAGGAGAACGGCGTGAACCCAGGAGGCAGAGCTTGTAGTGAGCTGACATCCAGCCACTGCACTCCAGACTGGGCGACAGAGCAAGACCCCATCTCAAAAAAAAAAAAAAATTAAATTAAATTAAATTAAACTTCTAGAAGAAACCATATAAAAGAAAAATCTGTATTAGGCCAAGATTTCTTAGATATGAAACCAGAAGCACTACCTATAAAAAAATTGATAAATTAGATTTTCATCAAAATTAAAAACTTCTCCTCCTTGAAAGACACTGTCAAGAAAATAAAAAAGCAGTCTGGGCACGGTGGCTCACGCCTGTAATCCCCACTTTGGGAGGCCGAGGCAGTTGGATCACTTGAGGTCAGGAGTTCAAGACCAGCCTGGCCAACATGGTGAAACCCCGTCTCTACTAAAAATACAAAAATTAGTCAGGCATGGTGGTCCGTGCCTGTAGTCCCAGCTACTAGGGAGTCCGAGGCAGGAGAATCGCTTGAACCCAGGTGGCAGAGGTTGCAGTGAGCCGAGATACTGCCACTATACTCCAGCCTGGGCGACAGAGCCAGAGTGTCTCAAAAAAAGAAAAGAAAAGAAAGAGGAAAGAAAGGAAAGGGAAGGGGAAAGGGAAAGGGAAAGGGAAAGGGAAAGTGAAAGGGAAAGGGGAAAGGGAAGGGAAGGGAAGGAAGGGAAGGAAAGGAAGGGAAGGAAAGGAAGCAGGCCGGGCGCGGTGGCTCATGCCTGTAATCCCAGCACTTTGGGAGGCCGAGGTGGGAGAATCATGAGGAAAGGGAAGGGAAGGGAAGGGAAGGAAGGGAAGGAAAGGAAGGGAAGGGAAGGGTAGGGGAGGGGAGGGAGCAGGCCGGGCGCGGTGGCTCATGCCTGTAATCCCAGCACTTTGGGAGGCCGAGGTGGGAGAATCATGAGGTCAGGAGTTCGAGACCAGCCTGGCCAATATGGTGAAACGCTGTTTCTACTAAAAATACAAAAATTCGCCGGACGTGATTGTGCACAGCTGTAATTCCAGCTACTCGGGAGGCTGAGGCAGGAGAATCGCTTGAATTTGGGAGGCGGAGGTTGCAGTGAGCCAAGATTGTGCCACTGCATTCCAGCCTGGGCGACAGAGTGACACTGTCTCAAAAAACAAAACAAGACAAAACAAAAAAAGTAATGGAGCAAAGCTGTTGCTCCACATCCTCATTGGCATTTGGTATTTGAGGCCTAATCTTAACACATCACAATCAAAGCCAACCGCCAACTTCCAAGTAAGTACATAATACACAAAATAGAGCTATGGACCAAGTAATTACAACACAACTAAGGTTGAATTAATAAATAAATATTTTATACCATATTTGTACTTGATAGTGAAAACATCTTCATTTCAACAATCTGTGGAACACTTATAAAAACTGATACTTTAGATCACAAAGAAAACTTTCATACACTGCCCAATGTAGAAACTGTACCATAATGTAATAAATGTTGAATAACAAAAGTTAAAACAGCAACAAACATAAATAATCTAGACGGTACTAAACACTTGTCAAAGTCATTATTGCTTTGGATTAAAGAGGATTTTTTTTGAGACGGAGTCTTGCTCTGTTGCTCAGGTTAGAGTGCAGTGGCGTGATCTCAGCTCACTGCAACCTCCGCCTCCCGGGTTCAAGCGATTCTCCTGCCTCAGCCTCCCGAGTAGCTGGGATTACAGGCGCCCACCACCTCGCCCGGCTAATTTTTGTATTTTTAGTGGAGATGGTGTTTCGCCATGTTAGCCAGGCTGTTCTTGAACTCCTGACCCCAGGTGATCCATCCGCCTCGGTCTCCCAGAGTGCTGGGATTACAGGCGTGAGTCATCGCTCCCGGCCAAAGAGGAATTGTTTGAATTTAAAGTCTATATAGAAAATAATGAAAATAAGAGCCCATTCAACTACACACTCATAAGGTGAAATGGTTTCACTATCACACACACACACACACACACACACACAAAACAATAAATTTTCTGTATTAAGAGGAAAAAAAGGAAAAGAATTTCCAAGGAAAACAGGAAGGCAATAAAGATAACCAGCGACTGTGACTGCTGGTGTACTGTGTCCCCACCCAGTTAAGCAAACTCTCATTCAGCCACCTATATTTCCAGTGAATGGGCTCAATCAACTCTGCGAAACTTTCCCAAAGTTTCTGTCCTTTCTGTCCTTTGGGATTCTACAGTAGGCTGTTCATAGCTCTATTTTAGTATTTATTAACGTTTTGCAGTCCCAGGAAGTTTTCCACATCACCCTGCCCTTTGAAAACCTTTGTTTACCACTTAGAACGTGCCAGGCAATTGGAATTAATTCACCTAATCCCCTTGCAACTTTTTTTTTTCCCTCCGCGGTGTGTGTGCGGGGCGGGGGTGGGGTGGGGCGCGGGGTATTCCCTAATCTCCAGAAATTGAAGCTCAGAAAGGTTAACTGAGCAAGGTCACAGAGCGAACGCAACACAAAGTCAGGATGTGATGCATTTCGGTCCACTTTCAATACACGCTCTTTCTACCACAACACGTTACTTTGCACTGGGGGGCAGTTTTCAACTTTACATTCTCAACTCGTATCCTAGCTTCTGGCACAGAACATATCATCCAAGTTAGGCATCACTTGTCCCCTGCTCTTGGTAAAGTTTTCTTTCGCGTACTGCAGAGAAATGCGCTCATTAGCAGGTGGCGATCGAGACGCTGAAACGCAAAGGACTTGAGACTGAGCGGCTCTCATCTCTATGGTTGGTATGTGACCCATCTATCCTCTGGAGGATTCAGCAAGGACTACCAATCACCAGACAACTTTACATGCACGTGCTCGCAAGTTGAACTTGCTATTGGTTAATGGCAGTAAAGCCCGCCCACCAGCTCTGGTCGGCTCCTTTAAGAGAAAGCCATCACCGTTCCCCAGTCTTTCACCGCCTGCAGATTCCGGGAGGTGAGGTTGTTTGCCAGGCGGGCCGTGTGGCTGGGTGGGTACCAGGGCTCGGGGCCCGGGAGCAGGGAGGCGGGGGAGGCCGGCCTGCTGTGATGACATTCCAATTAAAGCACGTGTTAGACTGCTGACGCGGGTGATGCGAACTGGAGTCTGAGCCGGCCGGAGCGAAGCAGGGAGGGGGCCGGCGGGCGGGCGAGCGCACACCCGCTCATCCATCGCTCTCCTTTTCTTGTAGCTCCCAGCCGAAGACGTCGGGTCTTACCGTCCTTGCTGCTTTGCCACCCCATTCCCCTCAATAAAGTGTTTTGAACCCAACCCTGGTGTCGGTGTGTGTCGTTGGCGACGCGCTGTCTTTGAGCCCCCGCCGAGCTTCCTCGTGGCGCCGGGGGTCAATCTGCAGCGCTAGAGCATGTGCTTGCGCATAACTGGGGCCGCTTGGCCCCCCGCGGGCGGCCCTTTTAACCGCGAGCGACAATAAGTAACCTGACTGTCCGGCTGCTAGGCTGGGCAATTTTCCAGGGGTTTTGCCACGACAGGCCTCAACCCGTAATACCAAGGCTGGAATGGCGTGTGAGGGGGCGGTGACTGACGGGGACACGCGGACTCTGCTGCGTAGTGAGTGCCCCTCTGTGCTCCCCTGCGCTCCCCAGCCCCGCCCTCCCCGAGTGCATCGCTCGCGCTGTGCCTTTGCCATGAGTTCGACCTAAGTCCCAAGCTGTCGTGTCTGCCATCAGACGTGCAGATTTAGTTGAAGGCAGCTTGGAATGGCGTCTGCAGGGCTGCTGTGTACTTGACATAAACGGATTCAGTGTGGAACTGCGTGAGTTAACTCCTGACTAAAGGGGTAATCGACCTCTTTACAACCAACCACCATGCAGGAGTATGTGTGACAAGCATGGGACTAAAGCTTCGGGCAGGTTAATCTGTCACTCCTAAACAGTTCAAAATTATAGGGCGGTTGTGAAGATGAATTAGATTTTATATATAGTTGGGGACAACATAGACACCTAGTTACACAGTCCAGATTCTATGGTTGGTAAAAGATCTTGCACAAGGGCTCCAGTGAAATGTGCATCAGTTCTGAGTACAAGGCAGCAGTGGTGGGCAAGGATGCACCTACGCGTTCACTGCATGGGCATTCGATGAAGATGTCCCGAATGAAGACAACTAG
>NW_022681466.1:41995526-42172008 GCF_009764315.1 Trachypithecus francoisi | reverse complement strand
AGTTGCAGTAGGCAAATTATATTTTTAAGCTGAACCCTAAGAAATTGTCCAAAAATATATACAAGTTATACACAGCACTTATGATTGCTGAATAAATGCATCACATAAAATTTTTAGCAAGAGTGAACGATTTCTTAGATGATTTTTCTCCTGATCTCATAGTGCAGAGTATTCACAAATGGACCATATATCTTCTCCAGACAACCGTCATCCCCAATTTATTCACCTAGGCAAATCTTAGTTCAAAAGAGTTTGTGACAAAGGCTGATCTACAGGACTAAAACCGTGCTTACCTCGTAGGAAAAAAAAAATGTAATTGAATAGATAATAATTTTTAAAGTACATTATTCAAGGAGGAAATAAGCCCTGTGACAGAATCCATAAAACACCATACTCCATCAGTCTCTTTTTGCTAATAGAATGACCAAGTATTCTCTCCAATTAATCTTAATAGCAAACCACCATTTTCTAAAACGACTTAAATGGGTTCAATCAAGTAGGAGAATGAATCCAAGGGAAACCACTGACTCAGGGTATAAAATGTGCCTTACATCATATTGCGTACATCAAACAATGAAAGAATTTAGGTTTCAAATTACAAAAAAACAAAACAAAACGAAACCTCTAAGTCTTACCCTCAAGGTAAGATAGGAAAGTGGGAAATGCTGTCTGCTCACTGGCATTCCATAAAATATTCACTGTAATGTCTAATTTCCAAAACACATCTATGCAGCAGAGGTGGTTTGTCAAGTCTGAGGTTTTCCACCTCCACCCCCCGTAGCAACGGGGCTGATGTTCGCACTCTGCAGGTCCTCATCAGCATTCATGGCACCCCGACAGATAACCCCATTAAACTCTCTCCCTGACTCAAGTAAACACTTCACAACGTAAGAAGGTGAGGAGGACATTATTACTGAAATAAACCTGAAACCTGCTCTAAATCTACAGAAAAAGTGTAACACTCACAAATATAAATACCGTTACCACTATTTGTAAGATCCCTCATAAATGACTATGTTATAGCTGAGACCTGCAACAGAACTCCCACCACCAAATGTTGTGGTAGTGTAAGTGCCACTGTTATTTTCACTTGCAAATATTCCTGAGAGGTCATATTTTAAGCTACTAAAAACTGATATAGGAATAAGGTGACAACCAGCAAGAGAAAAAAACAAGGTAATGCACTCCAGAGAGTAAGGAAGGCTCACGGAAGAGGAGAGCTGTGGTGAAGATCAGAGCCCATGGACGTCCAAAAATGTGACTTGGCTGGGCCTAACAGAGGGGAGCAGCTCTTCTAAAAACAAAATCACCCCCTGGAAATTATGTTGGTTGGTTCCCTGGGACATCTACAGTTCTTTTTCAAGTTATTTACTTGCTCGTTACCACCAGTCCCAGCTTTCTTGGGAGACATAAGCATATTTGGGGAATGGAAATAAAGTGCTTGCTGCCACAGACCAGGCCAGCAAGATGAGAAGATAAAGAGTTTCTAGAGTTTTTATTATTCAAAATGAGTTTCATTTCAATTCAGGTACTTGAAAGAAGGTTCTAGTCTGTTACTCTGACACAGCACAAGATCAGTAGTTTATTCTGATGAGGTATTCCACCCAAATGAAAGCATAACATGCAAGTAGTCATTTATTTCAATCACTCCTAATTGAAGGTCCTTATTTTTGGAGAACAGCCAGGCATTTTATGATCCACTCTTTCCATTCCTTAAAGGCTTCCACGGGTTTCGGTAAATTCCCATTATCCTCACGACTGTGTTCTGGAGTTGCTCCAGGTGTGTCAGAAGATTCATCATCAATCCACCTCACCAGTACCTGGAAAAACAGGAAAGATGCGCATTTCAACAAACCACAGCAAAATACTATGAGACAAGAGAAGAGCATTGGCTTCTAGATATAGAGTGACATCTTACCCCATGAAGATGCTGCATTTGATAATGATGGTGTGAATATGAAATAATGCTTATGATATACTGAGTGAAATGGTGCATACCAAATATACACATACCAAAAATACGCACTGAAAAATGATGAAAAAGAAACACATTCATTCTTACACTTTTTTTCTAGCATGATAGGATATTATTTTTTCTCAATTTGCTGAATATTCCACAAGGCATTATATTCATTTGATATGTACGTATATACATAAGTGTACACACAGGCATGGGTAGACATATGTTAGTGAAAACACATGTGTAGACATTTCTGCATAGTCACTTGAATGCACAGTCACACCCATGAGTAGCCATATGAATGTATATTGATGTTTGTGGGCATGTGTGGGCACACTCATACACATACTGAGATTAGGTACTTTCCTTCTTCCTTTTTAAAGAAAATCATTTTTTCCTCCTAATGAACATCATACCTCTGTCCTATATTTGGAAAGATAAATCCTGTCCACACACTTATAGAGTTTAAAAAATGAACTTTGCCAGACATATCAGTATTTATTCTGTTCTGCAAAGTCAAACTCTCTTGCCCTAAATGGAATAGAAGCAGAGAAATTTCTTCCATTATTTCTCATAGAGCTGTAAGCATAAATCACTCAAAGGCAAGCTAAAGTTTTTAAGAAGGGCATTTCTTCGCATGTTTTTAAACCACAGCTTCCTGCTTATCTTTATGCTAATTTCCTCCGATAAATTATAACTCTAGAGAAGGATATAATAGAAATGTCAGTTTGCTACTCAGATAACCACTTCCCCCTCTTTACACTGTCCACCCCTCAACTTACTTAATAACTTTCTACAATGCTGAAGCCAATAGCACACTGCAACTTGTGCAAATAGGTAGGACAAAGGTTCAGAGGGCACCGGTCAGCTTCTTCCAAGTGGTTGGAGCCCTGCATTAGGCATGCCAGCCACTGGCAGTGTGGCAGTCCAAATATGTGTCCGATCTCATGGGTTAAAGTCTGCAAGACAATCATGTTGAGGCTTTATAAGACCACCATCACATTAAGCTACACGTCTCTTCTTTCTCCTGCTTCTCCAAGAAACATAGGAATCAACTCCCTTAGTATTATCACCGAAACTTCACCCCGTCCAGACCTTCAAAGACTTAATAATCCCTCATCTCCCCAAATGTCTTACTGCCTTTCTGCTCTAGACTTCCTCAACCTCAACACCACTGACATGTTGGACCGATAATACCAGGTTGTGGGAGGCTGTCCTGTGCCCTGCACAATACTTTGCAGCATCCCTGGCTCTACCCACTAGATGCCAACAGAACTCCCTCCCTGATTGTGAAAATCAAAAATGTCTCCAGACATTGCTAATATTCCCTGGATGGCAAAATCACCCCTGGTTGAGAACCCTTAATCTAGACTAGGATACTCATTGTAATTCAGATTCTGGGGCCCTTCCCCTAGAGATGCTGATTTCAGTAGGTCTGGGAGAAAGGGGGCTTGATGTGCATGCTAATGAGAACATCAGGTGGCAATGACACAGGGGACCCATGGAACACACTTAGAGAATGTAGTTCTAAGAGGCGTAGCTCTCAAACCCCAACAAATAGTTGGGGAGATTAGGAACTGCCAGGATAACTATATTTGAGGATAGCCTGGAGCCCAGGGCAGGAAGGCCCATGCTCCCAGAGAAGCCAGAGCAGATGTCCTCCAAAGGCCTGGGGAAGGCAGTTTTGCCCAATGACTACAGTAGCTTGAACACGTAGGTTACCCGTTCACGCCAGAATTCAGTAATTACACTAATAGAGAACACATGGGTACAGCCAAGGCTGTGTGTCACCAGTAGTACAAAAAACTGGCACTGATACTGTAAATTTCAATATGAAGGTATCCATTTACCTTGCTTTATTGATCATTTCAGTCAAGCACTATGCACCAAAATTATACAAACGATACAAAGTCATTTATAATATTGCCTTAAAGACTGACAATATACAATTCATGCAACTAAGATTCTCTTTTAAAAAATCGTCCTGTCAGATTTTTTTAGTCACTTACCTTACAGGATCGAAGTAGTAAAACACTAGTTATTTCTGGAATATAACAGTTGTCGAAAATTGAATAGTCACTTGAAGATGTTTTCTTGAGCTTCTTCACTTTGCCTTCATAGCGCATGTTATAAAAATCACTGCCATACCTGGCAAAGCTGAATATCCCCACACCTACAAAAAGAGGACAAGCAGCGACAGAATGAGAGTAAGGTCCCTGAGGAAAGACCAAAGAAAAGATCAAAGAAAGAAGAGCCTACTGGCCCACCTGGCCAGTGAGTGTACCTCTGTGTCACTGTGTCCACATCATCTGATACACTTATGGTTTGCCACCAAAAAGGAAGATTTTGGTCCCAGATTTCCCTGTCAAAATCTTTTGCGGCTATCCACTTTGCCTTGTCCTGTAAAACTTAATGGACTTGAGGTCAAATACTTGAGAAACTGAAGTTTCAGAGAGTCTTTTCCCACAAAAGAAGTCTTTTTCTGAAAGTAGTAAGTACTCCAAATCAAGTACTCAAAAAGGAATCATAAAAAATAATCACATGGGTCAGGCTTGGTGGCTGACGCTTGTAATCCCAGGACTTTGGGAGGCTGAGGCAGGTGGATCACCTGAGGTCAGGAGTTCAAGACCAGCCTAACATGGTGGGTGAAACCCTGTCTCTACAAAAATACAAAAATTAGCCGGGCATGGTGGTAAGTGCCTATAATCCCAGCTACTCAGGAGGCTGAGGCGGGAAAATGGCTTGAACCCAGGAGGCGGAGTTGCAGTGAGCTGAGATCGCACCACTGCACTCTAGCCTGGCAACAGAGCAAGACTCTGTCTCAAAAAAGAAAAAAAAAAAAAAAGAAAATCACATGAACAATAGGCAGTCATGATTTCACTCTTTAAGGACACACTAAACAGATCTGTTACACGTTTGGAGGGGTTGCTGGCCTTCCCTCACGCAGCAACTGACTGAAGACAACTGCCCTGATGTCTTCAAGACCATGCTTTAAACCACAGCTTTAGACAGAATAACCCCTTCCCCTGCCCCACCCCCACCCCCTTTTTAAAGAACAGCCCAACTCTATTATGTGTCTGGTGACCAGAATAAATACCCTTGTAACTGACTTCCTGTGTTACATTTAGAGTTATATCAACCATCTCTGCAAGCACAGAGAGCACAGTTTGCTACATAACCCACTCTACAGGGTACTGCTTCATAATTCGACTTGTTTACATGATCACTTTTATTTATGTCTCTCGTTCAGTTTTTATTTTAAAGTAATAAATTTTTAAAGAAAATAAACCCATAGTTAGGTTTGTTCAATCTAATTTGATTCAAAAACAACTTCCTCACCTCCCTTTACCCAAAAAATGTGGACTGATATTCGAAAAGTAAACAGCATTCTGGAAGTTAAGAAAACACTAAATCTATTCATGTATCACAAGTAACCCCCTCTGGCCAATAAAGTGTGAGCATATTTCACAATAAAGTGTGAGCCAATAAAGTGTGAGCATATTTCAGCAAGGACACTTCTTTCTTCCAATAATCCTACAAACAGAAGATTATTTTCTTTGGTAGTCAGTGCTTCTCAATTTAAAAATATGAAACTTTGTAAACTTGGAGAAAACAAGACCACTGTGTTAAGATATTGTCACTGTCTAATCCTGCTACTTTCCTATGTCAATCTTTCATGTCATGTAATATTTAAGAAACTTACAAAAAAAGAATTAAAGTAAAACAGTTTGGAGAAATGTTTCCTAACCTCCTCAAATATGTAAGATAAATTAGCTAGCAATATCTGGATAAATGAAGATATGGTTTTAAAATTATTTTTTTAGCTGGGTGTGGTGACTCACACCTTTAATCAAAGCACTTTGGGAGGCTGAGGAAGGAGGACTGCTTGAGCCCAGGAGTTCGAGATGAGCTTGGGCAACACAGGGAGATCCCACCTTGACAAAAAAATAAAATACAATAGCTGGGTATGGTGGTCCTGTGGACCCAGCTACTCGGGAGTCTGAGGCAGGAGGATCCCTTCAGCCCAGGAGGTTGAGGTTGCAGTGAGCCATGATCACACCACTGCACTCCAGCCTGGGTGACAGAGGGAGCCCCTGTCTCAAAAAAAAAATAAAAGGTAGATAAAATTATTTTTCAATATTTCCATCTCTATCAGATTAGTAACAAGAGAAAACTTATGATAAAAAGCTACCTCACACCACCAAAGTTAGTAACAGAGTAGTGACCCACCAAGAGTGCATGTTGGTAGGGTCATGGCAGGCTACAAGAATCTCACATAAATGGAGAATAAAGAATAAAGAAATAGGTGGGAAGAGGCTCTATAACCCTACAGCCCCCACCTCTAGTAAAACATTTGTCCCAAAAAGCTTACGACCCCACACAAATCCTAAGGCTAATGTAACATCCAGACAGACCATAAACTCTCAGGACAGTCCCTGTACTTACTCCCCATCCCCAGAACACTAATGAACCACTCCCCTTCGGGGGCCTTTTCCCTTTCACGTCTGTCTTGGATTATTGGGGATGAAGTTAGAGAAGTAAGAGCAAAAATGAAGGGGAGGAGAGAAGTAGAGAGATGACAAAAAAAAAAAAATTGGGTTGAAAATATGACCTGTTTCCAGAACCTTTCCCATCCCCAATATTACCATGCAGAGTTCCTAGTGAGTCAAGGTTTATTATGTATCTCAAATCAAAGATGGAAGTTTTGCCTTTTTAAATTAAAAAACAAAAAGCAATGTCGTAGGATGAGAAAGAAGCATACACTTAGTCTACGGCTATTCTATCTATGCAAGATGACTATGAAAAGAACTGAAAAACAATTAGCAAGATTTTCACATCCATTAATGATAGTTCAAACTGGAATTGCTTTAATTCACCTTGCTACTGAATTACTGACATTTACTAGCTGTTACGCTGAATGCCTATATATGTGCCAGGCCTATATATGCATTTTTTTTGAGACAGGGTCTCACTTTATTGCCCAGGCTGGAATACAGTGGTGTGATCACGGCTCACTGCAGTTTCAACCTCCTGGGCTCAAGTAATCCTCCCACCTCAGCCTGCTGAGTTGCCAGGACTACAGGTTTTGTGCCACCATGCCCAGCTAATTTAGTTTAATTTTTTTGTAGACATGTGGTCTATGTTGTCCAGGTTTATACACACTTTTTATGTATAGGCACTTTTATGTAAATTATCTCCAAATCACTCCATGATGTGGGTATTGTTACCTTTAAGGTCATGTATGTAGTGAGTGGCCAACCCGAACCTAGATTATCAGAATCTACCAACAGCACACTTCCCATTATGGCATGTCGCAACTGAAAATACTATACAGTTTTAAATATCAATATGATTCTTGGTTGGATTTTTTTCCCTTCTTTTAACATCTTCAAATATTCTCAAGTTGAAGAAGCTTCTAACAACGCCAAAAAAAGGAATACCATCTGTCAGAGGCCTGTCCAGAGACAAAATTCCACGAGTCTCTTGGGTAAAGATCAATCACTGTTATTCCCACAACACACAAGGCATCTTCAGGTTTCTTTTTTCACGAACTTCAGGATGTCCCCTACTTAAAAAGAAATACATAAATGTATGAGTGTATAGTATATACATATGCTTCCTTTACTCGGTTCAAATTGCAAAGTTGTGTAATTCACCTGCATGAATTTGTAGGTTTTGTGTGTTCTCATTGACTCTAAAGGAACACTTTGTTGCGGAAACAGGAACTGGTTCTAGGAGTTTTACTCTCAAGCCATAGAAATATGCTTTACAGTAGCCCGTAAGCCATTTAATATATTCTTCACTGATAATTCTGGTGTTTCCTAGAGAACCTATAATATGGAAGAACATTTAAAAACAGACTTTAAGATGATTACTCAGTGTTTACCCAGTCTATGAGTAAGAGGATTCAAATTAGAAACAAAACCAACTTTAAATTTTCAGTACACCTTTATCATTCATTGGTGTTGCTATGAATTAAAAGGAAACAAAATGTTCTAGGTCAGTTTGGCTACAAAACTTGTACCGTCGCAATGAATATCAAAAATGATCCTAAAACAGCCCATCTGAATCAGACCAATAGCCCGGACTATTCCTGACAACAGCGCCATTGCAAAACCAAATCAAAACCAGCACATTACCAGTATTTACCAATGGACTGTATATAAATGCTGCATTTGTCTGAAGAGGGTGTCTTTCTGTAAGGATCACTGAAGAACTGTTCAAAGACTTGGGGGACCTCAGGGTGGGAGGTGATCCAATCTGATGGAGAATGCAAGGTAATGGGTCCAAAGAGATCACTGGCTGGCTGGAAGGCTTCATTCATTAAACGCTGTTCCCCAGCATCTAATTTCTCATACTGTGACACAAGCACTGGGTTCTTTGAGATGAGAGCTGTTTTTAGTGTCTGTTCAGAGTGTCGTATTATTTGCATCTAACAAAGAAACACAAGTAGTCAAATATAAAAATACACATCCATATTGGGTACTTTACCTATCCTCCATATACCAGCTCTGATGTCTCCCTAGAATGAAATGACTGATTGCTAATGCTTTAGAGTGGTCACACTTAAGAGTGGTTTCCTCACGTCCAATCAATTTCTTGGGGATCTAAGAAATTAAAAAGAAGATCATGAAATCTATTCCTCCATCTCATATGGAACCCGCTCCCATTACAAAAACGAGTGGTGGCCAGGCGTGGTGGCTCATGCCTGTAATTTCAGCACTTTGGAATAGAAGGACTGCTTGAGGCCAACAGTTTGAGAACAGCTTGGGCAACATGGTGAGACCCTGTCTCTACAAAAAATTTAAAAATTCCCTGGGCATAGTGGTACACACCTGTGGTCCTAGCTACCAGGAAGGCTGAGGTTGCAGTGAGCCATGATCGTGCCACTGTGCTCCAGCCTAGGCAAGAGTCCAAAACAAACAAATAAAACCTCATGGTGATCATAGGAGCAGGACCTCACACCCAATTTCCTTTGTTCAGGGAATAATAGTATTAGCCTGGCACGGTGGCACACGCTTATAATCCCAGCACTTTGGGAGGCCAACGCAGAAGGACTACTTGAGCCTAGGAGTTTGAGATCAGCCTGGGCATCATGGCAAAATCCCGTATCTACAAAAAAATTAGCCGGGCATGGTGGTGTGCACTTGTAGTCCCAGCTACTTGGGAGGCTAAGGTGGGAGGATCATCTGAGCCCAGGAGGTCGAGGCTGCAGTGGGCCGTGATCGTGCCACTGCACTCCAGCCTGGGCAACAGAGACTTTGTCTCAAAAAATACTATTATGAATTGACTCATTAGTGCCACATGAAAAATACTCATCGTTTCTAATGTGACTCAAAGATCTTCAACATCAAATAAAAACAAAACTAATGTAAGCCCTATCATTTCTGCAATTTAACTGCAAGCTGAGAAGCTACAGCTTAGCCACTGAAGTTTACGGCCTCAAAGTCACGTCACATTAGGGAAGACATCAGATGACTAATCAAAAGCCAGACTCACAATGACAGGTTTCTTCCATTCACATCGTGTTCCCATGTAGAGCTTTCATCCTTCCTCTTGAATGGGTCAGATGTTCCGCCACGAGGCTTTTTGAATTAGACAAGGAAAAAATTGAACATCTCTGTCTGGATCATTTCTGTCATATTTTCTAATTATCTAGATTTTGCCAGTTTAATGATAGACAGCTGATGGGAAAACTTAAGCTAATGTCTGTTCTGATTGAACCTCTGAATTCTGGGGTTGAAGAGGCTGGTTGAAATTCCAGATCAAATGTCTCTATACTCAAAGCTCTGATATGAGCATAGGCTCATCCTCACTCCCACACAACTGGGCTGAAATCTGACTTCTACAGGACAAAATATAAAACAAGATGTACCTTCCTGTAGTCTACGTACCTTGATGAGGAAGGAAGGCTCCCATGGAAGCTTTTATCTTACAAGGACGGCCACGTCTAGGCCTGGCCGGAAATAAGTTGTGGAGTGTGCCTTCATCTTAATATTAACGAAGGCAGTGTGAAAGGTCAGGAGGCCTCCTCTTGCCTCCCAAGCCTAATCTAGGGAAGCTGCGGGAGAAGATGGTCTGGGGGCGCATAATATGGTCACTGCAGTGGGCTGGAGGCCTGGGATGCTTTGGTCCCAAAACCAGAACATCCCGGGCAAACCAGGAGGAGCTGGCCACCCTGGTTGGTGGCCTATAGCAACTCGCACTGTGGGCTCCGGTCTGTGCAGGCACAACCCAGTCTCCGGCTGGGGGTGGAGTAGGGGTTCCCCGGGTACTCTTGCTTCGCCTCTTCTTCCCCCAGGAGCCTCTGGAAAGGCCTCCCTGGCTCCCCAGAGGCGCTCCGCCCCCGCAGTCCCCGCGGCTTCCGTCACGTCCACCCCTCCCACATCCTCAACCCTCTCCACCGACCGCGACTGGCCCCCGCCTCTACGACCCGGCTGCCCCGCCTAGGGTTCCCGGCCCAGCTCTGACAGCACCCGCGAAAGGCCCTGACTCAACAATCCTCGACCCCACCCACCCGCGACTGCTCTCACGCGCGTGCCCGCCCGCACTACGCCACGCCACGCCCACTGGCGCCACGCCCCTCGCGCCACCCGCCGCGCCGCTCCGTCTCGCACGCCCTGTGAGCCCCGCCCCACTCGCGACCCGCCCGCGCCACGCCCCTGAGCGCGCGGCCCTCCTGGGCAGGCGCAGAGCTGGAGTTCGGTGGCTGCGGCCCGCCGGCCTCTTCCAGAGTCGCGATGGGGCTACAACCCCAAGCCTTCGGCCCCCTCAGTCGCCAGTTCCCTACCTGCCCTCGTGGGGACTGCGCCGCCTGGTTTTCGAGAGCCACAGACGCGCCCGCGTCGCCGGGGTTGCCCGTGTGGGACTGCTTGACAGGCCGCGGGTTTGAGAGGCGTCCAGGCGTGACGAATGCAACCAGCGTGGCCCCAAATGAGTTGGCGGCCGCCACAGGTTGATGTAGAGCTGCGGCGCTCCCCGGGGCCGTCACCCGCAGGACTTTCCCTTCTTTATTTGTTGGGGGCGGCCGAGGCTGGAACCCAGACGCTCAAGTGTGGGGCGCGCCCTCGTGCAGTTCCTGGCGCTCCGAGGCCGAAACCCGGATGCCAGGAGGGGCAGTGAGGTCGGAAAGGCACCGCGGGGCCTGCCTTAGGGCTGTGCTAGCTCTGTGGCATCGGGTGAGACGTTCAGTCTCTCTGGGCCTCGCCATTCTCTTTTTCTTCTTCTTTACTTTTGTGTTTTGTTTTGTTTTTGAGATGGAGGCTCTCTCTGTTGCCCAGGCTGGAGAGCAGTGGTGCGATCTCGGCTCACTGCAACCTTTGCCTCCTGGGTTCAAGCGATTCTCCTGCCTCAGCCTCCCCAGTAGGTGGGACTACAGGTGCCCACTATCACGTCCGGCTAATTTTTGTATTTTTAGTAGAGATGGGGGTTTCACCATATTGGCCAGGCTGGTCTCGAACTCCTGACCTCAGGTGATCCGCCAGCCTTGCCCTCCCAAAGTGCTGGGATTACAGGCGTGGGCCACCGCGCACAGCCTAGGGCCTCGCCATTGTCATCTGGAAGACGAGAGGACTCCCTTCGGCCTTGGGAATGTGGGGGCTCAAAGCACGCGGTCCCAGGACACTCTCCTTTACAGCCCCTGATGCATCCCAGCGCCCATCAGGCCTTAGGACACGGTGGATTGCCAGACTTGGTAATGCCACTGACTGATCCCAGTTACAAGTCGCCACCTCACCAGCGTCCCCTCTCCCTTTGAAGTTGGCCTTTAAACAGGCCTCTACCCCCACACCCACCTTCCTATCCGACTCAGTTCCTTCTTTACCAGTTTATGCCACGATCCGTTGGTCCTAGCAGCTTCCTAAAAGCAGCCCTGGGGAAGCCCAATTCCATTACAAACCTGTTTCCCCAAACCTCCCACTGGTTCACTTCCAAGACCTCACCTTAAGGGACACCCAGCTTCCTTCCCTGGACACTTACTTCCTTCCCACACTTTCCTCAAAAATACTAAGCCCTTGTTTTTATTTTCCAGCTATTGTACTTTCGCTACAAAAGTAACCTCTTATTTATTTAGAGACCGAGTTTCACTCTTGTTGCCCATGAATGGAGTGCAATGGCTCGATGGGGATCTCGGCTGGCCGCAACCTCTGCTCCCTGGGTTCAAGCGATTCTCCTGCCTCAGCCTCCTTAGTAGCAGGGACTACAGATGCCCACCACCACGCCTGGCTAATTTTTGTATTTTTAGTAGATACGGGGTTCCACCATGTTAGCCAGGATAGTCTCGATCTCCTGACCTCGTGATCCACCTGCCTCAGCCTCCCAAAGTGCTGGGATTACAGGCGTGAGCCACCGTGCCTGGCCTTTTTTTTTTTTTTTTTTTTTTTTTTTTAAATAAAGACAGATTTTCACCCTGTTGCCCAGGCTGGTCTGGAACTCCTCAGGTGATACACCTGCCTTGGTCTCCCACAGTGCTGGAATTACAGGGGTGAGCCACCACGCCCGATCTGAGTTCTTTTCAAGTCAAGCCATTTTACCATCCTCTGGATTTTCCTCATCCTCATTCTCCTTCCCAGTCTCCAGGAAAGACAGGCACATTTTCTTGATGACTTCAGCACTTCTAACCCCTTGTTGGCTCTCCTTAGAGGACATTAACTCTGTGTGTTTGAACCTTTCAACTTCGAGGATCTCCTCATCCCTTCCTTATTTGTTCACCCTTCTGGATCATGAAATCTCCAAATTTGTCTTTTGAACCCAGTGCCCATATCCACCCTCACCTGAACCCATTCTCTAATAAAATGGATTCGCACCATGACTGTTCTCAAAGTTTGAAACCGAGAATACTGACGCGGCACTCCTGCTTCAATGCTTGAGAAGTCGTGGGCTTTCTCCCAAGTGCCTTTTGACTGGGCGCCTATCTCCCGACAGCCTGAGGTGGTGTAGTGCTTGAATCCTAAAACCCCCACTTACTAGCATGGGACCTGTGCCAGTTACTTGACCTCTTTTTCATCTCTTCACTAGTTTGTAAAACGGAGACAATAACAGCAAATCTTTTTTCATTATTATTATTATTTGATGCGAAGTCTTGCTCTGTCACCCATGCTAGAGTACAGTGGCGAGATCTCGACTCACTACAACCTCTGCCTCCTGGGTTCAAGTGATTCTCGTGCCTCAGTCTTCCGAGTAGCTGGGATTACAGGCACGCACCACCACACCTGGCTAATTTTTGTATTTTTAGTAGAGACGGGGTTTCACCATGCTGGCCAGCCTGGTCTTGAACTCCTGACCTCAGGTGATCCACCTACCTCGGCCTCCCAAAGTGCAGGGGTTACAGGCGTGAGCCATCGTGCCCCACCTACAGCACATCTTAGCAGAATTTTAGGGATCAAATGAGTCCCTTTGGATATTGTGCCTGTTTTTGACTGAACGGCTGGCTGTCTTCTGATATCCTGAGTGGCTTCTTTAGCTTAGTTGTCACCTCTTCTATAGCCTCATCCCGCCTCATGACAAGACTTCTCTTCTGCCTGTTCATTGTCTTGTGTGTACATAATAATACTGCAGTCGTCCTTGTCACAGTGATTGTAACCTATTTCTTACATGTCACCTTACTCAACTGCGAGATGCTTGAGGGTAAAGACTCTCGTACGAGGTGTCTGAAGCATAAAAGGTATTCACTAGATTTTCATTCAGTTTTTTTTTTTTTTTTTTTTTTTTAGATGGAGTCTCACTCTGTCACCCAGGCTGGAGAGCAGTGGCGTATCTCAGCTCACTGCAAGCTCCGCCTCCTGGATTCTTGCCATTCTGCTGCCTCAGCCTCCCGAGTATCTGGGACTACAGGCGTCCGCCACAACGCCTGGCTAATTTTTTTGTGCGTTTTTAGTAGAGGCGGGGTTTCACCATATTAGCCAGGATGGTCTCGATCTCCTGACAGTTTTTGGTATTCATTAAAAAGAACTTCATTTTGCATTTAAACTGTTTAAATTTCTGAATCATGAACTTTGTATTTGCTCAAAAATTTTAGGATAGCATGTTTCTGCATAGTCTAATATTTATTTTTTTAAAAAAACTGACCAGGCATAGTGTCTCATGCCTATGATCCCAGCACTTTGGGAGGCTAAGACAGGAGGATCACTTGAGCCTAGGAGTTCTAGACCAGCCTGGTCAACATAGGGAGACCCCATCTCTAAAAAAAAAAAAACCCAAAAAAAACCTGGTGTAGTGACACATGCCTGTAGTCTCAGCTCCTTGGGAGGCTGAGGTGAGAGGATGGATTGAGCCTGGGAGGTTGAGGCTGATTCACAACACTTCAGCCTGGGCAATAGAGTGAGACCCTGTTCAAAAAAATAAATAAATAAACACCTTAGTGCTTGGGGGGGTTAGGTTTTGTTGTGTTTTTTTTGTTAGAAGAAAAAGACACTTTCCCTTACTAAGATATTTTTGCCTGTTAACTACTACGCAGTTGCAGACTGAACCATAGACTGGCTACATTTCAAAGAGCACTACAAATTCTGATATTTAGAAATGAGTGAATATGCCAGGGGTCCAAGGTTGGAAAAGAAAGTTGGTAACAACATTAGAAGGTGGCAGAAAGCAGGAAAGAAATGTAACATATATGGCAGATGAAGGGTTTTAAAATAGCTTTTATGTATCAACACGGAAAAGATAAACACCATGACATAAAAATGAGCAAAAAATATGAACCATATAATCCGAATAGTCCATTAACATTCATGTGTTCAATCAAGTTGAATGAACTCAAATGAAAACCACTCTAATAATTTTTTCTTACCTGCTAATTTGGCCAAACTGTTTATTTTGAAATAATTTCAAGCTATCAGAAAAGTGGCAAAAAAAAAAAAAAAAGTGGCAAAAATATAAAGAATCCCTACCTTCGGGGCCGGGCGCGGTGGCTCACACCTACGATCCCAGCACTATGGGAGGCTGAGGCAGGCAGATCATGAGGTCAGGAGATCCAGACCGTCTTGGCTAACACAGTGAAACCCCATCTCTACTAAAAATATAAAAAATTAGCCGGGTGTGGTGGTGGGCACCTGTAGTCCCAGCTACTCCGGAGGCTGAGGCAGGAGAATGGCGTGAACCCGGGAGGTGGAGCTTGCAGTGAGCCAAAATCGCACCACTGCACTCCAGCCTGGGCGACAGAGCGAGACTCCATCTCAAAAAGAAAAAGAAAAAGAAAAAGAATCCCTACCTTCTTTTCACCCAGATTCCCCAGTACTTAACATTTTACCTCATTTCTTTATCATTCTCATTCTTTCTCTGTCTTTATCTCTGTCTCTCTCTATATGCAAATGTACATTGTTTCCCTGAACTATTTGACAGTAAATTGCAGGCCAGGCCCGGTGGCTCACGCCTGTAATCCCAGCACTCTGGGAGGCTGTGGTGGGTTGATCACTTGAGGTCAGAAGTTCGAGACCAGCCTGGTCAACATGCTGAAACCCATCTCTACTAAAATTTAGTGGGATGTGGTGTTGCATTCCTGTAATCCCAGCTACTTGGGAATCCCAGCTACTTGGGAGGCTGAGGCAGGAGAATCGCTTGAACCCAGGAGGTGGAGGTTGCAGTGAGCTGAGATCATGTCACTGCACTTCAGCCTGGGCAGCAGAGCAAGACTGTGTCTCCAAAAAAAAGTAAATTGCAGACATGATGCCCTGCACTCCTAAATACCTCAGAGCATATTCCCAAAAATCAAGCACTTTTTTTTTTTTTTTTTTTTTGAGACGGAGTCTCACTCTGTGGCCCAAGCTGGAGTGCAGTGGCCGGATCTCAGCTCACTGCAAGCTCCACCTCCCGGGTTCACGCCATTCTCCTGCCTCAGCCTCCCGAGTAGCTGGGACTACAGGCGCCCGCCACCTCGCCCAGCTAGTTTTTTGTACTTTTTAGTAGAGACGGGGTTTCACCGTGTTAGCCAGGATGGTCTCGATCTCCTGACCTTGTGATCCACCCGTTTCGGCCTCCCAAAGTGCTGGGATTACAGGCTTGAGCCACCGCGCCCGGCCACGTTTTCTTAAGTAGTCACAGTACAACTAAAACATGAGTCCATACTGACATTTCCAATTCCAGTCCAGCCTGACACCACAGAGTTCATTCATTCTAGCCTTCCGTTTTTCCATATATATGATGTCCTTCATCAGTAGAGAGAAACCTGGCTCCTCTTATTCACATTTATTTATTTATTTGCTCTGTACTAGAATATGTACTTAAAATAATTTCAGAATTCCTAATCCATAGCACTGCAGGAAAACAATTTTACCAATTAGTATGTGTTTAAGGTTCTTTACAGCCAGAGGATATATATTAAAACACTGTGTTCAAGTTACCTACGTGAGTTAGTTCTTCCCCTTCCCAATTCTGCCCTTCAGTGTAGTATTGTTATTAACATGAAATATAGTTTGGTTCATTTATTTTTGTTTGCATTCCGTTTTACAAATTTGCCCCCAACCTTGATCTTTTTTTGATTGTGTGATACATTAACATGGCTACTAAAAAGTTGTATTTGATGATAATGTCCAATGATGGTAGACTTTGCTGGTGGAACTGTGTATAAACAGGTCGAATCTTTCTGGTGAACAACCCGACATGGAGTATTAATAGCTTTTAAAATGTTCATACCCATTGACCCAATAAGAGATCTCACAGACTTAAGGTTAAGGATAGTCACCAAAATATTATTTATAATTATAAAAATTAGAAACAATGAAAATATCCAGCTATTGGAGACTGGAAAAGCACAAATTACTAATCAAAGACCATAAATTACATGTACATTCATATATTAGAATACTAAGCATCTATTTAAAATCATTTCTCAGCTGGGCACAGTGGCTCATGCCTGTAATCCCAGCACTTTGGGAGGCTGAGGCAGGCTGATCACCTGAGGTCAGGAGTTTGAGACCAGCCTGGCCAACATGGCGAAACCCGGTCTCTACTAAAAATACAACAATTAGCCAGGCATGATGGCACACGCTTGTAGTTCCAGCTACTCAGGAGGCTGAGGCAGGAGAATCGCTTGAACCCAGGAGATGGAGGTTGCAGTGAGCTGTGGTCACCCCCCTGTACTCCAGCCTGGGTGACAGAGCAAGACTGTCTCAAAAAAAAAAAAAAAATCATTTCTCAAAGACAGTAGTGATCTAGAGAAATGCTAAAGGGAAATAAAGTGTGACACAGAAACGTTTACACATTGCAATTTTTTTTTTTGGAGATAGGATCTCACTCTGTCACTCAGGCTGGATGGAGTATAGTAGTGTGATTACGGCTCACTGCAGCCTGGACCTCTCAGGATCAGGTGATTCTCCCACCTCAGCCTCCCAAGTAGCTGGGATTACAGCTATGCACCATTACACCTGGCTAATGTTTTATATTTTTTGTAGAGACGGGGTTTCACCATGTTGCCCAGGCTTGTTTTGGTGTTGAACTTCTGGGCTCAAGCCATCTGCATGCCTCCATCTTCCAAAGTGCTGGGATTACAGGCATTAGCCACTTTGCCTGGCCTATACACCTTATTTTTGTTTTAAAAAGATGTGCTTGCCGGGCATGGTGGCTAATGACTGTAACCCCAGAACTTTGGGAAGCTGAGGCGGGCAGATCATCTGAGGTCAGGGGTTCGAGACCTGCCTGGCCAACAAGGCGAAACCCCATCTCTACTGAAAAATACAAAAATTAGCTAGGCATGGTAGCACATGCCTGTAATCCCAGCTACTTGGGAGGCTGAGGCATGAGAATCACTTGAACCTGGGAGGCAGAGGTTGCAGTGAGCCAAGATTGCGCCACTGCACTCACTCTGTGTCCAAAAAAAAAAAAAAAAGTGCTGATAAGTAATAATCTGTGAATAATGAGATATTTGGTGGTTTTGATTTCTCTTTCTCTCTCCTGGTTTACTTATTAATTTGCCTTTTCCAAACTTTCTATAATAAGTATTATTAATTTTACAATCAGAAAGCAATTTAACAAGTCAGTAGTGTATTAATATTTAGGCATTCCTAAATATACAAATGACCCTTGAGCATAACAACTTCTACATGCTTTTTAGGTGGTTCCCTGCCTCTGTCTTTCTGCCTAGGCTTTCAACTGCTCCGCAATCTATTTTTTCTATGGTCTCTGAATTTTACTTACACCAACACACCACGAACTAGAGATTCATTTAGATTAACAACCAAGCCATCTTTTGTCTTCCTAATTTGTTGACTTTATTTTAAAATTACTATATGGACCGGGTACAGTGGCTCATGCCTGTAGTCTCAGCACTTTGGGAGGCCGAGGCAGACAGATCACTTAGGTCAGGAGTTCAAGACCAGCCTGGCCAATGTGGAAAACCCCCGTCTCTGCTAAAAAAACAAAATGAAACAAACAGACAAAAAAACAGAAAATTAGCCAAGTGTGCCAAGTGTGGTGGCACACACCTATAGTCCCAGCTACTTGGGAGGCTGAGACAGGAAAATCACTTGAACCCGGGAGGCAGAGGTTGTAGTGACCCAAGATCACACCACTGCATTTCATGAAGCCTGGATGATAGAGCAACACTAGGTCTCAACAAATAAATAAATAAAAATAAAATTACTATATGTATGAAAATATTCCAAGTACACATTTTTAAAGGCTAAGAAGTACTAAAAGCATTGTAATGAAAAGTAATAGTCCCCACGCCATAGGTCAACTTCCTAGAGGCTACTGTTCTCAACTCCTTGGCTGTTTTTTCTGGTATTTATCTCAGTGTTTCTCAACAATGTGTGTATAGTGAGATTTCTTGATCTTTTAATTTTAGGTAGCATTTGTTAGTTCATTGCCATGAGAGATTAGGACTTAACTCTCATACATCATACTTTCCACCTCTCATTCCTCTTGTGATTATATCACAAATTTTGGTTGAATCTGGTGGTCGCTGTTTACACTGTGATGATTATACAAACATTGTGCACTCCAAAGCCAAGTAGTGTACTATGACTGTGCTTTCTTTCTTGTAGAACCTTTTTATTTTTGCCTGGACTTAATAATCATTTGATTTCTGTTATTTATTTTCTTTAAAAAAACTGTATAATATGCATGTGCCTCATTTTTTATCATTCTCTGATTCTTTGTTTTCTAATGCTTCTCTTCATGGCCCATGCACACTGGTTACATTTTTTTTCTGAGTACCTTCATCTCCCCGTTCCTATCTGTACTGGCTGTCTGTGGGCCTACTGCATAGCTGTTCCTAGGACTGCAACTACACTTTGCTCTGTTGGATCCCCTGTTTCTTAAATTATTAAATTCTGTGTCTTCCTCTTTCCTGGCTTACTCCTTTGGTTTCAGTAGCACATCCCCAGAACCTTCTGGAATAAAGGTACATAAATACTTTGAGATCTTTGACATCTGAAAATGTTTTTATTCTGCCCTCATACTTGACTGAGAATTTATTGAGTTGGTGTGGAATTCTAGACTGCAAATCATTTCCCCTCAGAATTATAAATAGTTTGCTCCAGTTTCTTCTGACTTCCAGTGTTGCTACTGAGATGTTCAATGCCATTTTGATTCCTAGTCCTTTGTATGTTATCTGTTATTTTTAGGAAGATTTTAGGATCTCCTTTTTATCCTTAGAGTTCTGAGGGGTTATAAAGATGTGCCTTAGCCTGAGCCTTTTTTCCCATTCATTTTGTGGCTCACTTAGCAGGCCCTTCGATACTGAGACTCTTATCCTTTCATTCTGAGAAATTTTCTGGTATTTTTAAAAATAATTTCCTTCCCTCCATTCTTGCTGGATGTTGGACTTTCAGAATAGATCCTCAAATGTTCTTATCTCTCACATTGTTCCATCTTTTTGTACTATGTTCTGAAGTTTTTATCAATTATTTTCTTTTTCTTCTTTTTTCTTTTTTTTTTTTGAGACAGAGTTTTGCTGTGTCGCCCAGGCTGGAGTGCAGTGATGTGATATCAGCTCACTGCAACCTCCACCTCCTGGGTTCAACCAATTCTCTGCCTCAGCCTCCCTAGTAGCTGGGATTACAGACCCCCACCACCACGCCTGGCTAATTTTTTTTTTTTTTATATTTTTAGTAGAGATGGGGTTTCACCATCTTGGCCAGGCTGATCTTGAACTCCTGACCTCGTGATCCACCCGTCTCGGCCTCCCAAAGTGCTAGGATTACAGGTGTGAGCCACGGCACCCAGACTTTCTCAATTACTTTCTATCTTTTCTTTTGAATACTTACTTTAAACTATTCTGCTTTTTCATAGCCAAAATTCCTTTCTTATTATGATTATTTTATTTTGCACCCTGCTATGGTTTGAATGTCTGTGTCTCCCCAAAATTTATATGTTGAGACCTAACCCCCAAGTGATAGTATTTGTAGATGGGAACCTTTGGGAGGTGATCAGGTCATGAGAATGGAACCCTTATGAATAGTATTAGTGCTTTTATAAAAGAGACCCGGGCTGGGCGCGGTGGCTCAAGCCTGTAATCCCAGCACTTTGGGAGGCTGAGACGGGCAGATCACGAGGTCAGGAGATTGAGACCATCCTGGCTAACACAGTGAAACCCCATCTCTACTAAAAAATACAAAAAACTAGCCAGGTGAGGTGGCGGGCGCCTGTAGTCCCAGCTACTTGAGAGGCTGAGGCAGGAGAATGGCGTGAACCCGGGAGGTGGAGCTCGCAGTGAGCTGAGATCCGGCCACTGCACTCCAGCCTGGGCACAGAGCAAGACTCCGTCTCAAAAAAAAAAAAAAGAGACCCTAGGGAGAGACCCTAGGGAGCCAGTTCACCCCTTCTGCCACGTGAGGCCACTGCAAGAAGACACTATCTCTGAACCAGAAAGCAGGCCCTCTCCAGACACCAAATCAGTGCCTTGATCTTTGATTCCAGTCCCTAGAACCGTGAGAAATAAATTTCTGTTGTTTATAAACCACCCAGTGTATCATATTTTGTTATAGTATCCCAAACAGTCTAAAATACATCCTCTCATGGATAAAATGTCTCATTGATAAAATGTCTTTTCTTATTTCTCTATAGATAGTAACTGTACCACTTTTAAAGATTTGTTCTGTTGTTTCCTCTCTTTTGGTCTCTTTGTTTCATGTTAGAACTTTCCATAAACATCTGGTAATCTTTGGCTATCTGTTAAGATTTCATTATGAGGCACAAAAAAACTGGTGGACGGTTCTGTGTGCATGAATGTGGCTTATTCTCAGAGGCAATTTCGCAGATAATCAGCTTATTCACTGAGGGGAGTCTCCCCAGTGTCTGAACCTGAAAGTCTTCTCTGTGACCATCCCATTTTTTTCCAGAGTAGGATCGTTTCCTAACTGACTGCCAGTGTTCCGGAAGCAGGTGCAGTAAAGAGCCTAAGAGTCCCACTAATGTGTGCGTGAAAATGAATCCTTAGTCACCTTGTTCATCCCTAACCCATACTGCCCGACAAGGACTCTCAAGTCTCACAACTAATTCTTTTTAACATGAGAAGATATTAAGGGTTAAGAGGTTCTCCGTGATTCACCTACTAGTGTGAATTCATATCTGCTCCTTTTGCTTTTCCCCTGGCCCTTAGCTGATATCAACTGCCCTGAGGAAATGGAAGTCTGATTGGTCAGGAAGCAGGAATAAGTGGGTAATTTGGGGTCCCAGACCCCCCTCAGCAGGCAAGCAGCCCAGAGGTGGGTAAAGTACATTAGGAGAGGGTGCTGCAATCCAGGGACTAGGGCCCTGGACCTGGACACCAAAAGGGAGTTGAGAATGTAGAAAAGAAAACTTATGCTTAAATTGTGCTCAGAGCCAGGGCTCTATGCAAAGAAGCAGCAGGTGACCTGATTTCTCCCTCCTGCACTGCAGAGAACCTGCCCTCAAAGACCCAGAGCTCAGCTTCAGTAGAAGTTGAACAGCACTGTACAAGTGAACCTGAGAACCCAGTCACCCTGAGAAAAATGGTTTCTAGGGGAAAACACATTCTTCAGTCCAAACAACCAACTTACAAATGATCTTTTGGACCACGTCCTGCCTGCAAACTGAGGCTCAATTCACCTTTAATGGGCCAGCTCTGGCAGTGCCAAGGGAGAGAGGTCATTAGCAGAAATGAAAAAAGCAAGAAATCTTTTAGCCCATTCGATTAAAAGAAGATTTTTCATGCTTTATTATTTATGATTTGCGACTTCAGTTACTGTTTCCTGGAACAAATGTTATGATTCAACTTCTATTTACTGAAGCAAATAGATGCTTATCAGTTGTCATGCTACAAATCACAAAGCAGTCAGTAAGGCCTTTGGGGCTGTGGCCTCTTTTGCAATTCTTTGATGTCTTGTCAGGCGACTTATTTTCTGTGCCTCAGAGAGTTTCCAAAAGCTACCACAATCTGATGTGTGTGTGTGTACATATGTGTATGTATATCTATATGTACGTTTCTCTCTCTGTCTATATATATATATGGCATATAAATACAGTAAATTCAAAGAATCGAGCAAAAGCAGATTTTGGTTTTTACTTTAAGAATGTCATTTCACTTCCTGAAAAATTAGGAATTAGGAGTCCCAAGGATACCACGTAGCATTTAGGAAGACTTGAGTGGGAGCTAAGAAAGTTCGAATGAGGGGAGGAAGAAAGTTCCTGGTCAGTCCCAGCATAGTGACTCAAGCCTGTAATTCCAGCACTTTAGGAGGCTGAGGTGGGAGGATTGTTTGAGCTCAGGAGTTTAAGATCAGCCTGGGCAACCTAGCAAGATTCTGATCTCTATTTAAAAAAAAATAAAAAAAATAAAGAAAAGAGCCGGGCGCAGTGGCTCAAGCCTGTAATCCCAGCACTTTGGGAGGCCGAGACGGGCGGATCACGAGGTCAGGAGTTCGAGACCATCCTGACTAATACGGTGAAATCCCGTCTCTACTAAAAAATACAAAAAGCTAGCCTGGCGAGGTGGCTGGCGCCTGTAGTCCCAGCTACTCGGGAGGCTGAGGAAGGAGAATGGCGTAAACCTGGAAGGCGGAGCTTGCAGTGAGCTGAGATCCGGCCACTGCACTCCAGCCCGGGCGACAGCGAGACTCCGTCTCAAAAAAAAAAAAAAAAGAAAGAAAAGAAAAGAAAGCCTGGGTCAGTGGCGTCAGTGAACCCTGGAGGATGCTGTGATCCTCTTGGCGGCGTCCCCAGCCTCTGCTTCAGGATGACAGCATGGTCTCCTGCACTGTAGCTCGGTCTGAAATTTTCAGTTTTTCTTTCGAGTTCCCCTTTTTCCGTCTCCAAGGGGGTTGGAGGAGGTGGCCTGAATAAGATGTAAATGAAAGAGGAAGTGTCTCAGCAACAACCAAACATAAAACAGCGACCCACTTCACTTGTGACCTCTACGGAAATACTGAAGACGTCCTCTGTGTCCTTTTAGACTTTCTGGGGGAGGGGACAGCTGCTGCCCAGAAACAAGCAGCTTCCTTTTGGCCAGGTCAGTGCAGGGAACCAACAAAGACAGGGACCTGGGGCCAGAAGAAGCACAGCCACAGTGGGTATCTGATTGGACTGAGCCAGGAAAGGCCTTCTTGCCCTTAGGGACCCCTCAAGGCTTCTTCCCCACAAGCTGGAAACAGCTTGGCTCACTGCTGTGCTAAATGCAGGTGCCAGCCAAGGGGGTTACCCTAGGACCGTGAGCCATTAACAACTTGTCTCAAATTCACTTCTCCAAGGCAGTCAGCAGCTCCCCACTGAACACCTGTGGGTTCCTGCTGGTGCTAACTTAGGCACAGGGCTAGCAGGTCCCTCTCCTGTAGCAGATGATGAGAGCAAGTGTGGTGCAGGAGGAACTGGAAAGAGAGTGTCGTCAGAGGCGACACTTGCGTGGATTACAACCATATATTCTTGTGCAATGTAAAAATGCCAACTTGCATCAGCATAACGAAGGACACACTTAGAATAGAAAAGCTGAGGAGGACAGAAGAATAGGAAGAAAAACAAAATCATGTCTGGTCCTTTTGCCCAGAAATGACCCAAGTGAAACTTGGCTGAACTTTTAGACTTTTTCATGGTGCACATTTTTGAACATAATTTGACAACGCGGGACCTCTGGAATTGTACATTCTAATTTTTCAGTCCATTTATTTCTTATTCCAGAAAGATTCCATATATAAGGATGGCTCATCACGGTGTTGTTTTTAATTCTGAAAAGCTGAAAAATGGATTCTCGCCACTAGTGTTTATAAATAAATTCAATAAATTTATGCTCTCACAATAAAATAGTATGTGGTCATTAAAAAGAACAATCTCATGCTATGCGTATTATCATGGAAGGATGTCCACAAGATCTTGCTGAAATTTTTTTACAAGTCCCAAAACTGTATATGTAATTTGAGACTATTGATGTAAAAATATGGGTGTATATGTGTGTAAAAAAGAATGTTTGGGCTGGGCACGGTGGCTCACGCCTGTAATCCCAACACTTTGAGGGGCCGAGGCAGGCAGATCACTTGAGGTCAGGAGTTCAAGACCAGCCTGGCCAAGATGGTGAAACCCCATCTCTCCTAAAATAAAAATAAAAATAAAAATAAAATAGCTGAATGTGTTCGTGGGCGCCTGTAATCCCAGCTATTCCGGAGGCTGAGGCAGGAGAATCGCTTGAGCCAGGGAGGTGGAGGTTGCAGTGGGTGACAGAGCGAGTCTCCATCTCAAAAAAAAAAGGATGTTTGCCAAAATGTTAATAATGGCTGTCTTCAGAAGGAGGGCTTTTTATGCTGTTTACTTTCTTCTTGATATTTTTTAGCATTTTTTTTTTTGCAATGAGCATTTACTTGTTTTATATTTTTTAAACTATTCACCTTGAAAAAATTATGCAAATCTAACTTACCATATAAAATACATTTATTTTGTAGTGAGTGAAAATAAGGGTTACAAAATATGTACATAGTATAATATGTTCATATTTTATAGTTTTATACATAAATTTATATATTTTAGTTTAAGTGTATATAAATATAAAAATACATTCACACATTTGAACATATATATAATATGCATATAAATTTTACATGTATATATAAAAAATTTTAAAATTTATATATTTTTATTTTTTAAGATTACTCTTTTTTTCTTTTCTTTTCTTTTCTTTTTTTGAGACAATCTCACACTATTGCCGAGCTGGAGTACAGTGGCACGATCTCAGCCCACTGAAACCTCTGCCTCCCAGCTTCAAGCGATTCTCCTGCCTCAGCCTCCCAAGTAGCTGGGATTACAGGTGCCCACCACCATGCCCAGCTAATTTTTTGTATATTTAGTAGAGACGGGGTTTCACTACGTTGGCCAACCTGGTCTCAAACTCCTGACCTCCCAAAGTGTTGGGATTACAGGTGTGAGCCACCCCGCCCAGCCAAGATTATTCTTATATTTTGAATAATAATTGTATTTCCATTCTGGGGAAAAGAGTAATATTTTGGAAACCAGGCGCAGTGGCTCATGCCTATAATCCCAGCACTTTAGGAGGTCGAGCGGATGGATCACCTGAGGTCAGGAGTTCAAGACCACCCTGGCCAACATAGCAAAACCCTGTCTCTACTAAAAATATAAAAATCAGCTGGGCATGGTGGCAGGCGCACCTAGAATCCCAGCTACTCGGGAGCCTGAGGTAGGAGAATCGCTTGAGCCCGGGAGGTGGAGGTTGCAGTGAGCCAAGACTGTGCCACTACACTCCAGCCCAGTGGACCGAGAGAAACCCTATCTCAAAAAAAAAAAAAAAAAAAAAAAAAGGTAAGATTTTGGGCTAAGTCTTGGAGGGGTAGGGACGGCCAATCCGGGGCAGCCCAGGCTGAGGGCATAGCACGTACCAAAGACACAAAGCCATAGCAGAGGAGGGCTGCGTGTGGCACATGCTGCTCCTGGCACCTGATAGTACCAGTGTTCTGTTCTCCTGGAAACTCTCCTCTTGCTTTTCTGGGTCACTGTTCTCTCTGGGCTGCCCAGTCAGCCAAGCAGGCACCTAGAGGGGTCCTGAGGGATTGCGGCTGTCCCGGGTAGGGGCTCCGTGAGGGGGAAGCCGACCTACTTTACAGTGTTCCTGAGGCTCAGGCCCGTGTGCCACAGTGAGAGGGCACGAACTCCACGGTCCGTAGCCTTGGGTTCAACGGAGGCACCACCAGCTCCTGGGTGGCCCCGGCCAAGGCACTTTACCTCCCTGGGACTCAGTGTGTTTATCCAGGGGTATGCACAGTAAGAACCTCTGGTCCCCAGAGTTAATGAGAGAATTAAAGAAGACATGGGAACAGCTCCTTTCAACTAACTGTTTATTACCAGAAGGTGCCCAATAACCAGGCATGGCAAAAGCCCGAAGGCAAAAACACAAAGCCCTGACATTTAACAGGTTCTTTCTGTGCTAAGAAACCAGCGCTGGAGACAAGTACTTGTGATCTATCCTCGTGGTTGGACATGTTGGTCACAAGTAGTTCTAATTATGGAGATGCCCGCTGACAAAAGGCCTGTTGATGTGAGTCACTATGGGTGGTTAACTCTCTAGGCCTGGGCTGCTCCTAGGAATGATTTGCAGATACATCTATCCACCTAGCTATCTTTTTTTCCTTTTTTAACATTGGAGTTTTGCTCTGTTGCCCAGGCTGGAGTGCAATGGCACTATCTCGGCTCACCGCAACCTCCCTCTCCCGGGTCCAAGTGATTCTCCTGCCTCAGCCTCCGGAGTAGCTGGGATTACAGGCACCTGCCACCACGCCCGGCTAATTTTTGTATTTTTCTAGAGACAGGGTTTCACCATGTTGTTAGCCAGGCTGGTCTCCTAGCTATCTTTTTTTTTTTTTTTTTCTTTTTCTTTTTTGAGACCGGGTCTCACCCTGTCACCCAGGGTGAAGTACAGTGGCACAATCAGGGCTCACTTTAGCCTTGACCTCCTGGGCTCAAGCAATCCTGCCTCAGCCCTCCGAGTAGCTAAGACTATAGCTAAGACCATGCCCAGCTAATTTTTTTATTGTTGTTTTGAATGTAGTATCGATGTCTCACTGTATTACCCAGGCTGGTCTTGAATTCCTGAGCTCAAGCAATCCTCCCACCTCAGCCTCCCAAAGTGCTGGGATTAGAGGCATGAGCCACTGCACCTGGCCCATAAGATACATATGTTTTTATTAAAATAATGCAGTGATTTGTTTCATTTTGGTTTTTTTGTTTGTTTGTTTGTTTGTTTAGAGACAAGGTCACATTCTGTTGCCAGGCTGTGCACTCACAGCTCACTGCAGCCTTGACCTCCTGGGCTCAGGCCTCCCACATAGCTGAGACTACAGGCATGTGCCACCACACCTGTTTAATCTTAACTTTTTTAGAGTTGGAGTCTTGCTATGTTGCCCAGGCTGGCCTTGAGCTCCTGGACTCCAGTGATCCACCCGTCTTAGCCTCCCAAAGTGCATCACCACACCCAGCTAATTTTGTATTTTTTGTAGAGATGGGGTTTCTCCATGTTGGTCAGGCTGGTCTCGAACTCCTGACAGGTCATGTGCTGCCTCGGCCTCCCAAAGTGCTAGGATTACAGGTGTGAGCCACTGAGCCCGGTCGCTACCTGTTCTTATTGTGAATTTATACCCTGAAGAAATGGAATCTGCCATTTGTTGTAGTAGCAATCCAGAAAAACAAAGCGTACTTGTTGGTATAAAACATGACTAACTGATATTGAGTGTCACCTGGAGGTGACTCATCACAGCAAGAATGGATCAGCTTAACCAGGTGTGGTGGCGTGCAACTGTGGTCCCAGCTACTCAGGAGGCTGAGGTGGGAGGATCGCCTGGGCCCGGGAGATTGAGGCTGCCGTAAGCCAAGATTATGCCACTGCGCTCCAACCTGGGCAACAGAGCAAGACCCTGTCTCAAAAAAAAAAAAAAAAAAAGAATCAAAGAATGGATCAGTCTCATATCATCCAAGCTCATAGAGAGAATGATGTAGAAAAATCCCAGTGACTTTGTATTGAATCGTCACCCTCAGAGGGTTGGGGACATAGGTTCATAGATCAGCACCTTCACTCCTGGAAGGCACAGGAAGACAATATCTTTTCTTTTTTTTTTTTTTTTGAGACAGGCTTTCACTCTTGTCACCCAGGCTGGAGTGCAGTGGTGCGGTCTTGGCTGACCGCAACCTCCACCTCCCAGGTTCCAGTGCTTCCCGAATAGCTAGGATTATAAGTGCCCACCACCATGCCCAGCTAATTTTTGTATTTTTAGTAGAGACGGAGCTTCTCCATGTTGACCAGGCTGGTCTCCAACTCCTGACCTCAGATGATCCACCCGCCTCAGCCTCCCAAAGTGCTGGGATTACAGGCGTGAGCCACCACACCCGGCCGGGAAGCCAATTTATAACAAGTTTTCTTGGTAAATATGGATAATTAGTTGATGACCCTAATGGTTTCTACCCCTCTAAGTTTGGTGCATCCTCTTTCTCTCTCCCAGTCATGTGAGGATACAATATGAAATTGGCCATCTGAGGACCAGGAAGAGAGCTCTCCCCAGAACCCAACCATGCTGGCACTTGACTTTGGACTTTCTAGCCTCTGCTGTGAGTGACAAATGCTTGTTGTATAATCCGCCCAGCCTGTGATACTCTGTGACAGCAGCCTAAGCTGACTAAGACACTTGGCAAGTGCATCTCCACAATAAGATCCGAGCCATCTCAGCCTGGAAGTTGGTGCTTCCAGATGGCGTTGAGGAAAATGACCAAAGTTTGTCTCTCTCTCCCTTTTTTTTTTTTTTTTTGAGACAGAGTCTTGCTCTGGCTGGAGTGCAGTGGTGCGATCTCAGCTCTCTGCAACCTCTGCCCGCTGGGTTCAAGCAATTTCTCGTGCCTCAGCCTCCCGAGTAGCTGGGATTACAGGCATGCACCACCACACCCAGCTAATTTTTGTGTTTTTGGTAGTGGTGGGGTTTCGCCGTGTTGGCCAGGCTGGTTTCAAACTCCTGACTTCAAGCGATCCACCCACTCGGCCTCCCCAAGTGCTGGGATTATAGGCATGAACCACCACACCTGGCCCAAAGTTTTTCTCTTTGACCTTTCATTTTCTATTATTGATCGATCTCACTTTTTTTTTTTTTCTTTTTTGAGATAGGGTCTTGTTCTGTCACCCAGGCTCGAGGGCAGCGGCGTGATCATAGCTTATTGTAGCCTCAAACTCCCAGACTCGAGCAATCCTCCTCCTTTAGCCTCCTGAGTAGCTGGGACTACAGAGGCAGCCCACCACACCCAGATAATTTTTATTTTTTTGTATAGATGGGGTCTCATTATGTTGCCCAGCCTGCTCTCATACTCCCGGGCTCAAGTGATCCTCCAACCTTGGCCTTTCAAAGCACTGGGATTATAGGCGTGAGACATCACACCTGGCCGTAACCCACTTTCTGATTGGCGTGTTCTTGACATAACTTACAAGAGGTTAGAAGTGTTTTTGTAAATATACCTTTTTTTTTTTTTTTACAAACTTCAGTTGTAACCAACTCTTGCTAAAGAACCCATTCTGATCTCTTAAGGTAACTTTACATTTCTTTACATTAGAAGTTTATATTTGTTCTAATCCATATGCATTGGTTTTACAGTTTTCTAATTGCCAAAACAATGCAGGATTCTCAGTCACATCAGAATTTCAGATGAACAATGAGTAATTTTTTAGTATAAGCATGTCCCATAAATTTCATGGGATATACTTAACATTAAAAGTTATCTGTTGTTCATTTGAAATTCTAGTTAACTAAGCACCCTGTATTTTCATTTGTAAAACCTGGCCACCCTCTCTCCAAGGGAAATCCTAGTTCCCTGTTTCCAAATTGGTGGAGGTGGTGGTGACCTCATGAAAACTCATATAACCTATCCACAGTTTCAAGAAGGAAAGAAAGGTAATTCTGTATGCTAAAAAGACACATACCACACAAATAACAAATCTGTCCTCATGCAAGGCACAGTGGTGGATGACTCACGGAGAGTGATTATCTGGTCAAACACAAGCCCTCGGGTGTGGTGGCTCACGCTTATTATTCCAGCACTTTGGGAGGCTGAGGCAGATGGATCACATGATCAACCTGGACAACATTGGAGAAACCCCTCTCTACTAAAAAAAAATACAAGAAAATTAGCTGGGGGTGGTGGCACATTCCTCAGGGCGGGAGGCTGAGGTGGGAGGATCACTTGAGCCCAGGAGCCAGGAAGTCCAGGCTGCAGTGAGCCATGGTCACGCCACTGAACTCCAGACTGGACAACAAAGTGAGACTCAGTCTCAAAAAAAAAAAAATTAATTAAAATTAAAATTTAAAAAAATAAAAATGTAAAAAAATACATATAGGTCTTGCTCTACAGATGCATTCAGATAAATTTACCTGAAAATCAATTTCTGAAAAGTAAATTTATTTCCCTAGTTTTCAACCAAAATGAGCACACAAGGCTTTCAACCCCAATCTGCCAATTTATCATTTGGTCCTTAGCAAGTGTATAAACTAAAAACTTCACTGAAACTCAGCTTTCTCCTCTATCAAACGTAGCCCAGATGGCTACCTTTCTTCCAGCCAGTGCCAGGGGAAGTGCTTGGTGAGGAAGGGGTAAGCAGCATGACAGGCCCTCCAAGATGGCCCCACAGCATCTGTGATCTCCCTGTTTCCTTCTCAATAACATGAATGTAGATCAAGCAACTCCTAGGAGTGAGTATTCTGAAAGGGGCTGTGGGATAGAACACACCCCTGCATCCCTTGAGGAGTTAGACTCCAGCTGGAAAGACAGGACGTATGTAGTCATCTGTTACAGTGGGAGTCCCCAGTGAACGGCACCTCCTGGTATTCATGCCCTCTATCGATCACTTCACTGAATCTGGGCTGCCTGAAACCACAAAATGTAACAGAGGTGACACTGTGCCAGCTGTGCCAAGGGGCACACGTGGAGGGGCTCACTTCAGGGTGCTGGATAAAGAACAGGGCAGGAGGCTGGGCATGATGGCTCATGCCTGTAATCCCAGCACTTTGAGAGGCTGAGGCGGGTGGATCACCTGGGATCAGGAGTTCGAGACCAGCCTGGCCAACATGGTGAAACCCCATCTCTACAAAACATACAAAAATAAGCCAGGCATGATGGTGGGTGCCTGTAATCCCAGCTACTCGGGAGGCTGAAGCAGGAGAACCGCTTGAACCCAGGAGGTGGAGGTTGCAGTGAGCTGAGATCGCACCACTGCACTCTAGCCTGGACAACAAGATTGAGACTCCATCCCAAAAAACAAAACAAAACAAAATAACAGGACAGGGACAGATGCTGGGCTTTGAAGACTGTGCAAGCTCTGGGGCTATGCCTTAGGAAACCTTAGTGGATTCCACATTTGTAGTCCTGGGAACCCTGAGCCACCATGTAACGAACCTTACTTTCCTGTTGGAGAGGCCACGTGGAGAGTGAGAGGCCCCTGAGTCTATATGGAGGAGAACGAGGAGCTCAGCCAGACATGTGCCCATGTTCAATTTGACCCAGCCACCCTCTGGACTCTGGAGCTACACCGGCCGGGACCCCTTTACATGGGGTTGATGAAGCCACATCTTCAACTCATTCTTGGGTGTGCAAGATGCAAGTTAACATGGATCATTCTTGGGTATGCAAAAGATCAGGAATGTTTAAGCAAAGCAACCCATGTCTAGGTGAAGGCGATGTTTCCCCCGGACAGGGAACAGCACCCAGTATGCCCTCTTTAAATTCCAGATCCACAGATTTGTGGGCAAATAGCATTTTGGTTGTTTTTAGTCTGTTATGTAGCAATAGGTAATAAAATCTCAAATTGTCAGGAAAAGTAAAACGTCCCTCAAAATGTTAGGAATCTGTGCCTTCTAGCCAGATAGGTTTCTCAGGGTCGAAAGCAAGGACATGCCCAGTTCTAACACAGGCAGGAACACTTCCTGTTGGGGAGTGAGCAGGAATTTGCTGTGAGGACCCCAGGTTTCTGGATCCTGGGTGGGTGTGGGGACAGGCACCCAGGCTGAAGGGCTCGCCTGTGTCTGTTCAGCCACAGCTGTGCTTCCCCAGAGAAGAAACATCATGGGGAGCTGCGTTTGAGGTGGGGGTGTCAGTGCCATAGAATCAGGGCTACCTCTACTGCACAGAGCACCGTGACGTCCCCTACCTTCCAGGCAATAGCAAAAATCAGAAGAGTCAGGCGGTAGCGAAAAGGGAGGGTGGAGCGGAGGGAGAGAGGGATAGAGGCCAAAAACCACCCCATGAGACAGCAAGGGCAGCTGCCAAGGCTTCAGTTAACCCGGGACAGAAGCAGGACTCGCCACCCGGCCACAGAGGCTGGAGGGCTGCGGAAGGGCGCACACGCGGAGGGGCTGACTTCAGGGCGCTGGATGGAGTACAGGGCAGGGACAGATGCTGGGCATTGAAGAGAGCACACGCTCTGATGGGGCCGGGAGGGGCCAGGATACTACACACACAGGGCCAGCAGGCCAGCACACGCGGAAGCAGCAGTGCAGGCATCCTGCTGCGGATGTAGGCTGCTTGGGGCAGTGGTAGGTCAGTGTAGCGGGCAGGGGGAGCAGGTGGAAATGTGAATGCCAGGCCAAGGCAGCCTATGGGCCAGGCTGATGAAACGCTGGGCCTATGCCTGGTTCGTCTTGGGCTCCCCAGCCCCTAGCACATAATAATAGATGCTCAATAAATGCTTGCCAACAGATGGACTTTGCCTCTAGGTCACTGGGAAACATTGACGCTACCGCCACAGGGGTGACCCAAATGAAAGCAGTGAAAGGAATGCTGGAGTGACCAGAGAGGCTGGCTGGAGAAGGCCCATGAGGCTTCCGCAGCCTCCCGAGGAGGGGAGGCGAGGGCAGAGCTGAGGAAGGGACAGAGGATGCAGAGAGCCTCGTCCCCAGGCAGCATTTTGCCGATGGGCAGTCAGGGTAGGAGTGGATCCCAGGGGCCTGAGCTGTGGCCCAGCCTCACCATGAAATCACCAGTGACCCCAGCAAGTCACCCCCTCTCTCTAGGGCTCAGCTCCATCTCTGTGTGTCCGAGAAGTCAGATGAGAAGTTTCCCTTTCAGTCGGACTGTGATGCTGAGATTTGGTGACTGATGTAAAGCGTGGGTGGGGTGGCGTCAGGAAAGGGAAGGAGCATTAAGGGTCAAAGATAGTTCTGGGGAAGATGGTAGAGAAAATGATGTGGCTGTGGGCAGAAATAGGAAGTCTCAGGACGGGGAGCTGAGCTTGGGCAGGAAAGATGACGCATGGGCGGCTAGAGGAGGCTAGGGGAGCTTGGAGGAGATGAAGGCCCAACTCCACAGCAAACGGGCAGTGGAGGCAAAAAGGATAGCTAACTGGAACATGTCCCCCACGGCTGGGTGTGATAGGCTGAAATGTCTTCCTCCCCAAAATATATCCACACCCTGATCCCCAGAACCTGTGAATACAAGGGTCTTTGCAGATGTGATTAAGTGAGGGTCTTGACATGGAAGGAGATTATCCTGGACTACATGGGTAGACCCTAAATACAGTTATTTTATTTTTATTTTGTAGAGATAGGGTCTTACTATGTTGCCCAGCATGATCTTGAATTCCTGGCCCCAAGTGATCCTCCCGCCTCAGCCTTCCAAGGCACTGGGATTACAGGTGTGAGCCACTGCATCTGGCCAATGCAGGTGTCTCTGTAAGAGGGAGACAGAGGGACATTAGACACACCAAGGAGAAGGCCGTGTGAAGATGGAGCAGAGAGAGATTTGAAGATGCTGGCCTTGAAGACTGGAGTGATGCAGCCACGAGCCAAGGAATGCCGCTGGCCACCAGAAGCTGGAAGAGACCAGGAACGGATTCTCCCCTGAAGCCCACAGCCAGTGCACAGCTGAGCAGTAGGGAGTTTAGACTTCTGGCCTCCAGAACTGTGAGAGAGTAGATTTCTGTTGTGTAAGCTACCAAGGGTTTGTGGTAATGCCAGCAGTCATTGGAAGTGCATACACTGGCCATCCCACAAATCCTGGGCTCTGAACTCACAGCCAGTTCCCTGCCCGGGCTCCAGGTTAAGTGCTTTGCATGTGTTGCCTCTTACTCCTCCAATGAGCCAGAGGGGGAGGACCCATTAGTATTCCCACTTCCCAGAGGAGGAAAACGAGGTGTCGAGAGGTCAGATCATCTTCCCAAGGTCATGGAGCAGGTCTGTGACAGAGGCTGATTCTCACTGAGATGGGTGTGACGCCAGGGGGAACACTTCACCATTCTGCCACTCTGTCCCCCAGCTATGGACATAGATTCCTAAAAACATTATATACACAAGGGTTCAAGTTCTGGTAAAGGAATTAGGGCCTCCCTCTCTCGGTGCCCGAAGTCATAACAGTTATTATGTATAACAACAGCATTTCAAAATCCCAACTCAGCCACGGGGTGATGGCAGGTTAGTTCGCGCTCCTCCCTCCTAACCCTGCCATGCCACAGGACAGCAAACTGGGACCCTAAGAAGTGGCGGCTTGCTCCAAGTCTTAAGGCTGGTCCCCTGATGTTAGAGCCAGAATCAGAAGCCAGTTCAGAATCTCCCCACCCAGCACACAGAGTACATTTTTGGAGTAAATAAGGCAGCTGAAATGTGGAAAGAAATGGAGGCTTGGTCACATGATCCTTGCTACTGAAGACAGTCCCAAGACCATTGTCCAGAATTAAACTATAAAATCAAATGTACTTTCCAAACACATGCATGATGCCTGCCCTCCACCAGAGGTGGAAGGTGGCCAGGCAAGCCAGACTGGGCGCCACCTAGGTCACTGGAGATCAGGGAAGGACACTTGACCAGAACAGGTCCATTGCCTGACGGGTGGCCCATGAGGACTCCCTCCAATGGGGCAAAGTATTGAATCCACCAGACTGGCTCCCTGCAGTGGCTGGACAATTTGTAGAGGACTGGACAACAGAGAAAGAGACACAGGGGTGAAGGGGCAGGAGAAAAGACCCTGTCGCCAGAGCAGCCTCGCATCCTGGCAGCTTTCCCTCCTCACTCTTCATCCTGAAGGAAGCCTTCCTGGGTTCTCCATTCTAACCACGGAAGAGTCAGCCTCTCACGTAGCTCTTAAGGCACAAAACAGAGTCAAATGTACACAGTAGGCAGGTCTTCTCCCAGTTCTTTTGCTTGGCATCTTTGCATTCAGATTCCTGCATTTTTTATTCCTTTGTGAAGTGATACACTTACGAATGCCTTACTGAATTAATTTTGCTGCCTGTCACTCTAGCAAATCCACTTAGGGCCAGTCGGATTTGCCAGGGTTTGTTCTCCTCCTTACGGGTCCAGGAGGGCTCTCGGGCAAGCCAGCTTCAGGCGGAGACCACAGCACGTCCCCTTTTTCATACTCCAAAAGCCAAAAGAAGATGGGGTTGGGGCAAGGCAATCTGGGACCCCATTTTCTTTCTATTAATCTTGCCTGAATTATGTGTTGAAAAATTAATGTTAAGGCCGGGTACAGTGGCTCATGCTGTAATCCCAGCACTTTGGGAGGCCAAGGTGGGCAGATCACTTGAGGCCAGGAGTTCGACCAGCCTGGCCAACATGGCGAACTTTCATCTCTACTAAAAAAATACAAAAATGAGCTGGGCATGGTGGCGGGCACATGTAATCCCAGCTAGTTGGAGGCTGCGGCTAGGACCCGGGAGGCAGAGATTACAGTGAGCCGAGGTCACACCACTGCACTCCAGCGTGGGCAACAGAGTGAGACTCTGTCTCAAAAAAAAAAAAGACAAAAGTAAAGAATGTTAAAACCCTTGCCCATTGAGGAATGTTTAATATCTGCCTGAACACAATGCTAACTTTAAAAAATAGCTATTGCTCTTTGGCTTGAGTCACAGAGGGAAAAAGAAAAAAATTTAAAATTAAACAGCTATTGTGTGTTTTCCTGTAGTAAAAATAGAGGAGAGCTGAATTCTGTTGGGTATGGAGTTAATAATAATTTACACCTGTGGTGCTCAGCCAACCACACGGTTGGGGTGCTGGCGAATTTTACCTACAGATCCTATTAATATAAGGCTGAACTTCTCCATTTCCACCCTCCCACTTCAACCACCATCAACTCGACTCCTCTCTCAGGGGACTTTTAGCTCCACTATCACTGTAGGGTGGCAAAGGTGATGCCACAGCCCGAGAACTTCACACACTGGTTTCCAGAGTTTTGTTTTTTTTTTTGGTTTGTGTGTGTGTGTGTTTTGTTTGTTTGTTTGACCGAGACAGAGTGTCACCCTTCACCCAGGTTGGAGTGCAGTGGCTCCATCCTGGCTCACTGCAACCTCTGTCTCCTGAGTTCAAGCAATTTTCCTGCCTCAGCCTCCTGAGGAGCCAGGATTACAGGTGCATGCCACCATACCCAGCTAATTTTTCTGTTTTTATTTGTTTGTTTGTTTTTGTTTTGTTTTGTTTTGTTTTCAGTAGAAACGGGATTTCACCATATTAGCCAGGCTGGTCTGGAACTCCTGACATCAGGTGATCCACCCACCTCGGCCTCCCAAAGTGTCAGGCGTGAGCCACCACGCCCAGCCTGGTTTCCAGTTTCTTCGGGGGGAAATTGCCAAAGCAAAACCCAAATGAAACGAAGAGAATGATAGAGAAAGAGGAAAGAAGGAAGGCAAAGAAAAGGGAGTGAAAAAGAAGTAGATAAAAATAAAAATAGCTGCCCCTCAGCCTGGGCGATATAGGAAGACCCCAACTCTAAGTAAATTTTTAAAAATTCACTAGATGTTGTCGCACGCACCTGTAGTCCTAACTCCTTGGGAGGCTGAGACTGGAAGATTACTTGAGCCCAGGAGGCTGCAGTGAGCTATGATTGCACCACTGTACACCAGCCTGGGCAACCGAGTGAGATCCTGTCTCTAGGGAAAAAAAAAAAAGCTACCTCCAACTCCTATCCCATGCCTGGCACTGTAGCAGTTTCTGCATTTGATGGTTAACAAACTGAAACTGCCGCATAGGTGTTACAGTTAAGGCAAGCAACACCCAGAGACGCTGGATTTGCCTAAGGCCACACAGCTTAATAAACACAGAAGCCTGGATCTGAATCCAAGTCCCTCTTAGGCTAAAGCCTATGCTCTTGTTTACTGGTCACAGAAGCACCCTACTCTCATTCCTTAAAGAATCTCCCAAAATAAAAGAAAAAAGCAGCACAGCAATTCTCTAGAAAATCCATTATCAGGCACGGTGGCTCATGCCTGTAATCCCAGCACTTTGGGAGGCTGAGGCTGGCAGATCACCTGAGGTCAGCAGTTTGAGACCAGCCTGGCCAACATGGCAAAACCCCATCTCTACTGAAAATAGAGAAATTACCAGCCTGGCCAACAGTCCAGCCTGGCCAACATAGTGAAACTTTATCTCTATTAAAAATACAAAAATTGGCCGGGCGCGGTGGCTCAAGCCTGTAATCCCAGAACTTTGGGAGGCCGAGACGGGCGGATCATGAGGTCAGGAGATCGAGACCATCCTGGCTAACACAGTGAAACCCCGTCTCTACTAAAAATACAAAAACTAGCCGGGCGAGGTGACGGGCGCCTGTAGTCCCAGCTACTCGGGAGGCTGAGGCAGGAGAATGGCGTAAACCTGGGAGGCAGAGGTTGCAGTGAGCTGAGATCCGGCCACTGCACTCCAGTCCGGGCGACAGAGCGAGACTCCGCCTCAAAAAAAAAAAAAAAAAAAATTAGCTGGACGTGGTGGCACATGCCTGTAATCCCAGCTACTCGGGAGGCTGAGGCAGGAGAATCACTTGAACCTGGGAGGTGGAAGTTGCAGTGCGCAGAGATTGCGCCACTGCACTCCAGCCTGGGCGACAGAGTGAGACTCCGTCTCAAAACAAACAAACAAACAAACAAAAAAATTTGCTGGGCGTGGTGGTGGGCACTTGTAATCCCAGCTACTCAGGAGGCTGAGTCAGGAGAATTACTTGAACTCGAGAGGCAGAGGTTGCAGTGAGCTGAGATCGTGCCACTGCACTCCAGCCTGGGCAACAGGAGTGAAAGTCCATCTCAAAAAAAAAAAGAAAGAAAAAAAAGAAAAGAAAATCCATTAGTCAGAGTTGAAAGCTTGAGTGAAAAAAATGTAGTGAGTTACATCCTATGCTGCAATCAACAGTTTGGATCTCTTGTATTGTTGAGCAAAAAGGCCATTAAAGAAATGGAGCACAGTAAGGCTGGCAAGAAAGCGCTGCCCTGCGGGCCTTCATTATAATGAGGCCACGAGGGGCTTCTGGCTGAGATGAAAGATCTTGATGGTCATGGATCCAGCATAACTCAGTCCTTCATGCCTTCTGGTGTGGACCCTACTCAAGCCCAGGCTTTGAAACGGACTATGTTTACAACCTTTCCCCAATGAGGGCATGATCTCTTTATTCTTTCTCACTTTTTATGATGAAAAGTTTCAAGCACACACAAAATTTGAAAGAGAATCACGAACACCTAAGAATAGAATAATGGACAATTAATATCTTCCCACTTGCTTTATTTCTCTCTGTCTCTCTCTCTTCCTCTACTTCCTCCTTGGCTTCCTTGATACCCCTCCCTCCGAGAGCACCTGCCTCTCTGCTGCTCCTACTCGGACAGTTCTCTGTCCTCCTCTTGAAGTCAAGGTTTCCTGCTAGCCCACTTTTCTCCTGACTCTAGGCAGTCAGTACCCTAGAACAGGGGTCCCCAACCTCTGGGCCACAGACCAGTATTGGTCCATGGTTTGTTAGGAACTGGGCCACACAGCAGGAGGTGAGCAGTGGGTGAATGAGGGAAGTTTCCTCTGAATTTACAGCCACTCTCCAATGCTTGTATTACCATGAGCTCCACCTCCTGTCAGATCAGAGGTGCCATTAGATTCTCACAGGAGCGCAAATCCTACTGTGAACTGTGCATTCGAGGGATCTAGATTGAGTGCTCCTTATTAGAATCTAATGCTCGATGATCTGTCACTCCCATTAACCCCAGATCAGACCATCTAGTTGCAGGAAAACAAGCTCACTGCTCCCACTGATTCTACATTATGGTGAGTTGTATAATTATTTCATTATATATTACAATGTAATAATAATAGAAATAAAGTGCACAATAAATGTAACATGCTTTAATCATTCCAAATCCACTATCCCCACCCAGTCCGTGGAAAAATTGTCTTCCACAAAATCGGTCCCTGGTGCCAAAAAGGTTGGAGACCACTGCCCTAGAACAATCTCCCCACAACCCGCGGCTTCAGCCACTGTGCGTGCAGCTTACATTCTGTGCTTTTATTTATCAGACCTCTCCACTGAGCTTGAGATCTGTAGATCCAGCTGCCATTAGATACCCCAAAAGGACCTCAGACTCAGCATATCCCTCAGAGCCTACCTGGCCCACCCAAGTCTGTTTCTCCCCCTAGGTGTCCCATTTCAGGAATGGTTCCATCCAGTTGCTCCACTAGAAACCTGGGGAACCTGCTAGGTTTCACCCTCTTCCCTCCACCTGCTGCTTCCAGGTGCTCCGTCCAGTTTTCTGCCTGAAGTATCGTTTTCTTTTTCTTTTTTTTTTTTTGAGACGGAGTCTCGCTCTGTCACCCAGGCTGGAGTGCAGTGGCCGGATCTCAGCTCACTGCAAGCTCCGCCTTCCGGGTTCCCGCCATTCTCCTGCCTCAGCCTCCCGAGTAGCTGGGACTACAGGCGCCCGCCACCTCGCCTGGCTAGTTTTTTATATTTTTTTAGTAGAGACGGGGTTTCACCGGGTTAGCCATGATGGTCTCGATCTCCTGACCTTGTGATCCGCCCGTCTCGGCCTCCCAAAGTGCTGGGATTACAGGCTGGAGCCACCGCGCCCGGCCAGAAGTATCATTTTCATTCACCTCCTTCTAATTCCATTGCTAATGTATAAGCTCAGGTATCTTGCTTTTCCTGTACCTCAGCAGCCCTCACTTTAGTTCTTGCCTCCGGCCAGTTGTCACCCTCACAGGGATTACTGTAATACCACTGAGGTCATGTCCTTCTGCTTCTTGTTTTTTTCTTTTTCTTTTTTTTTTTTTTTGAGATGGAGTCTCACTCTGTCACCCAGTCTGGAGTGCAGTGGGGCAAACTTAGCTCACTGCAACCACCTCCCAGGTTCAAACGATTCTCCTGCCTCAGCCTCCTGAGTAGCTGGGATTACAGGAGTGTGCCATGCCCGGCTCATTTTTTATTTTTATTTTTTGACAGTCTTGCTCTGTCGCCCAGGCTGGAGTTCAGTGGTGTGATCTCGGCTCACTGCCACCTCTGCCTCCCAAGTTCAAGTGATTCTCTTCACCTCAGCCTCCTGAGTAGCTGGGATTACAGGCATGCGCTACCATGCTTGGCTAGTTTTCATATTTTTAGTAGAGACAGGGTTTCACTGTGTTGGCCAGGCTGGTCTTGAACTCGTGACCTGAAGTAATCTGCCTGCCTTGGCCTCTCAAAGTGCTGGGATTACAGGCGTGAGCCACTGTGCCCGGCCCCATTCCGCTTCTTGTAATGCTTACTGGTTTTTCATGCCCATGGGATAAAAGCCAAGGGTGTTGATCCGGCACATGAGGACCTCCATGACATGTTCCCTGCTCAGTTCCTCAGCTTTACCTCTTGCTACTCATCCGCCACCTTTCTATCTTCCAACTGGCTGGGGTTCTTGCTGCCACCCAACTCGTAAGCCCCACATGCCTCAGTGCCTTTGCATGTGCGGAACCCTCTGTCTAGGACTCCCTTCCATGCCTGTGTCTGACTCATCTTTTATCACAGTCTTTCATATTTTTGTTTCCCTTACTAAACAGTGAAACTTTGGGGGGTGGGGATCAGGGAATTGTTTCTCCTCCTTACCCTCATCACTTTCCAGAAGGCTATTCAATGAAAGGTGCTCGATCAAAGCTAGATAATGAAAGAACTCCCCGCTTTCTTACTGACACAATGTTCCACCATCTGGCATGCAGCCTTTCCTGCATCTTAGGGCTAGGTAAATTTAAGACATCTTTAAAGCCCGAGCCCAAACACCTTCTCTTCCACAAAAGTATCCCTGCCAGCCTGGGCAACACAGTGAGACCCCGACTCTACAATAAATAAATAGTTGGGCACGGTGGCACGCACATGTGGTCCTAGCTACTTGGGAGGCTGAGGCAGGAAGATCACTTGAGCCCAGGAGGTCAAGGCTGCAGTGAACTGTGATCTTGCTCCTGCATTCCACCCTGGGTGACAGAGCGAGACTCTGTCTCAAAAAAAAAAAAAAAAAAAAAAGGTTGGGCACAGTGGCTCTCGTCTGTAATCCTAGCACTTTGTGGGGCCGAGATGGGTGGATATCCTGAGGTCAGGAGTTCGAGACCAGCCTGGCCAACATGGTGAAACCCCGTGTCTACTAAAAAGACAAAAAATTAGCCGGGTGTGGTGGTGGGCACCTGTAGTCCCAGCTACTCGGGAGGCTGAGGCAGGAAAATTGTTTGAACCCAGGAGGTGGAGGTTGCAGTGAGCCAAGATCGCACCACTGCACTCCAGCCTGGGCGACAGTGTGAAACTCCATCTCAAAAAAAAAAAAAAAAAAAAAAGAGAGAAAAAAAAAGTGTCCCTGATTCCACCTAGATGGAAGGAATTGCCTTTCTCTGAAGGCTTAGAGCATTTTATCTAGTCCCCTCGAATTACCTTGGCTTAAGTATTTATGCACCTATATTTTCTCCCCTGCTGGACTGTAAGCATCTTAAATTCAACTCCATCTGTGGATCATTTTCTTATCACCCAAGGTGTCCAGCACATGGGTGATGTGGTAGATATTTAACAAATTCAGTCAAATTCTACAAACATTTTCTGAGCACTTATATATACCCATCAAGCTACTAGACTGAGGATTCAGAGGTAAATGAGACAAATACAGTGATCTCTGACTTCCGGGAGCTTACAGTCTAATCTAGAAGTCAGACTAGAAGACAAATAGTTACACATGTGATGACTGAAATCCGTGCAGTAGGTGAACTCTTGTAAAGCAAGCAAGGAGAGGCATACTCTTTGCAGGTCAAATGCAGAGCTGATCTTTTGCCTCTAAATGTTTATTAATTTTTTCTTCATATAAAAGTAACCAATCCTCTTTGTAGAAAATTTAGAAAACAGAAAAGTGTAAAGAGGACAAAATACTTTGTGATTCCTATTGCTCAGAAAAGCTAACATTTTACCATATTTACTTTTAGTCTCTTTGCTAACTTTGTGGAGTGACTGAAGTCTCAAGTTCTTTGAACAGTCTTATTGAGATATAATTCATATACTATAAAATAGTATAATTCCTATACTATAAAACTGGAGAACCAGTCTCCATACGGGTAGGTAATCGCCACAGTCAGATTCTCATCACAGTGTGATTGAGATTTGAATTAGGTGAGTCCGATGGGCACTCAAAGAGCTTAACAGGAGCATCTGTGTAGCAATACTGAGTTCACAGCACAGTGGAGTGGAGGAGCTAAGCATCTGTGAACAATAATAGCTTCAAAACAACGTAGAGAGGTCAGGCGAGGTGGCTCATGCCTATAATGCCAGCACTTCGGGAGGCTGAGGTGGGCAGATTATAAGCTCAGGAGTTAGAGAGCAGCCTGGGCAATATAGTGAGAACTCATCTCTACAAAAAAAAAAAATTAGCCAGGTGTGGTGGTGCATACCTGTGGCCCCAGCTACTTGAGAGGCTGAGGTGGGAGGATCAGTCAAACCTGGGAGGTCAAGGCAGAAGTGAGCTCTGATTGTGGCACTGCATTACAGCCTGGGTGGCAGAGTGAGACTCTATCTCAATAAATAATAGTAATAATAATAATAATAATGTAGAATGACTTAAGTGCCCTGAAAAAGCAATAACATGGGATAAGTACTCAGAGAAAGAACTGCTTCTAGACCAGGATGCATAGCAATTGGGAAATCCTCCTTTGAACTAGTCTTGAAGGATGAGTAAGGTTTGCCACGTGGCAAACAGAACCAGAGAGAACAGGTGTGGGGCAAAGGAGTCATCTAGTTTAGCTGGAGTGGAGGAAGCTGGAAGGGAAGGCTGGTTAGAAAAAGGTTGATGCAGCTGGGCACAGTGGCGCACACCTGTAATCTCAGCACTTTGGGAGGCCGAGGCGGGCAGATCACAAGGTCAGGTATTTGAGACCAGCCTGGCCAACATGGTGAAACCCTGTCTTTACGAAAAATACAAAAATTAGCCAGGCATAGTGGCGTGTGCCTGTAATCCCAGCTACTAGGGAGGCTGAGGTGAGAGAATCGCCTGAACCCAGGAGGTGGAGATTGCAGTGAGCCAAGACCGAGCCACTGCACTCCAGCCTAATGACAGAGTAAGACTCCGTCTCAAAAAAGAAAGAAAGAGAGAGAGAGAGAAAGGTGGATGCTGGGTCCTGAAGGATGTGGATGCCATGCAGGGAGTTTGAACACTCTTCTGTCTCATGCACTACAGAAAGGAATAATGTCCAGTATTCCTGTGTTGGGTTAATGCTTCTTATTTCCCTCAAGTTGGGCATCCGGCTCTTCATCTAGAAGGTATTTCCCCTTTATATGGATGTATGGCATCTTCCCCCAGACTATAACCTGCTACAAATGCAAGGATTGCCTGCAGAAAATTAGCCTTAATCTATAATTTCATTAATAGAGCCAATCTGTGGGTGCTGTGCGGTTCATTTTTTCTTTCTTTCTTTTGAGATGGAGTCTTGCTCCGTCGCCCAGGCTGGAGTGCAGTGGCAATCTCGGCTCACTGCAGCCTCCGCCTCCCAGGCTCAAGCGATTCTCCTGCCTCAGCTTCCTGAGTAGCTGGGACTACAGGCACATGCCACCACACCTAGCTAATTTTTGTATTTTTAGTAGAGATGGGGTTTCATCATGTTGGCCAGGCTGGTCTCAAACCCCTGACCTCAGGTGATCCACCCGCCACGGCCTCCCAAAGTGCTGGGATTACAGGTGTGAGCTACCAGCGCCCAGGGAGGTTCATTTTTTCAGAATAAAATTTCAACTAAGTCTGGTGGTAAAATCAGCTAGTTAATCCCACAAAGCTTACAAGAACTGCGGATTTTCCACGTAGAATAACAGGAAAGTAAAACGAAACAGCGACTTTTTGTCCACCCAAGGTCAGCAGTGCTTGGCCTTCAGTTCATCTTACGTTCCTTCTCCCCTTCACGAGTTGGCAGGGGCAGAAAATCAAGCGTGTCTAAAGCTGTAGCGTAGGTCATTATGGAAGAATCATCAACTTGATAGCTTCTGTTTTCCTACTACGAACCTTCATGGGGAAAAGAAAAATCAACATACTCCTCCACTCAGTATAAATGTTAATTCTGGACACAACTTCCCTCAGTATTCTTGTGACAAACAGAGAAGCTGAACACAGCCTCCTTGAATGGCTAATTTGCATCACATACTTGTTTGAGCCTTTTGTTTTCTTGGTATACTTCAAAGAAAAAGGAACACTGTGAAATATTCTTGCACAGCATTTTCATGACTACCCCTTACGCCAACCACAATACCGTATTTCAGAGGCCCCACTAATTTCTGAGGAAAAATTACAGCGTGTACTTTTATTTATTTAATTAATTTATTTAGAGCTGGAGTCTTGCTCTGCTGCCCGGGCTGGAGTGCAGTGGCACAATCTTGGCTCAATGCAACCTCCCCATCCCAGGTTAAAGTGATTCTCCTGCTTCAGCCTCCTGAGTTGCTGGGGCTATAGGCACGTGCTGCCACACCCAGCTAATTTTTGTAGTTTTAGTAGAGATGGGGTTTCACTGTTAGCCAGGCTGGTCTCGAATTCCTGACATCAGGTGACCGCCTAGGCCTCCCAAAGTGCTGGGATTACAGGCGTGAGCCACGGCTCCCGGCCTTTATTTTTAATTTTTTTCGAGATGGAGTTTTGCTTTGTCGCCCAGGCTGGAGTGCAGTAGCACGATCTTGGCTCATTGCAACCTCTGCTTCCCAGATACAAGCAATTGTCCTGCCTCAGTCTCCCAAGTAGCTGGTATTACAGGCGCCTGCCACGGGTCTGGCTAATTTTTGTATTTTTAGTAGAGACATGGTTTTACCATGTGGCTAGGCTGGTCTCGAACTCCTGACCTCAAGTGATCTGCCCATCTTAGCCTCCCAAAGTGCTGGGATTACAGGCGTGAACCACCACGCCTGGCAGCGTGTATTTTAAAACATTGCCCTGGGCCATCTGTTTTTTGAGGATTTGCCAAATTTCCCAAGTCACCAAAACAGACCTCTGGTTTAACCTGTAAACCCTGAGTTTCCTATGTTCTCAGGACCGAAAAGTCTCCCTTTTCTTTTCCCACAATCCACTCTGTGGGCAATGAAACAGGTCGTTTTGGGAGAGCGTCCTGTACTGACAGGACGTGCCACGGTGCCGGTGAACCAGGACTGCGCCCACTCTGCTACACGACAGTTTGTATTGTTTCTTTTTACACAAATATCCCCTTGTTCCAACAATAGCATAAAAAAAGGTGTTTTTGTTTTTTAAATGACCTCTTGGTTTGTTTGGGGATTCAAATGCTCGAGTCTAGTTTCAATTTTTAAAGATCTTACATCTCTCCCAGAAGGACTTTAATGACCTGTTTCCAAAGTCACAGATTTTTAGATATTAATAGTTAGACTCAAAGTCCAAATTTTCTATCCCAGTTCTCTTCAGATCAACAGTAAAATTTCATGTTAGAGGTGAGAACCTGGAAAATAATTTTGATTTGTCGGAGAGGCTGGAGCCAGAGCAGCCAGGAGTAGTCATTAATTTCCTCACACCTGCTTTGCAACACCAAGAGAAAGCCCTTCATTCTGTTTAGGGGAAGAAAAGTACAAGCACAGCTTTATCTATCTGTCTGTCCATTTACTTAGAGACAAGGTCTGGATCTATCACCCGGGCTGGAGTGCAGTGGCCCCACGTTGGGTCACTGCAACCTCCACGGCCTCCCGAGTAGCTGGGGGACTACAGGCCCATGCCACCATGCCCACCTAATTTTTGTAAAGATGGAATTTCACCATGTTGCCCAGGCTGGTCTTGAACTCGTGAGCTCAAGTGATCCACCAGCCTTGGCCTCCCAAAGTGCTGGGATTACAGGCGTGAGCCACCACGCCCAGCCATAGCTTTCAATACACGCCAGTTAAGAAAAGGTGTAAACATGCCGTAAGTGATTTGACAACTGCTAACTTAGCAGAAAGTGTAAAGGGAAAAGATGAGTAGCAACCACAGAAGGTGCACTTGTTATGATTTGATGAGAATACTTTATCTCTGTGGTTCCCAAACCCATAACCCAGTCTAATCAAGTGAAAAACGCTAGACAAATTTCAACAGAGGGAGATTCTACAAAACACCTGACCAGTACTCCTCACAACTGCCAAAGTCCTCACGCCTGTAATCTCAGCAATTTGGGAGACCGAGGCAGGCAAATCGCTTGAGCTCAGGAGTTCGAGACCAGCCTGGGCAGCACGACGAAACTCTGTCTCTACTAAAAAACACAAAAAGTAGCTGGGTGTGGTGGCGTGCACCTGTAATCCCAGCTACTTGGGTGGCTGAGGCAAGAGAATCACTTGAACCTGGGAGGCGGAGGCGACAGTGAGCTGAGATCACTGCACTCCAGCCTGGGCGACAGAGGAGTGAGACCCTGTCTCAAAAAGAAAAAACAAAAATAAAAAACACCTGCCAAAGTAATCAAAAACAAAGTCTGAGAAACAGGAGTCTGTTAATTACCAAGAAGAGCTGAAGGAGACATGACAAGTAAATGTAACGTCGTGTGCTGGATGGATCCTGGAACACAAGTAAGACAGGGGAAAACTAAGGAAATAAGAACAAAGTATGGGCTTAACGTTATCAGTATTGGTTCATTAATTATGACAAATGTACCAAAGTAATGCAAGACGGTAACTACGGGAACTATAAGGGATGTGGAACTCTGCACTGTCTTCAAATTTTTCTGTAAATCATAATCTAATATAAAGTTTATTTTTTTAAAAAAAGATGAGTGGTCAATGTTGGTTTGTCTCCAAACATTAATTACAACAGACGTAACAGAATTATTAATACTGTTGCAGCTGGATGAACTGAGCTCAGGTACACCCTAACACAGTTTCAGCAGCCATAAGAGCAGAGAAAACAAATGGTTTCTCTTCCCCTATTCCCTTGTCAAAATATATTAAGTGGCTGAGAACTTCCTTGGAAGAAGTCCACATCTCCATTTCTAGTAAGAAGTTTCTAGACTAATATTCAAGCCAAGTGGTGCTGGGATTCTGCTGAAGTAGATTTCTGTGCCGTAACTCGGTCTCTAGATGAAACTTTTGCTTTCAAACTTTTAGCATCTGCTTTACACTTTACAATTACCAAACTGTTAAATAACATCATAGTACTGAATCATTTACAAATGTTTATTAAATGTAATTTTTACAAAGCAAATATTAATAGCAAGAGGCAAATGTTTTGCAAAATATGTACAAAAGTAAAAAGCTGTCATGAACTAGCAACTCATTTTATAAAATCAAACCATTCTTTCCACTTTTAGACCTCCTTTAGAAATAATTTATTGCCCATCCTGAACTAAAGCACTGACAAAAAAATTTACAATTATCAGATAATGTGCTTAGTTCCTGGAAAGTTATAAAAAGACATATGTAAAAAAAAAAAAAAAAAACCCTAAGCCACAAGTATTTTATAGAGCTAATACAAATCATGTTTAGTTAGGTACAGTATCTATGGGGTTATTACAAAATATACTTTCTAAGGCTTCTTGTGGTCAATGAGCTCTCAGCAGACTAGAGTAGTTTAGAAAAGCCATTTCAAACATTTTGTGGTTCTGCCTTCAAGTAAGAGGTAAAAGGTAAATGGCACAGTTCGTTGCACTGTTGCATATACTTTGCAAGAATTAATCTCTACCCCTTTCTTTCCTAGTACCATCCAATAGGCATGATTAAGGACAAATTTATCATTTACTATGGTAAGAAATATTATAAACAAGCTTTCTTAATACAAACCAAAGTCACATACCAAGTAAGTAGTATATGACTTTCAATAATATTCACTGACTGAAAATTCATGCACAGTGAGTCCCAGCACACGCTGATCCATCTGTAAACTTCCATCGTCAACAGCAGATTTGAATAAGTCACAAAACTCTCCTTATCAAGCCATAAAATACTGCCGTATCATTCATGCTTTCAAAACAATGTTCCATGTAAGCTCTCGCATTTGAAACCAGATGGTTAGACCTGAACGCTGCAAGAGTGAACATAACTTAAATGCTAACTATACATTCAATTACAGACATAAGAATGCTAGTGGTACAAACACTGTACTCCAAATAATGCTGTTAATCACCTACCAGCCTAAGGCTAGTATCTACTTGATGGAACCTGAAAAAGCCATAAAGTCCAACTTGTTTAAAATGTTCAGACTTAGACTTACACTTCAAACTCTAGTATACATTTACTAAGCCCTAACCTCGTACCATAAAAAAAGGGCATGTGCTATATTTGAGACATGCAGACACACCCACACCCACCCAATCTCTCCCCTCCTCATGTTTACTAGACTGAAAAGCCACCCTGTATCCTATCCTCAAAAGAAAAAAAAAAAAAAAATCAGTGCTTTTAGTCAAGCAGCACAACACAAGGATGGATCATCTGTGATTAACAGAAGTGAACACCTTGAAATGATGGCAGAGAGACTAACTAGGTACTAAGTCAGACTTTTAAGTGAAAAAGACATGAGCAAAACTTCTGGTCTTAATTCCTCAAATAAAACTAAAATAAATGAAATGGTAACAGAGTGACTTTCTCTAAATTTATTAGGGAGTTTGTTACAAACGTTTGGGCTTTACAGGCATGATTTCATGGATTCAAACAAGAAATTAACACTGATATTTAGCCTTCTCATGATATACACAGAAATAACATTGCTACAAACTGCAATGGAGAGAATCTTGTTTCAAATGGCTTGGTTTGGGGTTTTGTCTAAATGTATCATTATATAATGAAAGCACCAATTTGAGGGTTTCTCAAATAGTGATTTGAATTTTAGGACATAACAGTATAACATGGTAATTTTACTCTTCGTATATAAATAAGGCATAATCGGATGTGTAATAATGCTGAAAATACATTTTATCAAAAGCATCAATACAAGTATTTGGGTACACAATGAAAGTTAGGACTTCCCCATTTCTTCTCACAAAAAAATGATAAGGGCATATGGTATCTGTTGAATCTAAATCAGCACTTCTAATCATTTCTGGTATTAAGGTGATCTTATTTCCTTCTACTTTAAACCAACCACTGCCACCAACTGAATAAGGATTTCCCTAAACAGCCTCAATTTGAGAGACTAACCAGAGGACCTTCTCTATGCAAATTACATGCCAATACACCTTAAAATAAGACAAAGTGAATCATTTGTTTCATTTCACATTTGCTTTGGTTGCAGAGCAATCCAGTAGTGCCCTTTCCAGATAATAAAACTGCAACGAAGATTTCAATTTAATATTTGGCAGACAGCAACTGTGGAGGTTATTAAAAATATTAAAGGGGCAGAGGCATGCTTTGAATTACATTTTCAGAAAACATTTGACAAAACCCTTTCTCTCTAAAAGTTATGGTCTAAATTTGTTTTATAAGGCAACTGTGTATACATTTCTTCAAGGTCAATGAAGACACTTGTAGTATTTCTTCAGAATTAAATGAGAAGGCATTCAGATTTAAGAACAGAATGTAATACAGGATTAGGCACATTTTATTCCAAACCATAACCATAAAGATTTAGAAAATCAAATACATCAAAGAACTTTATATCCAAATTACTTTTTTAGAGACTGGGGTTAAGTTGGCATAGTGAAAATTATGAGCATCTTTTCAATTCTGTTCACTAAATTGCATCTCTCTCTTCCTATAGTGGTATTTCAAGAGGATTCCATTTTCATGATACAGGTATAAGACTCCTTTCAAAGGGTTTGAAAATAAAACATAAAAAACTGTGGACTAAAGCCTTTAGATTGAACTTAAAGTTCTACTGTCAAAACAAGCCCAAGTTGAATATAAGTAATTCACTGCCTCAAAATATAGTCTAGATTTTAAAAGAATGTTGATTCTGAGACATTACATGCAGCAGGGAAGAAAACTGCAAATGCCCAAAATAACACGCTATCTATTGGGTGTTTTAACACTTCTCGGTGGTAAGTCAAAGGGGGGAAACTTGGTGATTTCTGCTTTGTCCGGCAATATCTATGGTTCATATCACAGATCTTAATTATGACTTCAGTAAGATGAAGTTTCCTCTTTCTATGGGGATCTAACTTGAGCCCTCACTGGAGTCAAATGTTTTGGCCATTCAATTTGCTAAATGTATGGGTAAACTCTCCACTGAACAGTCCAAATGTTACTGTGCACACATTCCGATATTCATCAGCACTGCCATTATGCCAACTTTGTCAATTTCAACAATGTATTCTTTTTGGCAAGAAGCACTAGATGTAGAACTATTCAAACATGCATGAATGATACCATGAACACCTGCATCATGGTGCCAGGCTACGTATGTGTAGCTCATGTATTACCATGGCATGAAAACACTGGAAGTTATATGGATACAATGATAGTGGAAGTTCAAATGTGAGAAAAGTCAGGTATGTCAAGAACAATCCCTGGTTAGTTTACTGAAGAGCCCCACTCTCGTATCAGACAGCAAGACAGAACAGCCACTGACTTAGAAAGGCTGGGTGATCCATAACGACCAATCTTTCAAGGACCAATAAAATACCTGAGTACACAGTCAGCTATACAGTAAAACGACAGATATCACAGTCTTAAAATTTTCAGGAAAAGTAGAAAAGCTGTCAGACTTTTCAAGCTGTTGCCAGCCTTGGACTTCTGTTTCTCTGATCTAATTGTAACACTACATACAGCCTACAAGATAGTATTTCAGTACTGCAAACCAGCCATTCTGATGAGTTCACTATGAATGTATCTGCAATCACAAAGCTACTTCATTGACACATTTCAATTTGGTAAGCAGTGGGGGGGGGGTCAATGTAATCATCTTCAGGTGCGAACTAAAAAAATTCCTACTTAGAAGCATCCTTAAAACATTTAAAACATACCTCAAAAAAGCTGGACTTTCATAAACAACAATTATACAAATGTGTACATACTGTATCTTTTAGAGACACACCAAGAATGAACAGGAATCTCAAATAATGCCTTCTTGAATAGTTTGACAGAAAAATACTGCCCTTGGCAAGCTCCAAATAAACAAAACAATCCCACAAATGCCACAGTGTGGAGCTGATGGGACTGGACAGGACAGCAAAGGATAGATGTTTGTGATGATACACAATGATTTCCTACAGTAAGGATTGGTCTTTACTGACCAACTGAGATAGGGCTTAAAAGTCAAATATATGACATTCTGGAACAGGTTAAGTTTATTTAGAAAGTTCTGTTACCAAGTTGCTTGCAGTTTTTAGTTGCTGCTATGGCCAGAATGTTTCACATGTGGTACATTAAACTACATGATAATTAAATATGAGAAAGGCAAATTCTATTTCACTCATTACGTTTGACCAAAACACGGTAAATAGCATTTGCTTGCCTTTTGCTCTCCCGTACCACCTGTGAATTCTTCATCAGCATTAGACCAAAGACCTTATGTAAACTTGAAAACACGAAGAACATTACCTTCAGAAACACAGAAATCTAAAAGCAAAACAGCTGTTGTGTACACAAGCAATTAAAATATGAAGGCTAAACCTTCTATGAATCTATAGAATGCCATTTCTTAGATCAAACTTTTTTCTAACAGCCCTTACAAAATGGGAGGTCACCATAAAGTTAGGCAACAAGTGGCACTGCTATGTGTAAGGCGGACAGAAGATACTTTACTTGCTTTGGAACTGAATATTCCTAACCTCATCCCTACAAGTATTTAAGGACACCTTTGATACTTGGCACTGCAGGAGAATTCAGTTGGAAAAGTAGAATAATTTAAAGCCTGAAATATGCCTAGTCTGAGGTCAGCTGGGAAGTTTTAACCGGACTTGAATAGAAGCCACGGTGAAACAGATCAAAGCCTGCATTACAGCAAATCTTGGCGATGTGTCACTCAACAGCTTTCAGCCACAAACGAAAGGCCGCAGAAAAAGTACTAAGATTTTCAAGAAGTTAAACATAGAATTAAGATTGTTCTAATTCTGGTTGTAAACTGCTATTTTAAAAAACAAAACAAACAGAAAACATCAAAAACACAAAAAGATATTAAAACAGCAAGTCTTTTGTACATCACTGTAGCATAAGCTGCTTGAGGTTGTCATGCAGAATAGTATCCTTCACATCCCGGAAAACAAGGCGGATGTTCTCCGTATTGATAGCAGTGGTGAAGTGGTGGTATAAGGGCTTCTGCTGCTGGTCCCGGCGTTTGTTCCGGAAACATTCCACCAGGAATTTTTGGACGTCTCTTAAGCAGTGGGGATCCCCTTCAAATTCTAGGAAATAGTCTTTGATGCTCACAATTTGCACCTTCTCCTCAAGCAAGTCTGTCTTGTTTAAGAACAGAATTATGGAGACATTGCTGAAAACCCGGTTATTGACAATTGTTTCAAAAATGTTCAGGGACTCTGTAAGGCGATTGGTCAGTCGATCTTCCATAAGCACCTGGTCAAATTCACTTGAGGAAACAAGGAAAAGTATTGATGTGACACTGTCGAAACACTCAAACCAACGTTTCCTTTCTGATCTCTGACCACCTACATCAACCATTTTGAAAGGAACATTTTTAATTTCAAAGTCATATTCATGAATGCCTTTGGTGGGTCTTCTGGCAAGCAGAATATCTTGTTGTGATGGAATATAATCCTGGAAAAGGAAAAATTGTTTTATACTTAGCAATCCAGAAGTAATTCAAATTTTTAATGGACTACTAACTGGACTAGTGAATAGATATGCAACAAAATGACCTTTTAAAAGACATTTTCAGATAGATTATGCTTATTATAAAATGTTAAGACTGGTCAGACATGGTGGCTCACGCCTATAATCCCAGCACTTTGGGAGGCTGAGGCAGGAGGACCACTTGAAGCCAGGAGTTTGAGAGTATACTGAGCAACAGAGCAAGACTCTATTTGTGCTCCCCCCAAAAAAAGCCAAGATACATTCAAATGTTAGCAGGATGGGTTCAAATTTTACTACAAATGGCCAGAATCTACTTGTTTTTATCCCTGCAATACTACTTCAAACTTAAGCTGAAGTCTTATCAATTGTTCTCACTCACCCTCACTGCTATATATCTACCTGCAATTTTACTCCCCACTATTAGCCACTCTTGGTTCTAGCCAGAGTGATCTTCCTGTCTGCATATCCACCTTCTCCACACTGCTCCTTGCTCATCTATTAAAAGCCATGAGGGCTGGGTGCGGTGGCTCACGCCTGTAATCCCAGCACTTTGGGAGGCCGAGACAGGCGGATCATGAGGTCAGGAGATCAAGACTATCCTGGCTAACACAGTGAAACCCCGTCTCTACCAAAAATACAAAAAAATTAGCCAGTCGTGGTGGCGGGCACCTGTAGTCCCAGCTACTTGGGAGGCTGAGGCAGGAGAGTGGCGTGAACCCGGGAGGTGGAGCCTGCAGTGAGCCTGAGCTGAGATCACGCCACTGCACTCCAGCCTGAGTGACAGAGCGAGACTTCGTCAAAAAAAAAAAAAAAAAAAAAAAAAAAAGACATAGAATCTGATTCCAGTGCCAATTCACAAGGATCACTTCCTAGTTCCAAGTTCTGCCCACCTCTCTCTAACCTATTCTAAAAGTTCCTTTACTCTGCAACCCCACTCATGACTTAGAACTTCTATGTTTTCACTGCTGCTATATTACGTATGAAAAACCCTTTCTCTCTTATAATTAACTATGTTCCAGCTTTCTTACTTATTGACCCAAGAACTCAAACTAGTCACTTACTCTGTCAGCACCTCTGTCTGTGAAATGGAGGTGATCACACTTGGCCTATCTACCTGGGAGGGAGGGTTGTTGCAAGGATCAAATGAGCTCTTCTCTGCACTTTTGGTCAGTGAACTGTAAGACCCTGAACAACAGAAGCTGCTGGTCACACAAGTCACCGGCTACTCTGTGATGGCACACTTCCTTATGCAATGTAACTGGTCCTTCCTTGTCAGTCTAGCATTTTTCCAAAACTACAACACAGCTTTCTGGTAATACATGAACAGGACAGCTAATACTTATCATCAAGGTCAAAATATTTTAAAAATCAAGGCAGGATTTAAAACAATGCTGACCGTTATTCACAATGCTGCACTTGATGCCTTTCTGAATAGTGTAATATGATTTTGAAATTTCATTACAACAAGAATACTCACTGTCTCAAAATACTGCAATGGAATTAAGAACATATATATATACATATTTTTTTGAGATGGAGACTTGCTCTGTTGCCCAGGCTGGAGTGCAGCTCACTGCAACCTCCACCTCTCGGGTTCAAGCGATTCTCCTGCCTCAGCTTCCCAAGTAGCTGGGACTATAGGCATGCACCACCACGGCCGGCTAATTTTTTGTATTTTTAGTAAAGATGGGGTTTCACCATTTTGGCCAGGCTGGTCTTGAACTCCTGACCTCAAGTGATTTGGGACGCCTCGGCCTCCCAAAGTGCTGGGATTACAGGCGTGAGCCACTGCGCCCAGCCAGAATTAAGAATTTTTAAAAAGTAGGTGGGTTCTTAGTTACTGGCATCCAACAGCCATTCATTAAATAGCCCTAGGACTCAAGTGTTAGCTTTTCCATGTTTTCTTCTAGCTTTTGTTCACATACACGCCTACTTTACTTATAATCAGCATATGCGCACAATGTTCGGCCTACCTCTACGTTTCTGCTTAATATTTTGTGAACTGTTCCATATGCTGATACAGTCACCTCATTTTACAAGACAATCAAATAGACCAAATGCATTCATGTGCGGTACTTCACATGAACATTCCCCTACTAGTGGTCATTAAAGCTGTTTCCAATTTTTAGCCATAATGAACAGAAATACTGCAATTAAAATTCTCAAGCACATTATTTTTTCTTTTTTTCTTTTTTTTTTTTTTTGAGACGGAGTCTCACTCTGTCACCCAGGCTGGGGCGCAGTGGTGATCTCGGCTCACTGCAAGCTCCGCCTCCCGGGTTTACGCCATTCTCCTGCCTCAGCCTCCTGAGAAGCTGGGACTACAGGTGCCCGCCACCTCGCCCGGCTAATTTTTTGTATTTTTAGTAGAGATGGGGTTTCACCGTGTTAGCCAGGATAGTCTCCATCTCCTGACCTCATGATCCGCCCGCCTCGGCCTCCCAAAGTGCTAGGATTACAGGCATGAGCCACCGTGCCCGGCCTATTTTTTCTTTTGGACTATTTCCTAAGATTAAAATAATGAGGGATACGATTATAAGGTTAAAGGTTACAAACATTTTAATGACTCTGGATACTTAACACCCAACTGCTTTCTAGAAGGCAATACCAATTTACAGCATACACCTACACCAGCTCCTTCAGAAACATGCTGGCCCTGAGCTTTGAAAAAATGTAATTCCATAAAAATAAAAAGTTCTCTATTATTGTCTCTATTAAAGCTAACAATCTAGTTAGCAATCTAAAGGCTGCTTCACATGAAGCACAGAACTTCATGTAATCAAGTGCTAAATAGTCTGGCAGAGCAGAGTATGTTGATGAGGACACACTCATACCAGCTGTGTGAAGAAGAAATTTGCCTTATGAGGAGGCAAATGAAGCTGCACTACATTTAGAGAGTAACAGATGACTCTAAGGCAATGATTTTCAAAATTTTCCTAAACAGCAGAAACCTTTCTCCCAGTGAACTCTTCTGTGTACGTCCAATACAGAGGTCAAACAAGCGCAGCTGCTCTGCCTGCAGTGGGCCCCGCTGGCCACAGCGCCAGCTTAGAGCTACTGGCTCCGAGGAATACCTCCAGGAAAATGACAAACTCTCTTTTCAAGGGCGACTCCTCCTACCTCATGGAGTCTCTTCAGCAGGCCTTCAGAATCTAGCCCTCCTACTCTGTAACTCAACACAAAGGGGGCATGAATTCGAAAATGTCATTTGTCAAAAGATTTGGAAATCAGTCAGCCCACTGTGTTCTATTTCTGTTTACAAACAAAACACCCAAAGACACGAAAGTATAATAGATAATGCACAATATCATTTTCAAACATAAACTTCTTTCTCTAAACAGTTTTACTTCCAAGAAATAGCAGATAAAGCATTCCTCAAGAAAATGGTAGAGACCTGGACAGTTAGAGGGAGAAAAAAGTGTCATGATTAAACAATACAAATATTTTCATTTTGAAAAAATAAAAATCATTCAATATTCTGAGCTACCAATCACTCTAAATAAAACAGGGAAGAATGAGAATGCCATCACTAAAAAAAAAAGAAAAAAGAGAGAGAGAGAGAGAAATAGTTTAATACATAATTTTTCTGAATTTCCTAACATCGATATCCTGACTTCTGCTTTCAAACGGCACTAAACATAAACATTCGGTTTAAACACTTACTGGTTCTCCAAGTTTATCCAAGTTATCCAGGAAATATTTTACAGATTCACCCTAAAAACAAGAAGAAAACAAATGGTTATTAGGGCTTAGAAATGGAAGATCTTGTTACAACAGTTTATATTATACTGTCTGGTTGTATACTTAACCCAAACAGATTTTGTTTAGTCACCAATTTCAGACAGCTAACCTTCCTAAAAACATATAAAACGTCTGCTCTGTCACAGAACGCTAAATCTGCAAAGGCAGGCTGATTTCACAAATGCTTTATAGCATCAATATCCCAAGTGATCATCTATTTGGACAGAATTACATGCATGCTTTTTGCTATAACTATGTACCCACAGCGAAGACATATAATTAGAAAACTGCTTTTGAGATAAAACATAAATCTAAAACTGAAATTTAAGTGACAGTCTTTTTGTCTACATTTTTTAGCTAAAGTGAGTAAGTTAGTAGTGATGGTAGTTATCTTCAGAGACAAACCAAACCAGAGATGAGGTGAGAATACTATACAAAATCCCCCAGTCACAGGCAGGGACAGGAGTGCCTTGCTCAGGAAGGTCCTGGATAGTGCTGCTGGCTTCACATCTCCAATACGTCTTCTACCAAGTGGCCTATCCTCTCTGAGCCCAGTTTTCTCTACGAAACCTCCAAGCAATTTCAAACATCTAAACTATATGAGAATACATTCCTAACATGAAAATGCTTGACGAGAGGACACAGAGAAGAGGAGAACTATTTTGGGAAAGAAGGGCTCTGTGTCCGAGTCTCCTAGTCCTCACCCACTGCGTTCCCTTTCCAGCGGGAGTCTACAGTTGCAGCACCGCCCCTGACTGAAGCTAGTTCCAAGTGTTCCTGAAAGCAGCACCTCATTTAGTATGCCTGGGAATCATAAGATCTCCTCACACTGCAGGCTCCGGTTTAGTAGGTCTAGGTGGGACCCCAGTTTCTGCGATTCAAGGAGTGCCTTGGACCACACTTTGAGTAACAAGACTTGAAAGTAGCAGTTATGTGAATTTTTTGGTCTCAAGATCCCACAATATGATTTGGCAATGGCACTGCTAGGTATATACCCAAATGAAAGGAAATGAGTATATGGAGGAGAGAAATATCTGTACCCCCATGTTTACTGTGGCACTCTTCACAACAGCCACGATTTGGAAGCAGCCTAAGTGTCCATCAAAAGATGAATGGATAAAGAAAACGTGATACACATACACAATGGAGTACTATTCAGCTATAAAAAAGAATGAGATTCAGTCATTTGCAACATGTATGGAACTGTAGGTCATTACGTTAAGTGAAGTAAGAGAGGCACGGAAAGACAAACATTGCATGTTCTCACTTATTTGCGGGAGCTAAAAATCAAAGCAACTGAACCCATGGAGATAGAGAGAAGGACGGTTACCAAAGGCTGGGAAGGGCAGCAGGGGCTGGGGTGGCAGGAGGTGGGGATGGCTAACAGGAGGTGGGGATGGCTAACAGGAGGTGGGGATGGCTAACAGGAGGTGGGGATGGCTAACAGGTACAAAAGATAGTTAAAGTGAGTGAACATGGCCCAGTATTTGATAGCACAACAGGGTGACTATAGTCACTAATAATTTAAGTGTACATTTAGAAATAATTAAAAGAGTATAACTGGATTGTTTGTAACATAAAGAATAAATGCCTGAAGGGAGAGATACCCTATCTTCCATGATGTGATTATTACGCATTGCATGCCTGTATCAAAACAGCTCATGTACGCCAGAAATACATGAATCTATTATGTGCCCACCAAAATTAAAAACAGAAAAATTCAAAAAATAAAAATGGAGGCCATGGAAACAAATGATGATGTCTCTGGACTCAGTGAGCTCAACAGCTTCTTATCACTTCTTTTTGTCTGTGTTTTGTGTCCTCATTCAAATTTTATACGAAGCTCAGTACTAGGCAACTAGTTTCCTCTCCTCCCACCTTCCGAAAGTATCTAGCAGATAAAATATGAATTACTGGGAGAAAGTTACCCTTCAATAATTTTTTCCTAACATTTTCAGAAGTGATCAACGTCTTTTTGTTGTCTAATATTAATGTTAAGGAAAAGATGTGAATTTCAGTCCTTTCTCTAACAAGGAGTGATCTGGCCAAGTCTCTAAATTTCTTCAGGCCTCCATTTCCCCCAGAGTTACATGAAGAAGTTCAGTGGTTCAATGGATAACCAACCACTTAAGTTCCGCCCTGTGCAACAATTTCAGTTAGTTCCACCGATTTAAAGTTAAGTTCTCCTTTCCTCATATGCCATGTGGCTACTAATCCTAAATCTGCTTTTGTTGTGACTCATTCAAATGGTGTTGTTTCCACATTCTTTGCTAATAAGTAAATGACTTAAGGTATTGGGCAAGAATGTTATGGGTTTAAGACTCACTTTTTGCTGGTTTTAACTTGAGACTTTTCCCAGTTAATTTCATGTTACTGAAGGGAATTTTGGTTTTTGTTTTTTATTTTGAGACAAGGTCTCAATCTGTTGCCCAGGCTGGCGTGCAATGGTGCAATCTTGGCTCACTACAACCTTCGCCTCCTGGGTTCAAACTATTCTCCTGCCTTAGCCTCTGGGGTAGCTGGGATGACAGGTATGTGCCTCCACACCCAGCTAATTTGTTGGCCAGGTTGGTCTTGAACTCCTAATCTCAGGTGATCTACCCGTTTCGGTCTCCCAAAGTGCTGGGATTACAGGCATGCGCTACTGTGACCGGCCTGGGAATTTTAAAAATAAACTTTCAAAGAAATTTCATTTCACAGTTAACACTTTAAAAACTTAAGATGTTTTATTTTGCCTTTAGTTCTTTTTTCTCTGTTCAGAACACCACAGGTAACTTTCTAGGTTACTGCAGTAAGGCTGAAAAGTATAAAGTAGCATGGCACTCTGAAAAGTGTTCCAATATTTCTTTAGCCTTGTGGATATTTCAGCTCCATTTAAATGGCATAGCAGCCAGTGGACCTGGGTTCTAGCCACAAGATAGACTTTATTATTGACAAAGTCAACGAACAATATTAGGTGAGCTTCAGTTACCCTTTGAGTATTAGAAGTCTCTGAGGTTCCATGAACCATATTTCATATAAGTTTTACAAAGTAGTGTCTAAGCTGGAATGGCCTCAATGTTGCCCCCACTTCACAAGAATAATTTATTATAAACATTCTTTGCTTGTAAAGACAAAATGGGTCAGGAGTCCTAAGCCTAAAGGTAACAGAAAAGCTAAGAACAAAAGTTAGAAAATAATTTCTATTAAACAAATTCATAGTCATAGAGAGGCTTAGCAGCTTATCGACCCAGTTACTGAACAGGTGACATTTGTATCCAATGTTCTCTTCTACACAGCTAAAATATATAAAGAAAAGGATTCAGAATGTACTTCTTTAAAAGGATATGGAATTTAAGCTGGATAGCCAAAAAACACACAAGAACCGATCTCCTGTTTTAGAACATACTCTAAAACACCACTGGTTTTATGTCAATAAGAAAACGGCAACTCTGTTTATAGAAAATAGGTAAAGAGGAAAGTCTTAGCAAAGTCTGATCCATGCCTGAAGAATGTAACAGAAAGTTTATAGAGATGGGTATCAAATATAGATTTTCTAATAAAAAGAAGGTAAATATATTCTAGAAAGCAATTTGGCAATATGTATTAAGATCTTTCAAATGATCCTCAACACAGTACCAGTGAAAAAGTATACACAACTACAACAGTGCTAGTGAAGTACTATTATGGCAGAAGGAAGAGCTGGTTGACAGCAAATGGACTGCTCCTTGTATTTATCTAGATTCTGGACCAGGGGTCTGTCCACAAACTATACAGCCTGAAGGCCAAATCCATCCCAACGCCTGTTTTTGTATGGCTCATTTTTAAATGGTTGGGGAAAAAAAATTAAAAGACTATTTCATAACATGTAAAAATGATATGAAATTCAAACTTCAATATCCATAAATAAAAATGTATTGGAACACAGCCACGCTCACCTGTTGGTGTATTGTCTATGGGAACTTCCAGGCTCCAACAGCAGAGGTGACGGATGGAGACTGAGGCAGTGTGGCACTCTCATCACTTTGCACCACTGCTTGGTGCACCACAAACTGCACTGACAGAACTTGAAAATGTTGCAAGTGTCACCAGTATTGCCACATCAATACATTAAAAAAAAATAGGAGTAAATACACATCCATCCAAATAAAAAGAAGGCCCTGAACACCACACTTTTAAGGCACAGCGGGATGTAAATAATCTTGCTATCAAATTCCATGATAAAGCATTATTTATTATGCAATGACACCATAGCTATGCTAGAAGAATACAACGTAAGCCAACATTTACAGACTAAGCTTTCTTCAATCCTCCCAATCCACAGAAAAGCAACGGTCATAAAACAAAAACAAAACACATGCAAAATTTTAAAATAGAATAGCTTATCGTTGCAGAATTTCTTCACCAAAACAAAAACATGAAATGAGACTGCAACCAAAGTGTTTTCAAAGTGTTTGTTAGACAAGCAAGGAATGCCATTTGCCAAGTGAGTTAGTAACTCATGTTTGATTGTAACAGCTGAAGAAATATGGCCAGAGAAAATAATCTTGTTTAAGACTATTGGCCTTTCAGTGATATCAGCTGCTCAGAGTTGAGGACACTGGGAACAACCATCAACTATCAATTAAGAAACATGGCAAATTAGTTCAGTGGTTTTCCTTGGCTTTTGCTGAGTTTATTACCACAATGCTCAGTTGTTGTTTACTTGGGGAAGCAATGCCAAGTTTGAAGTGACTGAGGAACCAGCCTGTGTGAATAGACCATGCGTAAGAGCTACGTGTGAGAATATTTTCAGAGAAGCTGAGAAAACACTAAATGAGTACAACCTAAACTGGAATATGCTAGGCTGTGTTACAACTGACGGTGGTAAAAATGCGTGGAACAGAAGAGGTCACACATACAAAACGTGTGTAAGGCTTATTCACGGCATTACTCATGAGCATGGACCCTGTGGGAAACACAGGAATCTATCACGTGTTCCTGAACGAGTAGTGTCAACGATGAATTTAACACGCTCCTGTGTACTTGATCATCATCAGGTCACGAGTTTTTGTCAGAAACAAAAAGTGAAAATTCTGACACAGTTTGATGTCTTAGCAGTGCTAAAGTTTTACTGACATTTTTCTGAGCACAGGGACGGAACTGATTTCTTTTCCTGAACAAGAACTACCCTTAACCATTACTGTTGAACACTGAATGGTTTCAGAAATTAGCCTGAGGGCAGACGTGATGATTTCTGAATGAATTCAGTCTAAAATTACAAGGCAAAACGGCATTGTTGGTGAAACTTACACTCTGGTAGTCATTTCCACAGCTAGCATAGTTTTAATCAAAACAATGTCAAACTGCTTTATATACTTCCTTTGCTGTCAAAACAAGAATTGAGACTTCCATTCCCATACAAATTCCCAGTGGACATAATATTTCTAAACTCTAACTACAGTTCCAACAGCATCTTTCAGACCCCTACGTAAGTGCAAAGGAAATTTCCATATTTCAAAATCCATTTATGCAAATGAAGAGCTTCTACCTAACCTTCAAGTGGTTAATCTGCAATGTGATGACACACTAAGAGGCAAACACTGAGAAGAATCTAACAGAATTCTGTACGTATCTCTCAAGCAATGACTATGCTCAATAAAAATCATATGCTACGGCTGGCACGGTGGCTCACACCTGTAATCCCAGCACTTTGGAAGGCGGCCAAAGCAGGAGGATTGCTTGAGCCCAGGAGTTTAAAACCCGCCTAGGCAACATACTGAGACCTCATCTCTACAAAAAGTTAAAAAATTAGCTAGGTGTGGTGGCATGTGCCTGTAGTCCCAACTACTAGGGAGGCTGAGGTAGGAGGATCACCTGATCCCAGGGCTTGAGGCTGCAATGAGCTGTGATCCTGCCACTGCACTCCAGCCTGGGTGACAGAGCACGACCTTCTCCAAAAAATTTAAAAAAAACAAAAAACAAAAAACATATGCTCATTTGGCAGTATCTGTGTGAAAATATATTTTTGAGGATGAAATGTGTAAAATCTCATTACAGATCAGAATTGAGGAACATTTGCAACTGATTTTGACCAAAAAAAATGCTAAAATGTTGAATCCCGATAAGCAAAATGTTATCCCTGCAAAAGAATCCAATTTTTTTTCACATTCCTAGCCACAAAAACTCACACACAAGTTTACATTTTTAATCTCATCGATAAAAAATATTATATAAATACATACATAACGCCCTTGACTTCTTCCCTTGGCATGCAGTGCCTAAAATATTATACTATCTGACCCTTTACGCATTTCTAGACCAATGATTCTTAATCCTGGTAGTAGTCTATCAGAATTACCTAATGTGCTTATTAAAACAGATTCCCAGGTCTCCAAACAAATCCACCCAATCAATTTCTTAGCAAGCTCCAAGAGAATTGATTGTGACACAGTCAGACCTAGCATTACTTCAAATCTGGATATATATTTTACTCAAAACTGGATTCCATTATTAATTTCATCTTTTAGGATTAATTACACAAAATCTGTTTTTAAAGTCTTCTAAAAATGCCAAGGTAAGAAATTTAGCTTAGTTTTATCTTACTGTAAAAGTGGGCTTGTTCTTTGTTTTCTCGAGACGGGGTCTCAACTTTGGTTATCCAGGTTGGAGTAGTGGCACAAATGTCAGCGCACTGTGGCCTTGACCTCCTGGGCTCAGGTGATTCTCCCACCTCAGCCTCCAGCATAGCTGGGATTACAGGCACTCGCTACCATGCCTGGCTAATTGTTTGTATTTTTAGTTGAGATGGGGTTTCAGTATGTTGCCCAGGGTGGTCTCAAACTCCTGGACTCAAGCAACCCACCCACCTCAGCCTCCGAGAGTGCTAGGATTACAAGCATGAGCCACCGCACCCAGCCGTAATAGTGGATTTTAAGCAGCATTTGCATTCTTCATAATTCACCATGTCTCACAAGAAAACATCAGGCCTTCTTTTGGGATATCTGAATCATAAACAATAAAATTAAGTCTACATATAGCTTCCTCTTTTAAAAAAACTTAGACAATTCTGACAAATTTTACTTCCTACTGTACTATAGCTCTAGCTGCCTACCTGTCTATACCCCTAGAGCCTATTTTCAAATGTTCACCATAGTCCACAGCTTTCAAGCTAACTCAGACTTTGTGGTTAAAAATTAATGGACCTGATACTCCAGATGTAACATTACTGAACGTGCTAAGAAGTGCAAATGGGAAAAGTTATCGTAAGTGCTACTTGTATTTTAGCAATAGGACCCTAAGGAACTTGAAACCTCACTTAAACTTACAAAATTAATTTGCTTCTATAATAGACACCTACACATTGCATGATAGGTAAATAAGCAATTAAAAATGCTTAATAAGCAGCACTCCCTGGCCAGGTTCCGTGGCTCAATGCCTGTAATCCCAGCACTTTGGGAGGCTAAGGTGGGAGGATGGCCTGAGCCCAGGAGTTCGAGACCCAGCCTAGGAAACAGAGAGAGATCTCATCTCTACAAAAAAAAAAAAATTAGCCAGGTGTGGTGGTGCACGCCTGTGGTCCCAGCTATTTGGGAGGCTGAGGTGGGAGGATCACTTGAGCCTAGGAGTTCAAGACTGCAGTGAGCCATAACTAAAAAGCAGCACTCTCCATCTTTTTATGTGGTAAACAGGTAAAAAACTGCACTATGATGAAAACAGCAGATAGGACACAACAAATAAAAATTATAAGTAATGTATAAGGTTTTAATTTTCAGAGTTAAAATGAGAGGCCTACCTTGCCAAACATAATTATCATTTTATATATTTGTTAATCGTCACTAAAAACCCAAAAACTATACAATTTTCTATATTTTATACTCCCAAAATAAGACCAAATCACTACTCTCCCCCAAAATAAAAAAACTCCGTAAGATAAAACAAAAATCACATCCAACCCTTAAACCTCAAATCCTTCAAATCAAAACTACACTATCCCTCTGAGTCAAGTCAGAGTCCCAATACCAACATAATTGACAAATACAATCTATCACTTTATCATCTGATCCCCAAAGGGAGTGATGATCTATAAATACTTATCAGTATCAGGAAGCCATGACTAGAAAATACTCTATGGCTTAGATGTAAGACTTTGCATTAAAAACAAAAACAAAACAGTACTCATTTTCACAAAGCATAAGCCAAGTTTATACGGGCTATAAAACAAAGCCATTTCCAAAGTAAGTATAATTTTAAAAATCTGAAGCAGAGGAGGTTCATTAAAATACAGAACTTCTATATCATATAAGATCTAATATAGCATGAACCCCCTTTTAAGAAAACTGCACAGAAAATGAGATTATAAGGAAACTCATCAAAATGTAACAGTGGTTATAAAGACATACACATGAACCTTTTCCTAGTATATTCTTTTTTTTTTTTTTTTGAGACAGAGTTCCGCTCTTGTTGCCCAGGCTCGGGTACAATGGCACAATCTCAGCTCACTGCAACCTCCGCCTCCCAGGTTCAAGCGATTCTTCTGCCTCAGCCTTTCAAATAGCTGGGATTACAGGCATGAGTCACCATGCCCAGCTAATTTTGTATTTTTAGTAGAGATAGGGTTTCTCCATGTTGGTCTGGCTGGTCTTGAACTCCCGGCCTCAGGTGATCCGCCTGCCTCAGCCTTCCAAAGTGTTGGGATTACAGGCGTGAGCCACCGCACCCGGCCTCTTTTTCCCAGCATATTCTTAAGGCTCACTATTTTCTGATGCAGCAGGGAATAAATCATTTTATGAAAATCTAGTTTACTGACTTCCTAAGCATTTTTCTACAATTCTGATCTTAACACTAACGCTTTTATGTCCTCTCTTGCCTCAGAAATCCAAAGTGCACCTGTCTTTCTCAAATCATCCAGATCTATTTATACAGGAAAGCCAAATTCCCACCTCACACCCCTCCCCTGCCCTTTTTTTTTAAGAGATGGGTTTTCGCTTTGTATCCCAGGCTGGTCTCAAATTCCTGGGTTCAAGCAGTCCTCCCGCCTCAGCCTTCCGAGTAGCTGGGACTACAGGCGGACCACCACATCCAGCCACTGTGGACCCTTTAAAAAACTAAGAAAATCTTTTGCTTAAATTTCCATGGCGGTTTTATCAGTACCTCCTATGGCATGAGTCAGTTTCTACCTCATCGCAATCATCTGTGTACTTGTTTTATTTCCTTTTCTACGAAGGATTGTTCCTGGGGACGGTTTTTGCTTTATTAGTCATTGTATCCCTCGTATTATTTGCATATAGCGTTAAATGATATATATGTTTGAAAAAAATGAGTATCACAGAATTGGACTCTTCTTGAAACTAGGAACACTGACATGCTAATTTCTCCTTTACAACAGAAGGCTTTCCTAAGAATGATGGGAGAGGCAAAAACAAAACCAAATATTCAAAACTTCTATCACAGTTAAGAAAACAATGCTGGGCGTGGTGGTTCATGCCCGTAATCCCAGCACTTTGAGAGGCCAAGGTGGGCAGATCACTTGAGGCCAGGAGTTTGAGACCAGGCTGGCCAGCATGGTAAAATCCCATCTACTAAAAGTACAAACATTAGGCGGGCATGGTGATGGGCGCCTGTAGTCTCAGCTCTCAGCTACTTGGGAGGCTGAGGCAGGATAACTGCTTGACCCAGGAGGCAGAGGTTGCAGTGAGTTGAGATCACGCCACTGCACTCCAGCCTGACAGAGTGAGACTGTCTCAAAAAAGACAAAGAAAAAGAAAAAGAAAAAAGAATACCACCTACCATATAAGGAAGAAAGTGGGGGGAAAAAAAAACCACTTCACAGGTGATTCTTAAGGTTGTTCATCACCTACTTGCAAGAACCACTGTAATTAGAATTTTCCTAAATGGTAGCAGTTGCCTCTTGAAGTAATTAGCTCACTGGTACTTAGGGCATTTCATGAAACACTTGAGCCTAAAAAGAAGACTATTTCATATATCATGAAAGGTATGACTCTAGATCACTTGTCTTGCTTCAACACTAGGATGATAGCACCACAACCTTAAGCAACTTTCAGGTCACCAAGAAAGATGAAAGTCAAGGAAAACAGATCAAACTATCTCTAATTCCTGTCTCCCTACTTCACTCTTCAGTTCCACAACACCTTCTTCTTCCAATCTGCAGCCCCCTTTTCCCCCACATACACACTTTCCAGAGAGCTACAGCCTCTGCATGCAGTCTCTAGAATCTAGCCTTCCCCAACTAGGTGTAGTATTCCTTAAGAATACTACAGATTTTGTTTTTTAAAAAGGAGGCAAAAACAAAAAGAAAGAAAGAAAGAAAAAAAAGAGGCAGAGTTACTGATATAATACTGAGAAGTTCACCTGAATGAGAAATGTTAAAGATGTTGGGAAAAACTTGGTAAACACTGAAGGATCAAGGATACTGTTCGGTTGTACTGCTGAGTTAAAAAGTATTTACCAAGAACTACCTAAAATAGGAGAAAGATAATAGTATCTGATAAAATGCTGAATTAGTTATGCAGTTAGCATGTCGTGTTTGAATTCTCCAGTTAGTCCCAACTATCTCCAATATAACTCCTACTTTTCCCTATGAAACAAGCTCCATGCTCATCTCCTCATGCTTCTGGAAAATTCTGTGCATATTCCTACCTCCTCTACCTAACACCATTTCCCCGACACGCCTCTGCCTCCACCTCCACCTCCCCTTCTCCTTTTCTGGGGTTCTTACTATTATACAGGGAACAAAGACAAATTTTAAGTTGAAAGACAGCTTGGAGAACAAGTAACCTTATGCTCCATTTTACAGATGAGAAGCCTAAAGGTCAGGGAAGTTAGGTGGCTTAGCCAACAGAACTGTTTTAGTGGCAGAACCAAGAATTTAATATATCCTGATTCTTATTTTTCCCCTACCTCCACTGCAATTTCCCAACTCTTGGTAATCAGACACTTCACTCAGTATCTTTTGCACTTACAGTTTATACCACTCATGGCACTTCTTTATTTTTATATGTAGTCCTACATGTCAAATTTAGACTCCAAATCTCTTTGCTACACCTCCCTGTATCCTAGGATAGCAATTTTACCCTGTACATAGCAATAGCTACATAAACATCTGTTGAAGTTTTTGTATTATAACTTCCCCTTTAAGACATCCTGTTTCCATCTTACTATTTCTACAAATGTCAGAGTTGTTACAAGCATAATACATTGAACGGGAAGGTTTTTTTAAAGGCAACTTTCTGCCACTAAATTCCACTTGTTTATAAATGTAAATGCTAAAGACAGAAAAAGAGATCAACTCAAATGTACATCGCAAAGATCTTCAGTGGCATAAAGTGCATGATTCTTTTCAATAAGTCTGAATGCTTTGAAGAGCACTCTAGGCAGAGGTTCGGGAAGATGCTAAGACAAAATGGGAAGCTCCTACTCCATGTAAGTAACCATTCAGTGTTAACGTCAATCAAAAAGACATCCCATAAAAGAGAAATGAAGTATCCTGATAGTTCATAGAGAATAATATAAAGATAGAATTTGGAAGGGGCAAAGATGATGACAAATCTTCCTAACTGCTTTTTCTCTGAGCAGATTTAGAAACTTTCAGAATATTCTTAATCCTGAAGTTTTAGCAGATCCAAATTCAAAATAATGACCAAGTAGGGCTATTAACTACTCCAAGATTGTATCTCCAGATGCTAGTGAAGAATCACAGATTATGCAGAATTTGAAAGCTTTTGTTTTTGTCATAGACAGTATATATTCTAATGATTAATATTGGGAATTTGACAAAGGTCAAATTCTGACAATGAGAATGTTAGGTAATAATATGCAACACACATGTAATTAACTTCATTTTACTGGATTTTATAGACTATAATGAAGATCACATTATAATGAAGGTCACACTGAAGTAGGCTATTCATAAGTTTGTTTGCTTCTAAAATAAAACATCATTGCTTAATCTTGTAAAATGTCCAGAATTTAATTGCAGGCCAATTAAGTATGTACGTAAATGGCAGAAATTTCACTTTGAAAAAACCAAGTCAATTATAAAGAACTAAATAAATGGAATTAAAAAGTATCCAATTTTGGCTGGGTGTGGTGGCTCATGCCTATAATCTCAGCACTTTGGGAGGCAGAGGTGGGAGGACTGTTTGAGCCCAGGAGTTAAAGACCATCCTGGGCAACATAGCAAGACCCCATCTCAATTTTTAAAAAATGTATCCAATTTTTATGTGTTGAGATCTCTTTAGTTATGAGGCTAACATCATCTACATGCGTCTTTTAAAAGTAAACAGCTCAAAAAATATTGAAAGTAAAACAATCTATATTACCAAGATAATTAAGTAGAGTTTCTTCTGAAACCTAAGTATACATGTGATTCCGAAAATGAAAGTATAATTCAAAGTTAATACCCAGTTTTTCTTTATAGAGAACCAACCAAGTGCTATAAAGAGCAGGACATCTAAATTAAGTACTAGTATACACAGCCTACTACAGACCTAGGCTATATGATATGGCCTATTGCTTCTAGGCACAAACCTGTACAGCACGTTACTGTACTGAATAGGGTAGGCAACTGTAACACAATGGAAAGTATTCGTGTATCTAAACATAGAAAAGGTTCAGTAAAGATATAGTATGAAAGATTTTAAAATGCTACACCTGTATAGGGCAGCGCCCTTACAATCTTATGGGGCCACCATCTTATATGCAGTCAGTCGTTGACCAAAACATCTTCCTGGCACATGACTGTAAATGTCTGTGTTCTAAAATAGCTAAGCCCAATGGTTTAAAATGGTTTACACACTTCCCATGCATATGTTAAGGCCTTTGTTTTGTAAGTTTGGAACATTTCAAAGAGGAAAAAGGATCAAGGGATATGAGAGAAAACTGGAACTAAGTGTATTCATACTTAATCACAACTGTGAGGATCTTTATTAGCATAAGGTTTTTATATACCTATAATATGCCTTTAATTTCCATCAGAGTTATAATCCCAAAACAAATCCAGGTCAAAATGTTTTCTAAATATTCATTAGGCAGGACTCATTAAGCATATGATTGGGGAAAGCTATTCAATAGCAAAGTTATTACCTCGGTTTTAAAAAAGACCTAAGAGTTGGGCACGGCCGTGCACGCCTGTAATTCCAGCTACTCAGTAGGCTGAGGCAGGGTATCTATTGAGCCCAGGAGTTCTACACCAACCTGGGCAACGAGAGACTGTGTGTGTGTGTGTGTGTGTCTGTGTGTGTGTGTGTGTAAAAGAGACCTAGATATAGACTTTTATCAATAATTCAAATACGTATACAGTAATAATTTCAGTCCAAGTTCAATACAAGAGTAGGCTTATAATGGAGTCTATTCAGAAGACTTTCCATCTAGCATGTACTTACAGAAAGTTTTCAGCAAGAACTAAATGTCAAACATAAATAGATACAAAATGGAAAACTCTGGGGTTAAGGCTGGTTAATCAACCAAGACTTTTCGATTCAATCCGAGGATATGGCTAGTAAAAAGACAGAAGGTAATATTTGTTACTACTTACACTCAATTTCCCATCCTATCTGTCCTTTCTCTACTGTCTTTCCACATATTAACATAAAAATATGAAATATAGCATGATATTGTTCTGCCCTGACTATTTACCTGAAATCTATTACATGCAATTCCTTAAAGACAGTAAATACAAAACCAGGCCTGGTTATATTTTAAGTTTATTCACAGCTTTGAAAATGATTTTAAAGTTAAAAAATCTTGGAACCATCTTATTTCAAACATTTGAAATATACCACCTCGAAGGCCTTCCCAGTCCAGAGGCTGGCTTACATACAGCATACAAAACTCTCCTCCTGGTTCTCAGAGCTTACCATGGACCAGTTTCACTTCTTTTATTTAATGCCTTTCCAACATTCTCATTTTGCCTGGTTGTCACAAGGGACCCATTCTACTGGTTTTTATGTTGATATTGCCTTTTTTGCCCCATGGCTTTCTCTCTATGACTTCATTTTTCTCTGGAAAAAAAACACAGTACTAGGCTGGGCGCAGCAGCTCACGTCTGTAATCCCAGCATTTTGGGAGGCTGAGGTGGGTGGATCACCTGAGGTCAGGAGTTCCACACTAGCCTGGCCAACTTGATGAAACCCCATCTCTACTCAAAATGCAAAAATTAGCCGGGTGTGGTGGCTGGTGCCTGTAATCCCAGCTACTCGGGAGGCTGAGGCAGAAGAATTGCTTGAAACCAGGATGCAGAGGTTGCAGTGAGCCAAGATCGTGCCACTGCACTCCAGCCTGGGCAACAGAGCGAGACTCCATCTTAAAAAACAAAACAAAACAAAACAAATCCACAGTACTTGATATGATGCATAGCATATGTTTTCAACAAGGGTAATACTGTCATCGTTATCATTAGAGCATAGTTAGGCTGGGCACACTGGCTGACATCTGTAATCCCAATGCTTTAGGAGGCCAAGGTGGGAGGATCACTTGAACCCAGGAGTTCGAGACCAGCCTGAGCAAAAGAGCAAGACACCATCTCTAAATAAAGAGAAGAAATCAGCTGGGTGTGGGTGTGTGGTAGACCTGTAGTCCAGCTACTAGGAGGCTGAAGCAGAAGGATTACTTGAGCCCAGATGTGCAAGGCCATAGCGTGCTATGACTGCACCACTGCACTCCAGCCTGGGTGACAAAATGAGACACTGCCTTTAAAAAAATAATTTTAAAAAATCACAGCATACTTAAAGTACCACCCGTCATGCCTTTCTGTTTAGTTCAGGAGGAGTAAAATGTTTAGTTCACGAGGAACAAAACTTATAGCCAACAAGCCATTTTCCTTTGCTGTGTAGATACATAAAAATTAAGCAGACTCCAAGTGAATACACAGTTCCAAATTTCTTGCCAGCAATTTCTATGTTTATCAGTTAAAATTTCCAAAAGAGGCCAGGCTTGGTGGCTCATGCCTGTAATCCCAACACTTTGGGAGGCCAGGGTGGGTGGGTCACAAGGTCAGGAGTTTGAGACCAGCCTGGACCATATGGTGAAACCCCATCTATACTAAAAATACAAAAATTAGCTGGGCGTGGTGGTGGGTGCATGTAGTCCCAGCTACTCGGGAGACTGAGGCAGGAGAATCACTTGAACCCCGGAGGCGGAGGTTGCAGTGAGCTGGATCACCCCGCGCACTCCAGCCTGGGCCACAGAGCAGGACTCCGTCTCAAAAAAAAAAAAAAAAAAAAAAAAAATTCCAAAAGAACTAAAATTAGTTACATCATAAATCATCCCAATATTTGAAAATTTCTTTTTCAAATTAAGTATCTTTTCAGACCAATGTAAGACAGTCTATAATAGCATGAGTAGAATACTACCTTTATCTCATTAAGTTATTTCAATGTTTTCTTGCATATACGCTACAAAAATAAATTACTGCACATGAAATAAGAGCTTTTTTTTGGAAAGAACTTATTACTTTATTCTAGAAATTGACTTTTTCTTGTTGCTGCTCACAAATTAATAATTTCCTCTTTATATCAAGTTTTTGTGTTGGCTTTATCACCAAAATAATTTAAGGCTAATAATCTTTTTTTTTTTTAATTTTGCGATGGAGTCTTGTTCTGTTGCCCAGGCTGGAGTGCAGTGGTGCTATCTCAGTTCATTGCAAGCTCTGCCTCCCAGGTTCATGCCATTCTCCTGCCTCAGCCTGTGGAGTAGCTGGGACTACAGACGCCCGCCACCATGCCTGGCTGATTTTTTGTATTTTTAGTAGAGACAGGGTTTCACTGTGTTAGCCAGGATGGTCTCGATCTCCTGACCTTGTGGTCCTCCCGCCTTGGCCTCCCAAAGTGCTGGAATTACAGGTGTGAGCCACCGTGCCTGGCCCAAGGCTAATAATCTTAATGATCCAAGTGTTCTAGGAGTATTTCCACACTCCTATCAAATGTTAACACAAAATGTACAATGCAGTTTAGTAATTCTCCTACTACAGAAGTCACAAAAAAAGGACCTTACTAAAATGCTTCATCGTGGAGAAACAGAGAAAAATGTTATAGTTGTATGTTTAGTATTTATTTTATTTTATTTTTTTGAGACGGAGTTTTGCTCTTGTTGCCCAGGCTGGAGTACAACGGCACGATCTTGGCTCACTGCAACCTCCGCCTTCCCTGGTTCTAGTGATTCTCCTGCCTCAGCCTCCTGAGCACCTGGGATTACAGGCATGCACCACCACGCCCAGATAATTTTATATTTTTAGTAGAGATGGGGTTTCTCCATGTTTGTCAGGCTGGTCTCCCAACTCCTGACCTCAGATGATCGGCCCGCCTTGGCCTCCCAAAGTGCTGAGTTTACAGGCATGAGCCACGGTACTTAACAAAATTAAGTACAAATTGTAAATGTGAGAAAGGAGTTTAATACTGCACAAATGGGTCAGCTCTGATATTATATACATTGCTGATCAATCAGGTAGCAACATGGTCATATTAAAGCCATATTTGTTCCATGTTACCATTTAGCACCACTATCTTCTGGTAGCTAAAAAAATACATATATATACAGGGAAGAATTTTCCATTTAAATAAGAAATCCACATCTATTTCTAAAAAATACCTTGCTGTTCCTCTGAGAAAATCACCTCCTCCAGGAAATGCTAATGTTGCAACATTAAATTAACAGGATATAAAGTTGTACAGAAAGTACAAACAAGCTTATCTCAACAACCAATATTGTATTCAAATACTGGAAGGAAATACACCAAAATGTCAGCGGAGATGTCCTGAGGTGGTAGGGTAGTGGCTAGCTGGATATTTTACAAGAAACCATGTAGTTTTAAAATTTTAAACTTAAAAAAAAAAAAAAGCTGATTTAGGTTCTGGAGCCTGTAAATCATTCCCTCAGAACAGACAAACCACTTTCCTACTCCTGAGTTTTCACATAATGATAGCAAAGCTTCAGAGTTCTAAGCCTTGAAAAATCCCTCAAGGTTAAAATACTTTTTTGAAAAGGGCCAATCATATATATCCCATCAGCATAGCAAGAAATATTTAGCTTTGTCAAAACTAGAACCCTTCGCTGTAAAAAAAATTTTTTTTGATTCCCAAAAAGAAATGACTTCAATTATTAAAAAGAAAAAAAGAAGATGCTGCTTTCCAACACAGGACATACTTCCCAAATGCAGTTTCAATTCCCCTAGTATCTAAACAGAAGGGCCTATAAGAGCGCTTCATAATACCCTGAAGTCCTCGTGAATGTACTCCAGATGGAAACTTCTGCTCTCTGATGGTGTGCTAAAAAATACCCTATAAGTCAAACATTACACAATAATCAACACTAATTAATAAAGTAATTCTATGCATATGATCACAAAACAGGTGCAAGGAAAACCCAGATGACTTTATTCCCAGTTTAGAGTTCAATCATTATCCCAACCAAACTCTCTCCAGCAGAAAATTTCCACACAGCCTATAAGGAGCACTAAATACCTTCCCATCCTTATTCTTCAACCAGTCAGGCAGCAAAGCAGTCCAACTTCTAAATATTTTCAAAAGCTGATGAATGTGAAAATTAGCTCAACATGTATAATGGCACATCAGCTCCTGTTTCTAAGTCCCGATCTGGTTAATTTTGTTACTAAGGAAGCAATAAAGCAAGGCAGCGGAGTATCAGACTTGAGCTTTGGAATCCTACAACCCGGAGTCTGAATCTTGGCTCTATCACTAAAACTAGCTGGGCCAGGCACGGTGGCTCACACCTGTAATCCCAGCACTTTGGGAGACCAAGACGGGTGGACTGTTTGAGGCCAGGAGTTCGAGACTAGCCCGGCCAACATGGCAAAACCCCATCTCTATTAAAACTACAAAAATTAGGTGGGTGTTGTGGTGCATGCCTGTAGTCCCAGCTACTCAGGAAGCTGAGGCGTAAGAATCGCTTGAATCTGGCAGGCAGGGGTTGGAGTGAGCGTACATCGTGCCACTGCACTCCAGCCTGGGTGAAAGAGTGGGACTCTGTCCCAAATAAATAAATAAATATATAAATAAATAAAACTAGCTGTGACCTTAACCTCTAAGTGTCCTTCACCTGTGTGGCCCTATGCTCTATATACAACATGAACAGAACTCGACTACATGCTCTCTCAGGTATTTTTTAGGTTAATAAAGAGTAATTCTGCACACTCTTGGCAGAACAGCTGCAAAAGTGCAGTATATGATCGCATTGACCATTTCATTTGCTCCCCACTAGATTGGGAGCCCCCATTAAGGCAGCCAGACAGGCAGTTCACTTGGATTGCTAGGGCCTAGTCTGGGCCAAGAACACACCAGGGGCAGGTATTCAGCACATGTTTGCTGAAGAATGAATGAGTGCCATGTATATAACTGATCAGGTTATTACCCTAACTAAATTGGAAATGATCATAAATAAAATAATCAAGTACGAAGTGAAAAACTCTTCTGTATTTGCCTGACCTAACAGATTAACAATCTTATGAATATTTAATACTTCTGAGATTGTAATTCAAATAAACTGGTTAATATAAATACAATGTCCTGTCAAACTTTAAAAAGATCAGAAAAACCACAACTTACTAAGCCAGAGGGTTGAAAGTACCATAAAAGGGACAAGGGAACAGTCAGCTTGACTTCAATTGAATCTTCTCCACTTCCTCGCCTCTCTCTCCTTTTAAGTCCTTCTAGGCTGGCATCTCCCTCAGCAGGGCACCTGCTGCCAGTCAGCATATGCAACTTTCCTGTGCCAAACATCAATGCACATGTCATTCTTCCTAGACCTCTCACCGGCACAGGACACTGCTGACCACTTTTTTCTTCTTGAAACACTTTCCTGGCTTCCATGACATGACATGTTCCTAAATTTCTCCTACCTTTCTGGCCATTTCTGCTAGGATCTCCTCCTCTGAACATTCTCAAAAGATGTGGAGGTTTCTCAAGACTCTACTGTCAGACTGAGTACAGTGGCTCACGCTTGTAATCCCAACACATTGGGAGGCCAAGACAGGCAGATTGCTTGAGCCCAGGAGTTCAAGATCAGCCTAGGCAACATGGCGAGATCCGGCCTCTACTAAAATGAAAAGAAGACTCTACCATGAGCCCTCATCTCTTTTTACACCCTTTCCTGAGTAATCATATCAGAAAAATTATACTCAGTAATTGTTTCACAGACTTCAAATATCTCGTAGATACAAACACCTCCTGAATTTCTATCTCTAGCCCCAAACTGTTCTGGATTCAAGACTCATGTATCAAGCTGTCTACCTGGTTATCTCCACCCAGATATCTCACAGAGATCTCAACCTAGTACTTAAGTTCGTTGACTTCTGATGGGGTTATACTCCAACAAACCCATCACTTAAGATGAAAATATCGTAAGTCAAAAACACATTTATGGCTGGGTGCAGTGGCTCATGCCTATAATCACTTTGGGAGGCTGAGGCGGACAGATCACAAGGTCAGGAGTTCGAGACCAGCCTGGCCAATATGGGAAAACCCCGTCTCTACCAAAAATACAAAAATTCACCGGGCCTCGTGGCATGCACCTGTAATCTCAGCTACTTGGGAGGCTGAGGTAGGAGAACCGTTTGAAGCAGGTAGGCAGAGGTTGCAGTGAGCCGAGATTGCGCCATTGCACTCCAGCCTGGGTGACAGAGCGAGACACCATCTCAAAAAAAAAAAAAAAGAAAAAAAAACCATTTATTTTTAGAGACAGGGTCTCACTTTGTCACCCAGGCTTGAGTCACAGTGGCATAATCATGGCTCACTGCAGCCTCAACCTCCTGGGCTCAAGGGATCCTCCCACCTCAGCTCTGAGTAGCTGGGATCACATGCATCTATCACCATATACCCAACTATTTTTTTGTAATTTTAGTAGAGACGGTGTCAGGCGGGGGCAGTTCTCACCATGTTGGTGAGGCTGGTCTCGAGTTCTTGAGTTCAAGCAACCTCCCCACCTCGGCCTCCCAAAGTGTTGGGATTACAGGCGTGAGCCACCGTGCCTGGCCCAAAAATACATTTAATATATCTAACCCACCAAGCATCACAGTTTAGCCTAACCTCCCTTAAACATGCTCGGAACACTCACATCAGCTGATGGCTGGGAAAAATCATCTAGCACAAAGCTTATTTTATAATAAAGTGTTGAATATCTCACAACGTTTACTGAATACCATACCGAAAGTGAAAAACATAATGGTTGTATGGGTACCTGAAGTACAGTTTATACTAAATGTGTGTTGCATTTGCACCACCATAAAGTAAAAAAAAATCATAAGTCAAACCACAGTAAATCAGGGACTGCCTGTAGCCCAAACTAAACTCTTAATCATCCCCCTCAAATATCATTCTCCCATGATCCTGTGATTTGAGTAAATAGCACCAATATCCACCTAGTTGATAAAACCAGAAACTTGAGTCACTCTTAATATATGCCTTTCTCCCCTATCCCACATTCAGTCTATCAGATTCCAATGATTTTCCCTACAAAGTATATCCTGAATCCATTTTCTTCTCTTATCTCTATGGCCACCACCTGACAACAAGCTGCTTGCTCTGCAACAGTCTCCTAACTCTGGAACTGGTTAGAACCAAAAACAGTACCTGGTGCAAAGGCTCTCCCTCACTCCCCTCTAATTTCCACACAGCAGCCTGAGTGATCCTGCTTAAAATCCTTTGGTGGCTTCCCAAGGCAGAGAAACCTCAAACTCCTCAACATGGGCTACAAGGCCTGGCAGTCACAGGCTGCTACCTGCCTCCTCCACCTCAGTTCTCCCTCACTTGCTCCTCCCTCCTGGCCTGGATCATGTTTTCTGACCCGCAGTAAGTTTTTTTCCAACTGTGCAGATGGTGCTCATTCTGCCTGGAGCATTCTTCCCCCTCCTTTCCTGGAGGACTTTCTCATCCATGGGATCTTCACCTAAATGTTGCCTCCTCAGACTATCCTCCTGGTCTCTCATTGTTTCTTTTCCTTCAGAGCATTTACCACGTGTGTAATTACATATTTGTGTGCATATTTCATTACTCTGACTAGCATCTAAGATCAATGCAGAGATTACTTTCATTTGGTTCATTAGCAAACACCTAGCCCACAAAAAGGTAACTGACTCATTTATAGGTGTTCAGTAACATGTGACTGCATGGCTGCTGAAAGCTACCAGTGAACTGTTACCAGACCTGTTTCAGAATAACACATTTCCTGTAATTCACTACCTAGGGCTTTCTTGTCCTCATCACTTTTTACATTCGCTATTTACTTTCCATATAGAATAAACTATAATTACATACAAAAATATCACATGAACATATTCTTATCAGAAAAAGTGTTTCTACAAAATGAAGCTTAATAAAATACTTTTTCAAAAAAAAAAGATATATATATATTTTGTTGTTGTTGTTGTTGTTGTTGTTGAGATGGAGTCTCGCTCTGTCGCCCAGGCTGGAGTGCAGTGGCCGGATCTCAGCTCACTGCAAGCTCCGCCTCCCGGGTTTACGCCATTCTCCTGCCTCAGCCTCCCGAGTAGCTGGGACTACAGGCGCCTGCCACCTCGCCCGGCTAGTTTTTTGTATTTTTAGTAGAGACGGGGTTTCACCGTGTTAGCCATGATGGTCTCGATCTCCTGACCTCGTGATCCACCCGTCTCGGCCTCCCAAAATGCTGGGATTACAGGCTTGAGCCACCGTGCCCGGCCAAAAAAAGATATATTTAAGGCCAACTGTGCAAAATACTATACAACAAGGGGAACCTTGGTTCTCTTACTAAACTATTCAACTATAGCACCAACTTTAAAATTGGTTGCAACATTTAATCAGAACATACCATAATTGGAAAAGTCAAGACAAAATGGAAGCAAGTATAATTCTCCTTGTTCTAGTCTAGAGTTGAAATGTATATTATCTTTATGGCAACAGTTTAAAGTCCCTACCATGTTTGAAGCTGTGGCAAATAGTTTAACAGTAAATGTGGCAAGCTGGTAACAGTTAAAAATAGCAAATCATTTATATTACAATATTTTTAACTGAATTGGATAAATCATATTTTCTTTTTAAAATTTGCAATTAGGATAAACAGTATTTGCAACTTTGTAAACATACAGTATTATTCAGGGTTTGTTTGTTGTTTTTGAGAAACAGTCTCTCGCTCTGTCACCAGGCTAGAGTGGCCGTGGCGCGACCTCCGCTCACTGCAACCTCCGACTCCCTGGTTCAAGCCTCAGCCTCCCTGAGCTGGGATTACAGCTGGGATTACAAGGCACATGCCACCATGCCCAGCTAATTTTTGTGTTTTTAGTACAGACGGGTTTCACCCTGTTGGCCAGGATGGTCTCGCTCTCCTGACATTGTGATCTGCCTGCCTTGGCCTCCCAAAGTGCTGGGATTACAGGCATGAGCCACCCCACCTAGCCAATAATTTAGGTTTTTAAAAACCCATTAAAAATTTAGAGACCATCTTAATAGTTGAATAGCAACTTTATCTTTCTCAAGTATACTCCTGTACATTCTCTCATGTGTTAGGCTTACTGTAGCAGAGCTGGCCAGGCAATAACTTGTGAGCAACTCTCTAGCAACATGGAAATCCTGGGGCAGCTGCTCATTGCTAGTAGCTTCCATAAATGTTTCTTTTATTTAATATCAATGAAAAGACACACCCACATTTCGCATCATGATGCTTAAATAAAAATCACAAGATGATGTATCTGATTTTCTATATAATTTCTGAGCCAATTCATCCTATTTAGCAGAAAAAAATTTTTTTAAAGTTACCCAGAGACTAAGAAAACAGTAACCAAGATGTTGAAAAGGAAAGTCTCTCACCCCAATTATTATTTCAGCTCTTTTTCTTTAACCTTTCCAGAAGAGTTTAAAGAGAAAAGAAATGGCCTATTTACAAGCTAAATATAGCTGCCTTGGCTCAAAGAACCCAATGGCATTGTTTTATGATTTTTGGGGAGAGGGAGGTGGTATAGAAGAGTTTTGTTTTTAAATGCTAAATTCAATATTTTTTTCTTTGAGAGGAGCAAATTTGAAATTTGCTAATTTTGCTCCCTGAGAAAAAGTAGATATCCTCCAGACTAACTTTTTAGTTGGTTTTTATACAAAATAGAAGTGCTGAGATCTCACAAAAAACATGGAATCTAAAAAAAAAAAAAAAAAAAAAAAAAAAAAATTATGTATTTTGTGAACATATGATTTTTTTTTACCTTGGAAATGAAGCTCTAACACCCTCTTTAACTAAGTACTCTCAATGCCTCTGCCAAGTCACAGGGCAGAGAAATGACAGAAAGGGAAAGAGTGTCTGTGTGTGCATGTGGAAGGGGTGTGGGGAGCACCTCAGAAACAAAGGTGAAGGAAGAGGGGACGAAAGCAGCACATTCAGTGGGAGTGGTGAGCACTTTGCACCTGAGCCACTGGTTATCTCCCCATGCCTCCAGCAGGAAGATAAATGACTTGTCTCACTCTGGTACATCTGAGGCATTTCAGGAACACATTCTCCAAACAATCAAATAATTCCGGCTACAAATCTCATCGTGATAATGAGAAGGATCAATACTGGTTAGTTTCACCAACCATCTATACAACAGTCTATTATTTTCAAATGACATTTGATTCTTTAGAGTTGTATGTTTTTACATTTACAAAGACACACAAGGACTAGCCATAAAAATACAGACCTATTGTTTGTAAAATGTTTTCACTTGTTTAAAAAGGCACAGTGAAAAAATGAAGAACCAGCCAGCTGTGGTGGCTCACGCCTATAATCCCCTCACTTAGGGAGGCCAAAGCAGGTAGGTAACCTGAGGTCAGGAATTCAAGACCAGCATGACCAAAATGGAGAAACCCTGTCTCTACTAAAAATACAAAATTAGCCAGGCATGGTGGCACATGCCTGTAATCCCAGCTACTCGGGAGCCTGAGGCAGGAGAATTGCTTGAACCCGGGAGGCAGAGGTTGCCGTGAGCCAAGATCGTGCCACTACACTCCAGCCTGGGTAACAAGAGTGAAACTCCATCTCAAAAAAAAAAAAAATGAAGAACCACATCGATGATAGTTTTTGATCTAAAAATCAAGCACAGCGGTATCACTAGGCAACAAGAACTAACATAACAAGGTGGCCGGGCGCAGTAAAGCCGATAATCCTAACACTTTGGGAGGCCGAGGTGGGCAGATCACTTGAGGTCAGGAGTTCGAGAACAGCCTGGCCAACATGGTGAAACCCTGTCTCTACTAAAAATACAAAAAATAGCCAGGCATGGTGGCCCATACCTGTAATCCCAGCTACTCAGGAGGCTGAGGCAGGAGAATTGCTTGAGCCTGGGAGGTGGAGGTTTCAGTGAGCCACGATCACACCACTGCACTCCAATGCAGGCAACAGAGTGAGACTCCATCTCAAAAAAAAAAAAAAGTTATGGTGTCCTCTTTTCTAAAACAAACTCAAATCTGACCAATTACGTATAAGACAGGCACTCATTTCCAAATGGCAATATCCTAGAAAAAGGTTGGCAATCTCTTTCAGCTAACTGGTTGCCACTAAACTTCTATTTTTCAGAATACATTAAAAACTGTGTTCAGACAGGCACGATGGCTCATGCCTGTAATCCCAGCACTTTGGGAGGCTGAGACATGCAGATCACCTGAGGTCAGGAATTCGAGACCAACCTGGCCAACACGGTGAAACCCCATCTCTACTAAAAATACAAAAATTAGCTGGGTGTGGTGGTGCACACCTGTAGTCCCAATTAATCAGGAGGCTGGGTCACGGCTTGAACCTGGGAATTGGAAGATGCAATGAGCTGGGATCATGCCACTGCACTCCAGCCTGGGCAACACAGCAAGACTCTGTCTGGAAAAAAAAAAAAAAAAACAAACCTGTGTCCACTGATGAAACATCAGTTGAGAATCACTATTACAGTTAGTTTTCAAGGAGGTAAATATTCAAACTGAACCTTTACCAAGCTGAATAGTGATTAGGATAAAATGTACCATTCAGAGTTAGTAAATTTAGTATTAAACATCGCTTAAGATTACTTATATCATTACTATAATAAAGAAGAAATGGTACAAGGATATTAGGAAAGTTCAGGATATAAAAATACTCTTAAATAAAACCTTACACGCACTTAAATAATGTGCTAGAATTTAATAGGGGAGTGTTAATTATTTGTATGTATGGGTGGTGGTCAGAAGAAGTTGGGAATGAAAGACAAGAAGAATGCTCCACAGATGCCATGTCCGAATGTCAGTAAAATGGTTTGGTGGCCAGAGCTGTGGACTAGGAGTCAGCAGATTGGGACTGCAGTGTCTATTCTATTATTATTTACTAGGTCTGTGAATTGAAGCATCTCAAGGAATCTTTCTGAGTCTCCATTTTTTAATCTGTGAAATGGGCATAACAGTATATCTTGTTTTGCTCTTTATTTGGGGGACCTGACACTCCAGGATTCTGTCTCCTTTTTAAATATAGGACTATATGATCATGAATGTGATAGGCTTTGAAAAGCGCAAAGCAAATGTTATAAAACATAAGGTATTAAACAGTTATTATATTAAACAATTATTATAATTATCAGTACTATGAATTTTATTTTTATTTATTTTTGAGACAGGATCTCACTGTCGGCCAGGCTGGAGTGCAGTGGTGCAATCACAGCTCACTGCAACCTCAAATTCCTGGGCTCAAGCGATCTCCTTCTCTCAACCTCCCAAGTAGGTGGGACTACAGGCACGTGCCACTGCGCCTGGCTAATTTTTAGAATTATTTGTAGAGACAGGATCTTGCTATGTTGGCCAGGCTGTTCTGGAATTCTTGGCCTCAAGCAATTCTCAGCCTGAATTAATTTTCTGAAGAAAGAAACTGGCACCTGTTTTGGGCTAACAGGACTGGACACCCCAACTTGGTTGTCTGCTGCATATCTGTGAAAGATGAGCAGGGAACATTCAATCCAAGGAGTCCTTTGGCCATTATGCTTTTCTTTAAAGTAAGCTCACAAACCTTTTTCCTGGGTTAGGTTCACACTCTAGGTAAAGAGTTCTGAAACTAAAGTCTACTTTTCATAACAAAACTATTTACTTGTTCCACCTCTTAGTTGTTTAAACATTTTCAGAGAATCATAAATTACTGTGCCACTAGCTTTGTTTAGCAATAAAAGGTAATATAGAAAGCAGCAAGTATTTTCCAATTCCCCTTTAGGACCAAGAACCCAGACATCCTACAGCCTGACAAGTTTTCACCCAAAAAAATGCAAACATGAAAATTTCAACATAATAGAATACATCAAATGATATCACCTATGTGTGCATGCACACACACCTCACAAAGTTGTATTAAAACTATAAGTGTACACTTAAAGGAACTGACGCAAATTTAAAAAAAGAAATTAAAAAGAAAAAAAAACCTTTGTGTTTAACGTAAATAAACATAAAGCTCAGGGTTTACAAGATTTGGATAAAATGTAACCACTCTGACATCTGATCAATTTCATCACAAGGAAATTAAACTCAATTTTAAAATCTCTACTATCTCTGGCTGGGTGAGGTGGCTCACTACTGTAATCCCAGCACTTTAGGAGGCTGAGACAGGAGGAACACTTGAGTTCTAAGGTTACAGGGAACTATGATCACACCACTTGCACTTCAGCCTGTTTAACAGAGTGAGACTCTGTCTCTAAAAACTATTAATAAAGTAAGATAAAAACCTCTACTATCTCTAATGCTATATATAATCTTTATTTTATATGGGATGAAACATTTAACACTAACCCTAGAACCAAAAGATACCCAATAGGTTTTTAGCAACTCAAAGTCCTTGCTTGACTATACTTAGAGAAAATGGACCAATCATATAAAAGAAACGTAATATTTTTACAACTGAAAGTAGCAATTCTTTACTATTTAAAGCAAATCCAAATTCGCATTAATTTATAAATAAATGACTCTGATTATTTTTTTTTTAAGGGGGGGCTGTCCTCACTATGTTGCCCACATTGGACTTGAATTCTTGAGCTCAAGCAATCCTCCTGCCTCTCCAGTAGCTGGGACTACAGGAGCTTCAAATGACTCTTGATTGTGTTATATTCCAAACACACGCTGCAGTGCAAATACATTTTTTAAAAAATTAGCTGAAACTGAAGTTTCTAGAATACTTAGTTGGACCTCAGCTTTTTACATGCCAGTCATGGAGCTAAATGGTTACCTTGTTACACAGATTGAGTGAGTAAATCTCTGTGTTAATGAATACACTACCTTATGGGCTTCAAGAAGAATAACATCAGGCACAAAAAAGAAAAGAATTAAGTCTAACCGAAGGTACCATTAGCAAAAACAGTTTGGTTTCAGGAATTGCAAAGACAGACTGGCCATTACAGGAAGCTGTATTAATGCTGACAATGTTAAATTGTTTACAGAAAGTAGGAAGCTGTGGGATGTTCCTCCCACTGTCACACACACTGTCCAGTCCTATGTAACCAGTGTTGCTTATACTTCTCAATAAGCGAATACAAATTAAACAAAAAAATTAGTTGGAAATGACTCCTAGCCATTTTGTTAGTTTTCATCCATATCTCCAATTGTATCATCCAGCCAACCCCTGACTCCCATCTCTTTATTCATCTGAGTTACCAAACTATCTAGTTATTGTCACATGAGGTTTCCTAAAACAGGGTAACTCAAAAGTGCGGGCATACTGAATGTACAGCCAAAGTAGAGTATTTTAAATATTTAATTCAGTACTAAAAGAGACCACTTCTTACAATATATTATCCTCAATGTGCTAATTTATAATAACTAGAAAGGTACCTTAAGTTATAACAAGAATGCGAATCTTGTATTTTTCTTTTCCACAGTAAGCTATTTAGCTGACCCATAATGGAACTAACCAAAAAAGGAAATGTTTGCCTTTGGGAACTTAGAAAGAAAAACATTCATGTTTACACCCAAAGTTATTACTAACAAAGGAGTAGCCTGCTAAAAACCTAAGCTGTGTTATCAATACCCTATCCCTTGTCCCGAAAATTGATTAAAGGGCAGTTGTTCATCTTAAGCAAAATGTTAAGTCATGCAGAGCCTTAAAACATGTCAGTTTTCAATTTTCATTAATAAGTTTAATAATCAAATCATTAGCTGAAATGAAAAGGTTAATTTTAATTTTAGTTACTTTATCTGCTAACCTCTCCTATTTCTTCTGATGTTTACCTTTCCTAACCAAAATTCAAAAATATGTTGCTAAACATAACAAAAACACATTCCAAACCCCCCCCAAAAAAATTATAATTATACAAGAACTTTCCATTTCCTAGAAAATTAGGAAATGGTTACAGAAATAATCTATATTTCCCAAAAGGAACTTAATGTAGAATTAAATTATATTATATATTTTTACATTTTTATTTTTTTGAGACAGGGTCTCACTCTGACGCTCAAGTTGGAGTGCAGTAGCATGATCCCCAACACTGCAACCTCCACCTCCTGAGTTCAAGCGATTCTCGTGCCTCAGCCTCCTGAGTAGCTAGGACTACAGGTACATGCCACCACGCCTAGCTAATTTTTGTTTTTGTTTTCTTTTTTTTTTCGTAGAAATAGGGTTTCACCATGTCAGCCAGGCTGGTTTCCAACTCCTGACCTCAAGTGATCTGCCTGCCTCAGCCTCCCAAAGAGCTGGGATTACAGACATTTTACTTTTTTAGAAGACCTCTGTAATTAAGAATGTCTGAAAAATGAGGAAATAAAAGTGTCAGGCACTATGCTAGTGGGAGAGAAAAAGACAAACAAGGCATACCAAAGGACGTCTACATGACTGACAGCTACACATGAAAGTTGTAACTCTAACACACATAATGGGTACCGTGAGGAGTGACAGAAGCAAGCATGCTAGGGAAAGCAAAGGACACAGAGATCTCCATTCTAGCCAGGAAGACTGGAGACGTTTCAAAGGAGGAGACATAGCCCCTAAGGCACTGGTCCTGGGGAAAGGGAGGCGGCATGGGGCAAATTCATCCAAATCACCTGTGGTTATTTGCTAAAAATACAGATCACCGGGTCCCATCCCAGAATCCAGAATCAGATCCTCAGGTATGAAGTCTGAGCATCTACTTGTTTGTTTTAACAAGCATTCCAGTCCACTGGGTCCGTGGGCCACAATGAGTGTGATTATCACTGCATTAAGTGAAGGGCAAGACCTAATAACAGACAGGGTCAAGAATAATTCTGGCAGAGGGACTACGCATGACGAGAGCTATAGAAGCAAAAAATTAGGGTATGTGGGAATCAAGAGATTACACAGTATGTCCAGTGGCCTAATGAAATATATTGGTGGAATCATAGGTAAGCTAGCTAGAGTCTGGACTCACACAAAGAAGCTGAACTCTGTTCTGCAGGCAATGGCGAGCCACCAAAGCTTTCTGAGCAAAGCAATGCTGTGTTTGAACAAGACTGCCTTGGAGTCCAAGCAAGAGGAAGCAGGACAATAACATGGAGGGAATGAATACAAGACATGTTACAGAGGTAGAAAAATCAGAACTTGGGGAGCTGCTCCATGTAGATGAGTAGATGGAATTGATGATGACTTTGAGGAAAATTTTAAGTATGCCAGTGCCTTCTCAGTGCCTGACACTATGCCAAGCACCACAGCACATCCACGGGTTTAAAGAGCCACTAAGTCAACATAATAATGGAGCATCTATATGTGTCAGGTGCTATTAACGATGCTGAAGCCATGCACAGTGGCTCACACCTGTAATCCCAACATTTTGGGAAGCCAGGGCAGGAGGGCTGCTTGAGGTCAGGAGTCCAAGACCAGCACTGGCAACATAGCAAGACCCTACCTCTACAAAAAGTTTTTAAAAAATTAGCTGGGTGTGGTGGCACACACCTGTAGTCCGAGCTACTTGGGAGACTGAAGCCGGAGAATCACTTGAGCCCAGGAGTTGAGTCTACAGTGAGCTATGATCACAACAGTGCACTCCAGCCTAGGCAACAGTGAGACCTTGTCTCTTAAAAAACAAAAGCAAAGAAACAAAAAACAATGCTGAGCATAGACTCAGGAAAAAAGAATCTCTGTCCTCCAGAAGTTTAAAATTAGATCTTGCTCTGTTCCTCTTTTCTTGTCTCTACTTTTCATCATGGAAAAAAGTATTTCTGGAACTTATCTCTCCTCATCTTTGAGGACTTCTTTGCTCCTTAAGCATCAAGTGGCTCAAGTCAACAACAAGCAGGTCCTCATCCTGAGTGGTTTTACCTATTCGTTCTTAATCACAAAGATATACTTAGGGATGCTTTCTCAACGATGATGACATGATAGTTCTGATGTTAGACAGTTAGACGTAAGCTTCCAAATTGAAAAACTGTCCATGAAACCCAATTTTAATTAAATGGACTTAGGGCAAATATGGAACTTGCCCACAGAGAACTTTCAGGTATGCAGTTCTTCATTTATTCATTTAATCCATATGCACTGTATGCTTATTACAGATGAATGTTTCTTCTCTGACCTGGAAGGATGAATAGAGCCTGAGAAAACTGAGTTGAAATTGTGTGGTTTGTTGAGAAAATGAACTAAGAAGAAAGGAGATTAAGCAGCACTTAAAAACAGGAGGTAGATAGCCAGGCACAGTGGCTCACACCTGTAACCTCAACACTTTGGGAGGGCGAGGCAGGTGGATCACCTGAGGTCAGGAGATTGAGACCAGCTTGACTACCATGGAGAAACACTGTCTCTACCAAAAATACAAAATTAGCCAGGTGTGGTGGCGCATGCTTGTAATCTCAGCTACTCAGGAGGCTGAGGCAGGAGAATCGCTTGAACCTGGGAGACGGAGATGAGCCAAGATTGCGCCACTGCACTCCAGCCTGGGCAACAAAAGCAAAACTCTCTCAAAAAAACAAAAAAAAAACAAAAAAACGAAAAACAGGAGGTAGGGTGATGGGTGATGGGAAGGGGTATATGGAAGAACTCATGCAAGCAAGTCTACCAAAAATAAAGTAAGAAACATTCATCAAAGGACAAAACTAACCAGAAATCTGGGAATTGGATGGAGGTCATTTGTCAAGTTAAATTCATCATTTTCAACATGCAATACTGGCAGCTATTCATTTTAACAACGTGAGACAGAAATAAACACATTACTTGAAAAGACAAGGTACAAACATGATAGAAGAGAACTATACAAGACGGTAAATAATCCAATGCTAGTTGAATGACAGATATAAAAGCTATAATTCAGATATAGTAAAAATTAAGGTGTCAGTTTTATAAAAAGCTATCATGAACACTTTCCTACAACTTTTAAAAGGCAAGACTGCTTCTAAGTACAAATAATAACAGCAAGGACGGCTGGTTGTACATCACCTTGTAGCCATACCCATTAATGTGGATTAATGTTGGTGACATCATCAAACAACTTCCTAAGCAGTTTATTTATTTACTTTTTTGGAGACGGAGTTTCGCTCTTGTTGCCCAGGCTGGAGTGCAGTGGAGTGAACTTAGCTTACCGCAACCTTCGCTTCCTGGGTTCAAGTGAGTCTCCTGCCTCAGCCTCCTGAGTAGCTGGGATTACAGGTGCCTGCCACCATGCCCGGCTAATTTTTGTATTTTTAGTAGAGATGGTATTTCATCATGTTGGCCAGGCTGGTCTCAAACTTCTGATATCAGGCAGGTGATCCACCCGCCTCAGACTCCCGAAGTGCTGGGATTACAGGTATGAGCCACCACGCCCAGCCAGCAATTTTACTTTTAACTGTGACTCCATTTTAATCATATTAGAGTAAAACACTTCAGATCTGAGTTACTTCCAAATGGCATACAGTCTAGATTTCTATCACTGCTGGAATCTTTCTGGCCTTTGGCAAATAAAACCCAATCACAGCATTCACAGTTAAAGTACCGAACACTTTATTAAAAATCTGTTTCAACTGTATTCTGTATTTTTAACCTGGACTGGATACTTTTTTTCCAAACCTGTCTTCAATGCTGTGTAACAGCTACAAAGTATTTTATGGGTACTCCTTTAAGGAAAAAGGGGAAAAATGCCTGGTGCAATGCCAGCAATTTGGGAGGTCAAGTGGGCGGATCACTTGAGGTCAGGAGTTCCAGATCAGCCTGGCCAACATGGTGAAACTGCCTCTACTAAAAAGACAAAAATTAGCCAGGTGTGGTGGCATGTGCCTGTAGACCCAGCTACACAGGAGGCTGAGGCACGAGAGTTGCTTGAACCCTGGAGGCAGAGGTTGCAGTGGACCAAGATTACGCCACTGCACTCTAGCCTGGGCAACATAGTGAGACTCCATCTCAAAATAAACCCCAAAAAAACAAAAAAACAAATTTCTGAGGCTACAATTTTGGATAGATACATTATATTATGGAAGTCAGTGAAAAAAGTGTGCTAAAATCAGATACAGGTTGAACATCCCTTATCTGAATGCCTGGGACCGGAAGTGTTTTGGATTTTGAATTTTTTCAGATTTTTGAAATATCTGCATACACATGAGATATGCTGGGAGTGGGACTCAAGTCTAAACTAGAAATTCATTTATGTTTCATATATACCTTAAGACATGTAGCCTAAAGGTAATTTTATGCACTATTTTTACAAGTAGTCATTACAGAGTAGAACACGTTAGGTCTGTCCCTTAGCCTCTCAGTCTGTTCCTCCAACTCAAATACTTTGAGATTTGAGAGCATTTCGAATTTTCGCATTAGGGATGTGCAACCTGTATTACTAAACATCGTTAAAATAAAATCACACGTTTTAAAAGAGCAAATCTCTTACCAGCTGAAATTCTCGACGCCGGTCATAGGCATTCTGTATGCCGCTGTCTGCCCATAATGCTCTTATAGCAGGTAGATATTGTAAGAAAACCCTTGTTTCCACCATTCCTTGGGCTGCCATGGGGGCCCGGGTATCAAATGACATCATCTTATCTCCATGTTGTTGGTTTGAATTATCTCCCCAGGGAATATGAAGCTTCTCTCGAGCATCAACCAGCACCCTCATACCTTTGTTTAAAAAGAAGAAGAAAAAATGTATGGAGAGGAGTCATTACATATTATCATAAGTTTTTATTTCAGTATTATTTCCTTATACTTCTGAATTATCCCAAATCTTCAAAAAAGAAGACCAACATCAAAAAGAAATGTAACTTCTCAGAGGTTAAAAAAAATTACAGTTGCTCACTGTCTCAAAATTAGAGCCTTGAAAAGCAAATACTATTAGGACAATTCCTCTTTCTGAAGGATTTTTAACATGTTCCAATTTATAAAATAACTTCTGGGGTAGAAGGTAGTCAAAAAAGAACCTAACTCAAGAAGGAAAAAGAACTTATGCTGCACAGACCAATGTCCAAGCTCACAAGAAAACAGATACAACCAAGATTTTACGAGCCTAAAAGATGTTCATTTATGAAACACTAAGAACCAACTATTGGCCGGGCGCGGTGGCTCAAGCCTGTAATCCCAGCACTTTGGGAGGCCGAGACGGGCGGATCACGAGGTCAGGAGATCGAGACCATCCTGGCTAACACGGTGAAACCCCGTCTCTACTAAAAAAATACAAAAAAAAAACTAGCCGGGCGAGGTGGCGGGCGCCTGTAGTCCCAGCTACTCCGGAGGCTGAGGCAGGAGAATAGCGTGAACCCGGGAGGCGGAGCTTGCAGTGAGCTGAGATCCGGCCACTGCACTCCAGCCTGGGCGACAGAGCAAGACTCCGTCTCAAAAAAAAAAAAAAAAAAAGAACCAACTATTATATTATAGCTCCACGTTCTGTTTGTTCCTTCGGCACCGTAACCCAACATTGAGTCTTCTAGGAACACATTCAAAATTTAAAAACTTCTTCCAGCCCAAGTTTCAATCCAGTTTAAGTCACAGGATGGCCTTCAATTTCCCTAAAAGGGAGGAAGAGCAACTGCAAAATAATACAAAATCGGACTCCAGCTCACAGAGGTTAGTTCAAACTCATTTTTCATTATCACTGATTTACTACTTTCATTACCTTTGATCAATCTGAGCAGTCACTTGGCTATTAGGAAGTCATCCGTTTGAATAACTGAAAACCTGGTGTTTTCTGGGTTTTTTTTTTTTTTTTAAATAGAGATGAGGTCTGGCTATGTTGCCCAGCTGGTCTGGAACTCCTGGGCTCAAGCCATCCTCCCACTTTGGCCTCCCAAAGTGCTGGGATTGCAGGAGTGAGCCACCACGCCCAGCCTGAAAAACTGTTCTGTCAAATTTCATGTCAACTCGGAAAAACTAGATTCCTGACGACTTACATCATCTCGCAATCAATGCTCAAGTAGATCACACTTACAACTCCGTGTACATTAAGAACGAGGTGTTTACCTGGCTCACAATCAGTTAACATGCTGATGCTATTCATTAACATAATTCCTTAAGTTCAGCTGCATCAGGTTACAAAGGTTCCTTCAATTAAGGACTGTCAAGGCAGAGTCTGCAGCCTTGAAAGAGACCTTAATTAGTTTTGTGCTAAACATTACAGTAGCATAAATACAACTGTTCTTTATAGTTTAACTGCAGAGGCACTAGGGCTAGAGCGGGCTGTGGTCTAGTGATTCTCTCTAGTTCATTACTCCACAATGTCCGGCTCTTCAGGCAGTTTTTCCTTTACCCAAACGCTGGAAGGTGGGGGAGCAGGGGTGACATGAAGAAGTCCCTTATGTACCTCCTGACCAAAAATCCCGCTTAAAAAGACCTGCAATCTGTAGCAAACTCCTAAACTGCTCCCCAGATAAAATAAAATCCAGATGCACCTGAGGTACTAGGCTCTGCACCTAAATTCTGCCAAAATGTCTTTTCTATAGCACACATCTGACACACAGAAACACGAGTGTTAATTATCTTTCAAATGACAAAATAAAAACCGTCTTTTTGATTTCTTTGAACGCCCAGAAACAACCAACTTGTTTTTCACTTAAGAACAAAGCTTAACTTTAAAACTACTGTCAATAAAGGGTAGAATCAATTATCTAACTCAACACTCATTCATTGTCTCCATCTGTACAGGATCCACATGACTTTTAGGCCAGTCTTCTTACCACTACATTTCATCTAAACAGAACTAGTGATACTCCCTTCCCGCCAGCCCCCAGTTACTTAGCGAAAAGGAGAGTGGAACATGTTGCACAGAAATTACACGTAAACATCCTACCTGACCGTGACACTGGGGCGAAAAAGCACAGACGCTACTTTTTCAGTCTAACTGTACGGGTCCATTCTCTTCTGATTCCAGTACGGTCAACCTGACACTCTCTCAAGTTTCATATCCTTGCTTAAAAGGAGGCTGTCACCCTACGCCCTTGACAAGAAGTACCGGGCAAAAAGTTCCCTTATTGCGACGGTTCCAGAACTCCCCTACTTAGGAGACTGCCAAGGAAACAGGGAATTGGGAGCGCATGCGACCCCATGTGACTCGGGTCACCCAGCGGGGTAACGAGGTTCGGCCCACATCGCCCGAGCAGGGGATGGGGGTAAAGGGGCTGGGGCTGCTGTGGGTCTTCCTGCCTCATCCGCAGCGGGGAGGACAGAAGAGGTCTCCCCACACCCCGAGGCAGCACCCAGCTCGCCCCACTTCCCTCTCGCAGGGGGCGAGACCAGGACGCGGTGGGGGGTAGGGGAATGGCCGTGACGCCCACCGGGGAGACAAGGGGGAGAGCAGGGCGACCCCGAGCATCCTCTCGCCTGGGGGGCGAGGGCATCCCGGGCGGGCAGGGTCGGTTCCCCGGGCGCGCCCCCTTCCCGCCAGCCCGCCCGCCGGGCCCGGTCCTCCGCCAGCGACAGAGCGGACGAGGGCGGTGCCCGGCCCCGCGCCCGCCGCCGCCCCAGCCCCCTGGCCCCTAACCCCTGGCCCCCGTTCCCGGCCCGGCACCTTTGATCACGTTGCTGTAGATGGTGGGGCGGAACTCCTCGCGCGCGCGCTGGTCGAAATCCTGCCCGTGGATGATTCGCATCTGCTTCAGGAAGGTGGACTTGCCGCTCTCGCCTGCGCCCAGCAGCAGGATCTTCACCAGCCGCTTCACGTAAGTCTTTTCCCGAGACAGGCATTTGTCGATCTCCTTGGACTTGCGTTGCTGCTCGGCCTCGCCGCTCGTCAGCAAGCAGCCGGGGAAGCACACGGACAGCACGGACCGCGACGGCAGGAAGTCCGCCATCTTGCCGCCGCCGCCGCCGCCTCGGCGGGCCCCTCCGGCTCCCTCCACCTCCTCCTCCGGCGGCGGGCGGCTCCGGCACCGCGGCTCGAGGGCGGGGTGCGCGGTGGCGGCCCAAGCGCGCCCAGGGAGGGAGGGAACCAGCGAACTGACTCGCAGGGCGGGCCGGGCAGGGCGGGCCAGGAGAGCGGGGGAGGGAGGGAAGGAGGGCGGGCCCGGCCCGGGAGGGGCGGTGGCCCCGGGGCGTGCGCGCTCCCGCTGCCTCCCGGGGGCGCGCGCGCACGCCGTGGCCGCTCCCCCACCTCCCGCCTTGGGCGGGGAGTCACGCGCTCGATGTGTCGCTCGGGTGCCCAGGGGAGGGATGAGGAACCGCGGTCACGTGGGCCGGGCTAGGGAGCACAACTTTCTGTTTCCCTTTCATGGTCTGAACCTACTTGTGGGCAGAAGGGCTTGCCCGAGCCTGGAGGCCGGAGACCAGGTCCCGGACGCGGCTCTTTGGGCTCCCACTTAGCCGCCCTTTCTCCCGCGTTGCGCGCCCGCTGCCCGCTGTTACCGCCCACCCGACCCATTTCGAGGCCACGGACTCGAAAGTTATAAGAACGGAACAGCTGGCGTGAGCCTGGCAGGCTTTTGGTGCATTTTCTTTATTTCATTTTATTTTTTATTTTTTGAGACGGAATCTCACCCTGTCGCCCAGGCTGGAGTGCAGTGGCGCGATCTCGGCTCACGCAACCTCCGCCCCCCAGGTTCAAGCCATCCTCCCTCCTCAGCCTCCCGAGTAGCTGGGATTACAGGTGTGTACCATCACACCCGGCTAATTTTTTGTATTTATTTTTAGATAACAGGGGTCTTCCCCTGTGTTGTCCAGGCTGGTCTCGAACTCCTGAGCTCAAGCAATCCTCTAGCCTTGGCCTCCCACAGTGCGGGGATTCCAGACAGAGCCAGCGGGCCCGGGCCTGATGTGTTTTCTTAAGGTGACTCCCTTGACCTTCTAGTCTTCAAATCCCAGAACGGTAACCAGACGTCATCCACCCCCACTTCCAGTTCTTTCTGGCATTTTCAGACCCCTGCCAGGGCCATCTATGAGGGGAAAGAACTGGAGTTGATGTTCACTTGAGACGTGCTACCAGGGACTGTTAATGGCTCACTCGTGCATTCCATCTGGGCTGTGATGTGACTTCGGGGACGCTCGGCCGAGCCGGAATTAGTGAGTGGCAGCAGGAGGGTGAGGTCATGGTGAAAATCCCCTACACCGGACACTGATGCAGGCTCTTCCCAACAAGGAAGCAAATACACAAACACAACTAGGAATGGGAGCACGCAAATTTTAGCTTTCCTGCCAGATTACAGAGGATATGACCCGTCAAAGGACTTTTTTCTTTCCTAATGGCAGATTCAGGCCAGGACACCTGAAAGGAGGCCAGGAGACAAGCCTCAAGGGACTGCTGTGGGTTGGCAGAGAAACTGCTTAACCGAGACCCCCTAAAACCGACCTCTTCATTCTTAGTATTTAGTTTCAAGTGGAAAAAGCCACTTTGATCTGTCCTTGTTTTTGGCAATGCAACATAGCTTTGGGCTCCTGTGGCTCAGAAACGTTCTATGTGTGAGGGAGCTGAGGTAAGAGGTCAGCATTCCAAGAAACTCCTGAACAGGTTTAAATTTTAAAATCAGTACTAATCAGTTACTGTCTGGGGTTGGGTTAATGACTGAGAAGCCTCAACTCAGTAGATTGGCTGCAGTAAACAATGCCTATAGTAGGATTATCTCCTGTGGCTCTGGCAAGCCTGGAGGTTGGACAACATATGGTATGTAAGTACAGTAGGCTCACCTCCGATATCTGTGGGTTGATAGAGTCAGAATCACTGAGCAGTGCTGTCAGGCAAAATATATGGTAAAAGCCCGCCCTGGATGGAGAATTTCTCCATCATCCCATCTAGTGTTTGGGAGGCCCTGTTCTCTCACCATGCAAGGACTGGCCTGTCCTAGGATTGGGGCATAGAACCTGTCCCCAAGCACTGTTTTTGCATTGACCCCAGGTGCTAATCTGAACTCCAACGAAGACAGAGGAGAGAAACTTGTAAGTTGGTAGTTGACATCTTTTTTCAGAAGTGTGTGTAACATAATGGAAAAACAAGAATGCCTAGGAGGCAGGAAGGTATTCCTGCCCAGCCAGTTCATGTTGTGACATGTAGAGCAGCAGAGAAAGCTGTTCCAAGTCCTGCGTGTAAGCTTGCCTTGGAACAAACTTGGCTCACATCGAGTCTGGCTCTTCTACTCAGTGTAGTTTTTAAAAAGAGACCCCTTTGACCTGAAAGTCAAATGAAGGATGAAGAAGGAGGAGGAAGGAAGAAAGAAAGAAAAAGAGGGCCAGGCACAGTAGCTCATGCCTGTAATCCCAGCACTTTGGGAGGCTGAGGCGGCCAGGTCACTTGAGGCCAGGAGTTCGAGACCAGCCTGGCCAACATGGTGAAACCTCATCTCTACTAAAAATACAAAAATTAGTGGGGCATGGTGGTGTGCGCCTGTAGTCCCAGCTACTTGGGAGGCTGAGGCAGGAGAATTGCTTGAACCCGAGAGGTGGAGGTTGCAGTAAGCTGAGATCACGTTACTGTACTCCAGCATGGGTGACAGAGTGAGACTCTCTGTGTCAAAAAAAAAAAAAAAAGGCATGAATGAATGAAAGAAAAAGAGACCTCTTTGGGTCTAACCTGGGGTTTGGCTGCAGCTGTCCAGCTTCTAACTGGTGATCGAGACACCTTGTAAATTGTAAACATAAAAATGAGTTAGGCCGGGCGCGGTGGCTCAAGCCTGTAATCCCAGCACTTTGGGAGGCCGAGACGGGCGGATCACGAGGTCAGGAGATCGAGACCATCCTGGCTAATACGGTGAAACCCTGTCTCTACTTAAAAATACAAAAAACTAGCCGGGCGACGAGGCGGGCGCCTGTAGTCCCAGCTACTCGGGAGGCTGAGGCAGGAGAATGGCGTAAACCCAGGAGGCGGAGCTTGCAGTGAGCTGAGATCCGGCCACTGCACTCCAGCCTGGGTGGCAGAGCAAGACTCCGTCTCAAAAAAAAAAAAAAAAATGAGTTAGAGACTTGGTGGTTTCTCAAAGAGTTGAACGTAGAATTGCCATGTGACCCAGTAATTTTGTCCTGGGTATGCCCCCCAAAATACTAAAAAGAATTGAAACCAATGTTCAAACAATTACTTGTATACCCATATTCATGGCAGCACCATTTATAGTAGCCAAAAGATTAGCTGGCCGCAGTGGTTCACGCCTGTAATCCAAACACTTAAGCCAGGAGTTCAAGAGCAGCCTGGGCGACATGGTGGAACCCTGTCTCTACAAAAAATAAAAATATAAAAATTAGCTGAAAGTGGTGTGTGCCTGTGGTCCTAGCTACTCAGAAGGCTGCGGTGGGAAAATCGCTTGAGCCCAGAAGACAGAGGCTGCAGTAAGCCAAGATTGTACCCCTGCACTTCAGCCTAGACCTGTCAGAGCCAGACCCTGTCTCAAAAAAAAAAAAAAAAAGCCTACTACAGATGTGGTGGCACACACCTGTAGTCCCAGCTACTCAGGAGGCTGAGGCAGGAAGATTGCTTGAATCCAGAAGCTCACGGCTACAGTGAGCTATGATTATGCCACTGAACTCTCCTGTCTCTAAAAAACAACACACAAAGGGGAACAACAGACACTGGGACCTACTTGAGGGTGGAAGGTAGGAGGAGGGAGAGGATTAAAAAAAATACCTGGCCGGGCACGGTGGTTCACACCTGTAATCCCAGCACTTTGAGAGGCCAAGGCGGGCGGATCACCTGAGGTCGGGAGTTCGAGACCAGCCTGGCCAATATGGCGAAACCCTGTGTCTACTAAAAATACCAAAAATTAGCTGGGCATGGTGGCGCATGCCTGTAATCCCAGCTACTCAGGAGGCTGAGACAGGAGAATTGCTTGAACCTGGTAGGCTGAGGTGGCAGCGAGCCCAGATCACACCTTTGTACTCCACCCTGGGCAACAAGAGTGAAACTCCGTCTCAAAAAACAAAACAAAACCTATCGCGTACTATACTTATTACTTGAGTGACTAAATAATCTGTACACCAAACTTGAGATGAGCAGTTGACCTACGTAACAAACTTGCATGTGTACTCCTAAACCTAAAATAAGAGTTAAAAAAAAACCCCACAACAACAAAAAAGGAATAACAAAGATGTCCAAATGTCCATCGATGAATGAATGGATAAACAAAATGTCATATATCTGCATTGCAATTATTCGGCCATAAAAGGAATGAGGTGCTGACACATGCTACCGTGTGAATGAACTTTGAAAATAGTAGGCTAAGTGAAACAAAAGGCCACATACTATCAGGTTCCACTTACGTGAAATGTCCAGAGTAGGCAAATCCGTAAAGCAGACAGCAGATGAGGTGAGGGAAGATGTGGGGAGACCGTTTAACGGTGCAGAGTTTCGTTTTGGGATGACGAAAGTGTTTTTGGAAATAGTAATGATGGTTGCAGAACATTGTGAATGTACTAAATGCCACTGAATTCTACACTGTAAAATCGTCACATGATGAATTTTATGTGAATTTTGCCACAATAAAACAAATGAATTGGGGAAAAAATATATATTATATATTTATAATATATATACTATAAATATTTTTATTTTATTTTATTTTATTTTATTTTTCCAAGACAGAGTCTTGCTCTGTCACCCAGAGCTGGGGTGCAGTGGCGTGATCTCGGCTCACTGCAACCTCTGCCTTCCAGGTTCAAGCAATTCTCCTGCCTCGGCCTCCTGAGTAGCTGGGATTACAGGCGCTGCCACCATGCCCTGCTAATTTTTGTATTTTTAGTCTGCCTTCCAGGTTCAAGCAATTATCCTGCCTCAGCTTCCTGAGTAGCTGGGATTACAGGCGCTGCCACCATGGCCGGTTAATTTTTGTATTTTTAGTAGAGACGGGGTTTCACCATGTTGGCCAGGCTGGTCTCGAACTCCTGACCTCATTATCCGCCCACCTCAGCTTCCCAAAGTGCTGGGATTACAGGCGTGAGCCACCGTGCCCAGCCAGAAAAATATTTTCTGTAAAAAGTCATTGGCATTTAAGGTTGAAGTGCTCACAGTGTGCAACATTCAAAGAATGAAAGTGCCATTGTGTTTATTTCAAAATAATACAACTGAAATTCTTTGCAACAGAAGGAAATCTAGCAGTTGCTTCAAGTTACATTGTAATCATAATAATGATATTTTAATTTTCAGATACATTGTTTTGTAACTTTAAAAAAATCCAAACTTTTTAAGGGAATATCAAGTCTGCTAGTTAGAATTGAATCTACTGGATGCTGTATTTCCAACGGACCCAGTTGTGAACTCATTGGAAGCATCTGTTTTGTTGCTAGCCCGTTAATCCATATGCAGATGGATTCAGATGCCCTGTGGAGCTGTGATAAAATAGTTGCAGCAGTTGATTAGTTGCAATGTTCGTTTCTTTCTGGAAACTCAGTTTAGTGTCAGTCTTGCAAGATAAATAATTAAACGTGTGACTGAAAAGGAAATACATTTCCAAATAGCTTTTCTCCTCTTGTCACCTTAGAAAGAAACAAGCTCTTTCCAACAATACTGCCAGTCTTGGAATCTATTTCTAACTCTTCTGGAAAGATAGGCTTCTTATAGTTACAGTTTATTTTCAATTAAAAAAAAAAAAAAAGGTCTTACTTTGTGCCAAATAACTTTGGGCTGTTTACAAAAATCAGAATCATCCACAAAGGACAAAAAATGTGTCACCCTCAGACATATTCAGAAGAATGTGCCAAAGGCTGTAGGAACAGTTCCAAAAGAGGAGTTAAAAAATTTTTTTGATGGGAAGTATAATTTAAATAAGTGTTTCCCCTGCCAAGGTGACTACTCACTACTCAGGATGGGACAACGCCCATTTAGATATGTTTATTTAAAAATCTGTCACATTACTTGATGGTTAAACCTTGTGTTAATCCAACCTTCTTATTACTAAACTCTCTTTTGTTTCACCGTCAGTACAAAATAGGTGGATTCTAACCCTTCCTTACAGATAAAACAGGCGTAGACTTTTCTTACCTTCCATAGGGAAAGGAAGGGAATTCCCAAGCCCTCCCAAAATACAAATCCCTTGCATTTGTGTCATGTTTTAAATGCCTCAAAGCACTTTGACCTACTTTATCTCATTCTCTGCTCACAGTAGCCTGACTAGGAACACCCAACATTAACCTCACTCCCATTGAGCAAATGACTCTCTGAAAGCCTCATTCACTGTGGCCAGTTGCAGAGCTGGAACTGGAAGCTGCTTAGTCCAGTGCTTTTTTTTCTTTTTTTTTTTTTTTTTTGTTAAGAGATAAGATCTCACTCTGTTGCCCAGGCTGCAGTGCAGTGGCACTATCATAGCTCACTGTAGCCTCGATCCTCCCATCTCAGCCTCCTGAGTAGCTAGGACTACAGGTGTGCCCTACCAGGCCTGGCAAATTTTTTAAGTTTTAGTATGTTGCGCTAGTTGATTTTGAACTCCTGGGCTCAAGTGATCCTCCTGCCTTGGCCTCCCACAGGGCTGGGATTATAGACATGAATGACTGCACCCTGCCCCAATGTTCTTGACTTTTTCTGTTGTTGTTGTTTTTTAAGAGACAGGCTCTCACTTTGTTGTTCAGGCTGGTCTTGAACTCCTGGCCACAAGCGATCCCCCCACCTCGGCCTCCCAAAGTGCTGAGATTACAGGCATGAGCCACTATGCCTGGCCCCCCGTGCTCTTTTTGATGTACCAAAATTGCTGTAGTGCCCAGAATGCTCAACTGTATGAATTTCAAACCTGAGACAAGTAGCTAACTGTACTTAACCTCCAGGCACCATAGAGTTCAGTACTTTATTATTTTTCCAGCCTCTTTCAGGCTGACTGCCATCTTGAAGTTCCCCAGCTCAGATGCATCCTGGTAAGATGTTCTGTACTTTTAACTCAGGCTCTGGTTTGTAAAATATTCCAGGTGGCTGATGGAGAAATAAGAAAAGAAGAGCCAAACTTGTTTGTTTGTTTATTTGTACGATGCACAAGCCCCACACATTGTTCACTTACTGTGAGGTAGATTTAAAAAGAAACCCGTGTGTGTGTGTGTAATGAAATTTGGTGTTGCCTTTACCAGAATAAGCCTCTCATGTGGAAAATTTTGTATGAAACTAGACATGTGGAATCGAATTGTTGGTGGTTTTGTTTGTTGTCGTTAATAACGGAAAACATGACTTTCATTATTGGTTCTATTTTTCTCAGCCTCCAAAAGAGACCTATGGGCTGCTGTTGACCAGCTGAGACCTCAGCTCCCCCAGGGTCAGAAGCTGGTACTGTCTTTTTTTTTTTTTTTTTTTTTTTTGAGATGGAGTCTCGCTCTGTCACCCAGGCTGGAGTGCTATGGCCGGATCTCAGCTCACTGCAAGCTCCGCCTCCCGGGTTCACGCCATTCTCCTGCCTCAGCCTCCCGGGTAGCTGGGACTACAGACGCCGCCACCTCGCCCGGCTAGTTTTTTGTAGTTTTTAGTAGAGACGGGGTTTCACCGTGTTAGCCAGGATGGTCTCGATCTCCTGACCTCGCGATCCGCCCGTCTCGGCCTCCCAAAGTGCTAGGATTACAGGCTTGAGCCCCCGCGCCCGGCTGCTGGTACTGTCTTAAAGGCACACTGGCACTCACAAAATCTTTCCACCTCGCTCACTGCGTCAGATAGGTTTAAGGGCAATCTCTTAATGTAACACTAATCACAAGGCTTTGCCCGTAAATCTGAGATTCGGAAAAACTCAAAACATCGTGCTTACCCCCTCTCCTTTATTTTTACTTACATCTTTTAAAGCAGAGGGATACGTTTTTAGTATTTTATTGCCTGTCAGTGCGCTGCGCCTTGCCAGAAACGGGTAACGATACTTTTAAATTATTTATGTATTTATTTTTATGAGACAGAGTCTCACTCTGTCACCCAGACTAGAGTGCAATGGCATGATCATAGCTTACTGCAGCCTCCAACTCCTAGGCTCAAGGGGCCCTCCTACCTCAGCCTCCCAAATTGCTGGGACCACAGGCCACCACATCCAACTAATTATTTTATTTTTTGTAGAGACAGGTTCTCACTTTGTTGTCCAGGCTGGTCTTGAGCTCCTGGCCTCAAGTGATTCTCCCACCTTGGCCTCAAAAAGTGCTACGACTACAGAGGAGAGCCACTGTGCCTGGCCTAAGGATGCTTGAACGTAAATTCTGTTTCTCCAGTGAAGTTCAAGTTGGCAGTCTCAATTCATTCCTCCACATGAAGATCTTCTGCTCGCAACCCGACAGTAGGCAGCAGTTTTCTTTCCCTCAGAACACTGGATTAGCAAGCTTGGACCTGCCGCTTCCAGCAACCACACTTCTGGCTAGCTTGCTCTGTCTACAGGTAGCATCACATGTCATGGCCTGTAGACCTGGTCTTTGCCTCAGTGCAGAATGCCAGGGCATGTCCGCTGGTTGAGTTTATCATTGAGCAGAAAGGGCTCAGAGGGTGCTGAGATATAGTCCATGCAGCCTTTGTCAGACCATAACATGTGGGCTCCCAGTGCAAACAATATCGTAAGTTTTCTTTAAGCTCCTGTGTCAGCTGCTACAGAAAGGAAAGGCCTGCTCACGATAGGAGTCAGGGAAAGGCAGCGACTGCTGAGTCAGAATGACAGACTTAAAGGGCTTAGCAGATGAGGCACTGTAGCTGAGGTCCCTCATTTACTTTATTTATTTAGAAACAGGGTCTTGCTCTGTCGCCAGGCTGGAATATAGTGGTGAGATCACTGCTCACTGCAGCCTTGACCTCCCGGGCTCAAACGATCCTCCTTCCTCAGCCTCCCAAGTAGCTGTGACCACAGGCACGTGCCACCATGCTCTGCTAATTTTTAAATTTTTTGTAGGGATGGAGTCTCACTATGTTGCCCAGGCTGGTCTTGAACTCTTGGGCTCGAGCAGTCTGCCCACCTCAGTCTCCCAAAGTGCTGGGATTACAGGCATGAACCACTGCACCTGGCCCTCATATACTTTAGTTGTTAGCTTTCTCCTGGTTGTGGAAAGGTTATGCCAGGCCCAAGGAGGAGAAGAGGAGAAAATAAAAACAAAGGAAGGTGCTGGGTGTGTGGCAAGCAATTGTGTATTTGTGATTGTTTCCCCTTTCTTTGCTAATAAGCAGAACTATAATAGGAAAAACTCCCTTAAGATAGTGAGATACTGGGTGTGGTGGCTTATGCCTGTAATTCCAGCATTTTGGGAGGACAAGGTGGGAGGATTGCTAGAACCCAGGAGTTTGAGACCAGCCTGGGCAACATGGCAAGATCCCATCTCTATATCAAATATGTATATATATGTGTGTGTGTATATATATATGTATAAACACCCACACATATATGTACATATATATAGATACATATATACACACACATATATATACATATACTTTTAAGATAGCGAGGGAATTGACTTCTGTGGAAACCAGTATGGATCATATCAGATTTTTTTGTTGTTGTTTTGAGATGGAGTCTTGCTCTGTCACCCAGACTGGAGTGCAATGGTGCGATCTCGGTTCACTGCAACCTCCGCCTCCCGAGTTCAAGTGATTCTTCTGCCTCAGCTTCCTGAGTAGCTGAGATTATAGGCGCTCGCCACCATGCCTGGCTAATCTTTGTATTTTTAGTAGAGACGGGGTTTCACCATGTTGGTCAGGCTGGTCTCAAACTCCTGACCTCGTGATCCGCCCGCCTCGGCCTCCCAAAGTGCTGGGATTACAGGTTTGAGCCACCACACCCGGCCCATATCAGATTCTTTGCTATTCTTTTGGTTTTCCAGAGAAGAATGCAGTACAGTGGGGAGAACCCCAGGGAGAACTCAGTTAATAGAAGAGAGCTTTGCCTGTCTTATCTGTAAACTGGGAGTTAGACACACAGATTTATGGTAGGATTAGATTACAGAACCCCCAGACTCAGTGTTTGTCCATAAATGGGAGGTTTAGTTTTAGATTTTTTGAGGAAGGAACAACAAAACTTCTTTAAAAGCCCTTTGAAGGTTTAGCAATGTTGTTATCATCAGAATGCTCTTGCTGTATCTTTCCAAAGCCCTTCCTTCTGCGGTTTAAACATAGTTGCTCCTTTTCTCCTGCTCAGGCTCACTCGCAGCCACAGGTGTGTCCCCAGACAGAATCCGTTTCTGGTGGAAAGGGCCTGATGCAGCAATAAGAAAAAAAAACCATGCCTATTTAGGGTTATATCCAGAATCTCAGCTCTGAAGAGAGGAAGGGTTTATTAATTCCTACGAGCCTAAGGAATCACTTCTTCAGCCAGAAAGCAGAGGTTCGAGTAGGGATGCTGGCACTGTACAGTAAGAGCAAGAGCTTTTATCTGAAGGGGTGGGGGGCTTGTGCAAAAGGGGGAAAAAAAAGGAGTGGATTTTGTAATCTTTTTTTTTTGTTGAGACGGAGTCTCACTCTGTTGTCCAGCCTGGAGTGTAGTGGCGTGATCTCGGCTCACGGCAACCTCTGCCTCCCGGGTTCAAGCAATTCTCCTGCCTCAGCCTCCTTAGTAGCTCGGATCACAGGTGTGTGCCACCATGCCTGGCTAATTTTTTTGTATTTTTAGTAGAGACAGGGTTTCACCATGTTAGCCAGGCTGGTGTCGAACTTCTAACCTCAAATGATCTGCCCGCCTCAGCTTCCTGAAGTGTTGGGATTACAGGCATGAGCCACTGCACCCAGTCTGGGCTTTGTATTCTAATCTGGAAACTGGACATCATAATTTCAGAGGGTTTCGTAGGGGTTATATAAAAGAGCAGGCTATCCATGTTACCACATTTTCTTCTATCAAAGTGCTCATTGTCCAGTTGATGGACTGGTATCTATGCCATCAAGGTCATGGGCAATGGGAGGTGCCTCATGGGCATGAATGTGGATGAGTCAGCCCGCACGCTGTGCACTCCTTCACCTCCAGCAGCTGCCACTGGACAGCCTAGGATGGGCACATCAGTGTTGCAGTCCTCCCTCAGCACAGCCCTACACCCAGACCTTGGCCTGCTTGAATGAAGAGCCTTGGAGTTCCCCGTACCTAGGGTTTGGTCTGAGGGGAAGTGCAGGCTCTGGTAAGTCCCTTGGCCTTGCTTCATGCGTAGGGGTAGCACCAGGTGAGGGCCAGAGCAGGATCCTGTAAAGCACTGGCGGGCAGGGGCCTCTGTTGCCTGGAGCTAAGAGTGGTACTGGCTGGGAAGACATAATGCAATAGCATCTAAATTGCCCCTGTTTGACAGGGGCTGAACTAGACCTCCAAGTTCCCAGACTCTGGAAGTGGATCCCAATGGGGACACTGAATGTTCTGCTGAAACACTGCCTTGAATTTATGCAGTAGCCAGAGTTTGCAGGGGACTGTCTGTGCCCTTCCCATGGGAGCCTGCTGAGGCTCCTGTGGTCACTCCCGTTCCCAACGCTACCCGGGGCAAGATCCCAAAGGGCACTTTATAGAACAGCAGATATAAAATGCATTTTGGACTGTCCCTCAGTTATTCTGTCACCCTGGATTTCTGCTAAGGGAAGAGAATTATCCTCAAGGAGTTCAACACACTTCCAGAGGAGGTGAGAGTTGTGCCCTGAGGCAGGGTGTGAAGCCCCTAAGCCCCTTCCTCCATGATTAATGAGCTCAGCATAGGCATTCAGAAGAGTGGAAGGTGCAAGGTGCTCAGATTTATAAAGATTAATACCTACAGGCCGGGCGTGGGCACGGTGGTTCATGCCTGTAATCCCAGCACTTTGGGAGGCTGAGGAGGGTGGATCATCCAAGGTCAGAAGTTCAAGACCAGCCTGATCAACATGGTGAAACCCCATCTCTGCTAAAAATACAAAAATTAGCCAGGCGTGGTGGTGTGTGCTTGTAGTCCCAGCTACTTGGGAGGCTGAGGCAGGAGAATCTCTTGAACCTGGGAGGGGAGGTTGCAGAGAGCAGCCTGGGGAACAGAGCAAAGCTCCGTCTCAAAAAAAAAAAAAGGAAAAAACACCTACTGTCTTAGATGGTTTTCTAAGGATCACAGATCCACAGAGACTGGGGGCTAATTTGTTACAACGATTAAGGAATTGAGAAAAGGAATGCTATTTAATTCTTCTTGGGACAAACAGTCTTCACCCAATAGACTCACCAAGGAGAGCAACATGAGTTCTGATGGAAAAGCTAAACAAACTACATACTTAACAATTTTATGTCTTGTTTCCTGAAAGATTTGACCCTCAATGGTCCTATTCTTAATTACTTAATCCTTGACATAAAAGAGGGAACAAATAATGGTGGTGATCACTTTATCAATAGGCAGAAACTATGAAGTATTTCTACAACGCCTTTCCCTCCATCCCTCAACCTAGTCTTCTCTTAAAATAACAACATTTTCCCTTCCCTTCCCTTCCCTTCCCTTCTCTTCCCCCTTCCCCCTTCCCCCTTCCCCCTTCCCGCCCTCCCTTCCTCTCTCTCTTCTCTCTCTCTCTTCCTTCCTTCCTTCCTTCCTTCCTTCCTTCCTTCCTTCCTTCCTTCCACAGTGGCATGATCTTGGCTCACTGCAACCTCCACCTCCCGGGTTCAAGTGATTCTTATGCCTTAGCCTCAGGGATTACAGGCACCCACCATCACGCCTGGCTAATTTTTATATTTTTAGTAGAGATGGGGTTTCACCATGTTGGCCAGGCTGGTCAGAATGACAGCATTTTCTTAGGAAGTTGGTTTTTTTTTTTTTTTTTTTGACAAATTACTGTCTTGGTTAATTTTATGTCCATTTAGTGCCAGCCATTTTTCGAGTTTCACCAGCAGTGGTAGAAAACACACAAAGCTCTCCTTGTTTTTGGTTTCCAGTCCATCTTGCCCCCGTTCCCATCCTTTCCTTCCTCCCCCTCCCTCCCAGCCCTTCCTTCCCTAGTCTCCTTTCCCAGGCTGCTCAAGGTACCTTGCCTCTGAGGTTCTATGGCATCCTCGCTTCTTTCCATCACAGCTCTTGTCACCCTAGATTGTAATTGTCCCCTTCCTTGCCTACCACACCGGAATAGGGGTTCAAGTAAGGAACACAGCTAACTTATTCTGTATCTTCAGCACCTAGCATGACATATAATAAAGGCTCAATAGTGTGTTTTAAAATTTTTTACTTTTTTAGAGACTGCATTTCGTTCTGTCACCCAGGCTGGAGTGCAGCAGCACAATCACAGTTCACTGCAGCCTTGAACTCCTGGGCTCAAGTGATCCTCCTGCCTCAGCCTCTCAAGTAGCTGGAATTACAGTTGTACACTACCATACCCTGCTAAGTTTTAAATTTTTTGTAGCGATGAGGTCTTGCTGTGTTGCCTAAGCTTGAGTGCAGTGGTATGATCACAATCAGCTAGTTAAATTTTTTTTTTTTTAGACGGAGTCTTGCTCTGTTGCCCAGGCTGGAGTGCAGTGGCATGATCTGCAAGCTCCGCCTCCTGGGTTCACGCCATTCTTCTGCCTCGGCCTCCCTAGTAGCTGGGGCTACAGGCACCTGCCACCATGCCTGGCTAATTTTTTTGTATGTTTAGTAGAGGCTGGGTTTCACTGTCTCGTCCTAGCCAGGATGGTCTCGATTTCCTGACCTCGTGATCCACCCGCCTCAGCCTTCCAAAGTGCTGGGATTACAGGCATGAACCACCGCACCTGGCTAAAACATTTTTTTTAGAGATGGGGTCTTGCTGTGTTGCCCAGGCTCATCTTGAACTCCTGGCCTCAAACGACTTACCTACCTCAGCCTTCCAAAGCACTGGAATTACAGACGTGAGCCACTACACCTGGCCAAGATGCAATAATTGAACATAATTTAAATGAGTGTGCACCATCTCCAGGCAGCCACCCTTCTTCCTGCATTTCTAAGGGTTGGGAGCTGGATTTGCTGTCCACCAGAACTATAGGGAACTATGCAATGACTAGAAAAGAGACTTTTGGCTCATCTCTACTGGTTAGAACCAGAGTCCTGGGTCTTACTGCACACTATGCTACCTAAAAATGGGTAAATAGGCAGGGTGCGGTGGCTCACTCCTGTAATCCTAGCACTTTGGAGGCCAAGGAGGGCAGATCACGAGATCAAGAGATCAAGACCATCCTGGCCAACATGGTGAAACCCTGTCTCTACTGAAAATACAAAAATTAGCTGGGCGTGGTGGCGCATGCCTGTAGTCCCAGCTACTTGGGAGGCTGAGGCAGGAGAATTGCTTGAACCCAGGAGGTGGAGGTTGCAGTGAGCTGAGATCCTCTGAGATCTCACTGCACTCCCGCCTGGTGACAGAGGGAGACTCCATCTCAAAAAAAAAAAGGGTCGGGGGGTAAATAATACCACATTGTGGGCTATGAAGTGGATGTAATTAAGGATGTATGTATGTTGGGGTGGGGGTGGAAGATTGGGGCGCAACAGCATACAGCAGACATCAGTCTAGTAGCCTCTCACAGACGGGCGAGTGGGACAGTCACGTTTCCCTGTGTGGGCCAGGGTAAACCAGAACTTCAGCCATCAATATCAACAGTAGATACTTCATGGATGCCCTCCTGTCAGATGTGAGCTGGGGTCAGAAAGAAGTCAGCAGGCGTTTTCAAATCCCAGCTCTGGCACCTCATGCATCTATCGGTTCCCGGTCATGACCCACCTAAGTTCTCTGAGCATCATTTACCTTGTCTGAAAAATGGAGCTAATGTGCCCACACCTCAGGGTTGCTGAAAGGGTTAAGTATGATAACATATGTAAAGCACCTGGCAAAGTGCCTGTCCCATAACAGGAGTCCAGAAATAGTAGCCTTTGCTGCTAGGTAATGGAGATAAAAAATGGTAACAATGAGGTCATAATATACATACGAAGATTTAAAAAACCAACACAAAGCTGCTGAGTTTTAAAGAAAGTGTGGTGATCATTGCTTCAGGGATGCAGAGACCAGAGCACAGTTACTATAAATACAATGCGAGTCACTGTGTGGGCACCATGGCTGGGATCACCACCATCGAGGCGGTGAAGTGCAAGATTCAGGTTCTGCAGCAGCAGGCAGATGATGCAGAGGAGCGAGCTGAGCGCCTCCAGCGAGAAGTTGAGGGAGAAAGGCGTGCCCGGGGAACAGGGAGAGGCTGAGGTGGCCTCCATGAACCGTAGGATCCAGCTGGTTGAAGAGCAGCTGGACCATGCTCAGGAGCGCCTGGCCACTGCCTTGCAAAAGCTGGAAGAATTGGGAAAAGCTGCTGATGAGAGTGAGAGAGGTATGAAGGTTATTGAAAACCGGGCCTTAAAAAATGAAGAAAAGATGGAACTCCAGGAAATCCAACTCAAATAAGCTAAGCACATTGCAGAAGAGGTAGATAGGAAGTATGAAGAGGTGGCCCATAAGTTACTAATCATTGAAGGAGACTTGGAACGCACAGAGGAACGAGCTGAGCTGGCAGAGTCCCGTTGCCGAGAGATGGATGAGCAAATGAGACTGATGGACCAGAACCTGAAGTGTCTGAGTGCTGCTGAAGAAAAATACTCTCAAAAAGAAGACAAATATGAGGAAGAGATCAAGATTCTTAGTGATAAACTCAAGGAGGCAGAGACCTGTGCTGAGTTTGCAGAGAGATCGGTAGCCAAGCTGGAAAAGACAATTGATGACTTGGAAGATAAACTGAAATGCACCAGAGAGGAACACCTCTGTACACAAAGGATGCTGGACCAGACTCTGACCTGAATGAGATGTAGAACACCCCAGTCCCACCCTGCTGCTGCTCCTCCCTCTGACCCAGACTCCGCCTGAGGCCAGCCTGCCCGAAGCTGCCCCTTAACTAAGGGCTGATCTTTAACTGGAAGGCTGCTTTCTCCTTTTGCCTCCCCCTCCTTCCCTGTGTCTTTTTCGCCAAACAGTCTCTGCCTCTTCCCAGAGATTTCAGCTGGGCTAGAGGCTGAGCACCTTTGGAAACAACATTTAAGGGAATGTGAGCACAATGCATAATGTCTTTAAAAAGCAGGTGGTGATGTACACATTTTGTCATTACCTTTTTTGTTGTTTTGTAGCAACATTTGTAAAACATTCCAAATAATTCCACAGCCCTGAAGCAGCAATTGAATCCCTCTCTCACTTTTGGAAGGTGACTTTTCACCTTAGTGCATATTCCCCTCTCCATAGAGGAGAGGAAAAGGTATGGGCCTGCCTTACTGAGAGCCAAACAGCGCAGGGACACTCCACTGTGGGAAACCTCATTGCTCTGTACAAAGTACTAGCCAAACCGGAAAGGTGATTCCAGGAGGAGTTAGTCAAACAACAACAAGAACAAAAAATGTGCTGTTCAAGTTTTCAGCTTTAAGATATCGTTGGATAATGTTATTTCTATTTTTTATTTTTTTACATTAGAAGTGACCAAATTAAGATGGTAAGACCTCTGAGACCAAAATTTTGTCCCATCCTTACCCCCTCCCAACTGCTTAGAGAATGGATCTTGTCTCCCTTATGTTGAGGTGACCCCTTAATTGCTTTCCTGCCTCCTTGAAAGAAAGAGATTGTGTTTTTGCCACTGATTTAACCATGTGAAACCCATTACCCTTTTCTGGGTTTGAAGCTACTGTCTCCAGAAGTGCCATCTCACTGTGCTTTGTATCAGTCAGTGCTGGAGACATCTTGAATAGCTTATGTACAAAACTTTTAAAATTTCATATTATTTTGAAACTTTGCTTCTTTGGGTTTGTGGCAGCCTGGCCACCCCATCTGGCTGTGACAGCCTCTGCAGTCCGTGGGCTGGCAGTTTGTTGATCTTTTACAATTTCTTTCCCTACCGAGTCCCCATTTTCTGGTAAGGTTTCTAGGAGGTCTGTTAGGTGTACATCCTGCAGCTTATTGGCTTAAAATGTACTCTCCTTTGATGTGGTCTCTTTGGGGTCGATTGAGAGAAAGAGAAATCAATAGTGCGACTGTTTTGATACTGAATATTGACAAGTGACTGTTTGAAATAAAGAACCAGTCCCTCCAAAATATATATATATATACACACACACACACACACACACACACAATGCAAGCCCACCTAGATAATTTTAAATATTCTGGTAGCCACATTAGAAAGGTTAAAAGTCCAGGTGAGGTTTCTTGAAAATTAAAATTGTACAAATAAAAAAAAGAAAGTGAAATTGATTTTGATAATATTTTATCAAGTCCAATATCTCTAAGGTATTATTTCAACATGTAATCAATATAAAGATCATTTAAGAGATACGAGACTAAGTCTTCAAAATCCAGTGCGTCTGGCCAGGCAAGGTGGCTCGTGCCTATAATTCCAGCACTTTGGGAGGCTGAGGCAGGCAGATCACCTGAGATCAGGAGTTCGAGAGCAGCCTGGCCAACATGGTGAAACCCCATCCCTACTGAAAAATACAAAAATTGGTTGGTGCGTTCCTGTGGTCCCACCTACTCCGGAGGCTGACCCAGAAGAATCGTTTGAACCTGGGAAGCGGAGCTTACAGCGAGCCAAGGTCGCATCACTGCACTCCAGCCTAGGTGATAGAGTGAGACGTCATTTCAGAAAATTTAAAAAACATCAACAACAACAACCAAAAAAAACCCAGTGTGTCTGGAGGAAGAATTGTTTCTGAAAAAATGAAAGGGAAAGAAAGAAAAGAAAAGAAGAAAAGAAAAGAAAATCCAGTGTGTGTGTTTTACATTTGCAGCAATCTGAGTTCAGATGTGAAATTTTCATCAGAGATACTTCATCTGGATTTGGATTTCATAAAATTTGCAGTAGAAAAAGTAGATTCACAAAACCAAGCTGCTCCAAATGTGGTCACACAATTTCTGGTCAGAGTTAAGGATCAATCTTAATTAAAATTAAATAAAATAAATTCCAATTCGTGACACTAGCCACATTTCAAGTGTTCAGTAGTTACCTGGAACTAGCAGTTATTTCCTGGGCTAGTCCATGGCAAGTGGGCAGGAGCCTTGAATGATTGGATATGAGGAAAGGAGTAGGGAAAGGCAGGTGGAATAGCCGGAGAGCTGGCATGCAGCTGGCGTGAGCCTGGGACAATGTGGAAGCCAGTTTGATTATCGGACCAACAAGCTGAGGCTGATGAGTCAGGGTAGAGTCAAATCGGGAAGGGTTTGGACCTCAGGTTATGAGGTTAGCATTTTATTCTGTCGTTAAACAGTAACCACTGGAATATTTCTTTTTTCTCTTTCTGTCTTTTTTTCTTTTTTCTTTTTTTTTAGATAGATAGAGAGCTGTCACCCAGGTTGGCGGGCAGTGGTGCCATCTTGGCTCACTGCAACCTCTGCCTCCTGGGTTCAAGCGATTCTCCTGCCTCAGCTTTCCGAGTAGCTGGGATACAGGCATGCACCACCACGCCTGGCTAATTTTCATATTTTTAGTAGAGACAGGGTTTCCTCATGTTGGCCAGGCTAGTTTCAAACTCCTGACCTCAAGTGATCTGCCTGCCTCGGCCTCCCAAAGTGCTGGGATTACAGGCATGAGCCACCATGCCCAGCCAACTGGAATATTTCTGAGCAAGGGGCAGGCAATGTGAGCACTGTTTTAGGTTAACTGTCTGGCACCAGTGCCCGTGAGGGGATGGAGAAAAAAGAGACAGCATCCAGTGAGAGCAGGTTGGAGATGGCTGCAGTGGTTCAGGTATGTGGTGAAAGCACCTGGCTAGCATGTGAGCCGACAGAATCATTCGGAGACATTATAAAGCCATACTCCAAAGGACTTAGAAACCAGCCAGGCTGTTTAGAGATAGCTCTTTAGAGGAAAGAGCCAGAGAGGGCAGGAAGCTTGGGGCCTACGTGTCTGGGAGACTGGGTGGACACTGAAAAGTTCAGCGAACCAGGGTGATTCTGTTGGTTAGGACATGACTCCCTAAGACAGATAACTGAACCCAGACCCTGGAATCTGTATTTTTTTTTAATGGGTTTTTAAAAAGTAAACGTAAAATGTGTGACACCCACCCCACCCTCTGAATCACAGTGACCCTGGACTTTGCCCTGAGTCTCTGAGTTTGTTGAGAAACACTCCTTTGTTCTAGGGAACTCTTTGAGGTGCTGGGTCCAAATGGGATTCGAATTAAAGGCGCTTCATACTCAGCAGTGAGGGAAAGAGGCTAGAAGGCAACTCCTGGGCTCTCTGGCTTGCTATTTCTTACCCCGACACCTTCCCTGGGAAATGCATTACTTCTAATGTGAATTTAGGTTTTGCTGTGCCTTATGAAGGAGGTTCTGCCGGGGAAATTGCTCCTCCCCTTCCCCTCAGCGTCCCTAATCTTCCACTCCCCTGAGTCTCTGCAATGTCCAGTCGCCGCGCGCAGACAGTCCAGGTCAAAAGCAAGCCTCTTGGGACTCAGGCTGCTGGCACTCAGCGACTGACCCATGGACTGCACTTTCTGTTATGTGAAACAAGCCCAACACTGCATTGTTCAGACATGTGAGGAGTGCCCACCCTGGGTCAGGCACTGGACTAGATGCTGGGAGTAAGAGTTTATGGGGGTGATCACAGTCAACCTGGGCGAGGCAAATGTGTCACCCAGCTCCTACAGTGCTAAGTGCTCTGTGCCATGATGGGGGCAGGGACAGCTGCCCAGGACTCTGAGAGAACCAGCCTTGAGCTTGGCATGAGTTTCAAAAGAAGAGGAAGAGGCTGGGCATGGTGGCTTATGCCTGTAATCCCAGCACTTTGGGAGGCCGAGATGGGTGGATCACCTGAGGTCAGGAGTTGGAGACCAGCCTGGCTAACATGGCAAAACCCCATCTATATTAAAAATACAAAAATTAGCTGGGCATGGTGGCATGCACCTGTAGTCCCAGCTACTTGGGAGGCTGAGGATCCCTCGAACCTGGGAGGCAGCCGAGATGGGGCCATTGCATTCCCACCTAGGCAACAGAGGGGAAGGAGGGCATTCTGGGCTGGGGAACCACGTGGGGTAAAGACACAGAGATGTGGAATGATAACGCAAAGATAATAAGATGATGATGGCACTTGTTGTCTGCTGAGCTCTTGCTGCATGCTGGGCACCATTCAAGGACTTCTCATCTATTAGCCTTCTCCTCATTGCTCAGATGGAAAAACTGAGCTCTGAGCAGTAAAATGCACTTGTCCAAGGTCATACTTAAAGAATGGTGCACATTCAAACCCATAAAAGCCTGACTCATGTCCATTTCTTTAAGCAGCGCAGATCTGCAAACCACTGAGCGGCCTATTGGGAGCACCGGGGAACCCCACACTGGTCTACAAAACATTAGGTTTTATTACAGTTTTGATGAGTGGACCAAAGTCATGAAGTGGGGGTGTCATGAGGTACTCCCTATTTCTCATTGGAATAAACTGGAAGAACTGAACTTGTAATTCTGTGCAGGACATGAAGGGGATATTTAAGGTATTGTCATGGCTCTGCCCAGCCTGCAGTATGGAGCCAGCAGTGTGCGGCAGCCCCCGCCCCTCTCCGGCAGCCCCCAGCATGTCCCAGCAGCTTAGAGCCCCCTGGCTGGGTGGGTCTGGGCAGATGCTTCCTCCCGGAGCTGGCTGGGCACCGCTCCCAGACCCAGGCTTTTCTAGGTCAGGCAGTTCTATCTTCAGGCTGGCCCAAGGATACGGTTTGTGTAAACTGCAGACATTGCAGGCGTGCTGTGTAAACACAGACTATCTCCCACTGCAGCTTTTCCTTTGGGGAGGCTTCCCCTCCAGTTGGGATACTGGATTCCAACTTCTTATCAACTTGTGCTTCCTATTCTGATATAAGGAAGCTATTAAAGTCCCTTTCCTGGTATTGCCTTGACCCCATCAGGACTTAACTTGTGTAGAAGCATATGTCCTTTAGAGGAGAAGTTTTACACACACAGCCCCCCACCTCCCCAACCCATCCCCACACCCCCCTCACACCCTCCCACAATCCCCCACCCCCCCACCCCTCCACCCTCACACCCCCACCACCCCCGCCCCCACCATCCATTACCCAGCCTCAAATCCTCCAGTTTAAACAAACCTGCAGGAATTTGTTTTCAAAGCCTTAGGCCCTGAACATTTACTTTCTACTCCAGCTAGTTAAAATGTGTTTTCTTGGCTTTTTGGGCCCTCCTTGATGGGTCCACTACTTCTTTCATCTTATTATATCTTTTTTTTTTGAGACAGAATCTTGCTTTGTCCCCTAGGCTGGAGTGCAGTGGTGAGATCTCAGCGCACTTCAACCTCCGCCTCCCGGGTTCAAATGATTCTCCTGCCTCAGCCTCCCAAGTAGCTGGAAATAACAGGAGTGTGCCGCCATGCCAGGCTAATTTTTTTTTTTTTTTTAGTAGAGACAGGGTTTTACCACGTTAGCCAGGCTGGTCTCCAGCTCCTGAGCTCAAGTGATCCGCCCATCTCAGCCTCCCAAAGTGATGGGATTACAGGTGTGAGCCAATGCACCTGGCCTCATCTTCATTATTTATAAACTTTTTGTTCTTTTCAATGTCAGTCTACTCTTCACCGCCCCTAAATCAGGCCCTGCTCCACTCTTTTTAAACATTTCCTCACATTTCCCTGCTTCCTTCTTGCCCTTCTGACTGCGAGTCCTGTCCTCCATCTTCCTTTCTTTCTGAGTTTTGCTGAAGGGAGGAATATGAAGAGAAAGAAATGAGGAAAGACATTCCCTCAAGATCTAGCTTATAGACCAGATAATAATCTGAACATGCCCTGAGCCCTCTCACTTCCATCTCTCTCCCTTTCATCCGAACTCCTGTGGAGCTCATGGTCTCTATACACAATTCAGTACTAGCAGTAGCCGGCCTCCAGGGTGGCCCCAATGTGACTCCATGCCTGGTATTCGTGCATACAGGTCTGGTGGCATGCACCTGTAGTCCCAGCTGTTTGGGAGGCCGAGGCAGGAGGATTGCTTGAGTCCTGGAGCTCTGGGCTATAGTGCACTATGCCAACTGGGCGTCTGCACTAAGTTCGGTATCAATAAGATGACCTCCCAGGAACAAGGGACCACCAGGTTTCCCAAGGGCTTAATAATAAGGGCCCTGGCCAGGCGCGGTGTCTCACGCCTGTAATCCCAGCACTTTGGGAGACGGAGGGGGGCAGATCACTTGAGGTCAGGAGTTTGAGACCGGTTTGGCCAACATGGTGAAATCCTGTCTCTACTAAAAATACAAAAATTAGCTGAGTGTGGTGCTGCACACCTGTGATCCCAGCTACTTGGGAGGCTGAGACATGAGATTTGCTTGAACCCAGGAGGCAGAGGTCGCAGTGATCTGAGATCATGCCATTGCACTCCAGCCTGGGCAACCAGAGTGACACTCTGTCACAAAATAGTAATAATAATAATAATAATAGTAATAATAATAATGTTCCCAATAAGTGCTCAATAGATGCCTGATGGTCAGGTGCATCCCCTAGCTCAGTACTGTCATTCAACAGGTTGAATGATAGTGCATTGTGGCACTTTTCACATGGAAAGATCTTAAAAGCTTTTCCCTGGCACAAGCAGAACTGCTGCCACACAGAGGCCCAGACAATGACACTGCATGAATCAATGTATTTTCTTAGCTAGAGCCATGAGGAATCGCATCCTGATGGGTTTACCCAAACATGCTGCTACCAAATGTGATGCTGGGGTTGGGTCACGGGATTTGACTTGTGGTCACTCATGTTCCTTGATCCTCTACGCTCCTATCCTGCACATTCTGGGGTGCTCAGCTCTCATCATGGACCCAGGGACATTAAAAGTCCCATTCCCTTTATTAGTCAGACACTTGCAAAAACCTCTGGCATCTATTTCACTTAATAGCACAATCAGCATGTTCCACATAAACATCAGCTCATTTCAGCTCCTGTCTCCTACTCTGGGAGTTGGAGCTTTGAGAACCTGGGAAAAAAGAGGATGAGGAGACTGTAAAATTGTGGAGTCCTTGTTTAAGAGGATCGCTAGCTGGGTGGTGCCAGTGGGACCCCGATGGGATGGGTGCCCAGCAAACCCCAGCGGAGCAGGCTTCTTTGTGTCATTTTGCTCCAGTATTGACCTGAAAACTCCACAATTGCTTTTTTATCATTCTTTCTTTTTTTCTTAGAGATGGACTGTTACTGTGTTGCCCAGGGTGGCCTTAAACTCCTGGGCTCTTGCTCTACATATTCTCAGTCCAATAAAAAAAAGAAAAAAATATGGCAGGGCACAGTGGCTCACGCCTATAATCCCAGCACTTTGGGAGGCCAAGGCAGGAGGATCACTTGAGGGCAGGAGTTCAAGACCAGCCTGAGCAACATGGTGAAACCCTGTCTCTACAAAAAAAAAAATACGAAAATTAACTGGGCATGGTGGCATGTGCCTGTAGTCCCAGCTATTTGGGAGCCCGAGGGAGGAGGATCACTTGTGCCCAGAGAGATCGAGGCTGGGCTCGAGTAAGCTATAATTGTGCCACTGCACTCCAGCTTGGGTGACAGAGCGAGACTCTGTTTCAATTAAAAAACAAACAAATAAATAATAATAAAAGAAAAGAGAAAAAAAATTCCAGGGCTCAAGCTATCCTCCCATCTCAGCCTCCCAAGTAGCTGAGACCACAGGAATGCACCACTATGCCTAAGTCTCCCCAGTTTTTTTTTTGGTTTTTTTTTTTTGAGATAGAGTTTTGCTCTGTCATCCAGACTGAAGTGCAATGGCACAATCTCGGTTCACTGCAACCTCTGCCTCCTGAGTTTAAGCGATTCTCCTGCCTCAGCCTCCCAAGTAGCTGGGACTACAGGTGCCGCCAACACGCCAGGCTAAGTTTTGTATTTTTAGTAGAGACAGAGTTTCAGCATGTTGCACAGGCTGGTCTCGAACTCCTGACCTCAGGTCATCCACCCGCCTCGGCCTCCCAAAGTGCTGGGATTACAGGCATGAGCCACCATGCCCGGTCACAAGTTGTTTTTAAAATTCATTTTACCCAACATTTGTTGCGTCTTAACTACAGCGGAACCCAAGGCCCTAAGGATTAATATATCAAGGTCCCTGCCTTCCAAAATGTTGACATCTAGTGAGGAAGAAAAGTGTAATATATATTTCAGATCATCCTGAGGACCTGGATAGGGGAGGGAGAAGGCTGAGAGCAAGGGATGAGTATGGAAGTTAGTGGAGTCTGGGTTTCAAATTGGAACATCATGGCCACAGCCACTTAAATGTGATCCTGGTGGCCTGCTCAGCCTTCTGCATCTGGAAGCAGGATGTCAGGCTGGATGGAAAGTGCTGCTTTTACATCCTGTTCCAAGGGCTTCCTGGAAAGACAGAAGAAAGAAAAAGAAAGCACAGGCACTTGAGTCCCAGCCCGCTTCTCTCCCTGGAGCAGTGACTCACCCTGGGAAACAGTCAATAGAACCCACTAGAGCATCCTGAAACTTGACTTGTTTGTTTTGACCATGGCATGAGACTGGAATACGTCCTGAGGGCTGGCCTGTGGGAAGGGAGACAATAGCTCTACCAGGCTCCTCAACACCCTTCGAGATCCCAAGCACTGCACGGACTCCTGGTGCCTTAGTTGAGCAGAATTTATTGACTCAGTACCCAGCACTGGAAACCTGGGGGGTGTTAGGCCCTGTGCGGGGAGCTGAGGATTTGAGCATGCTGAGGATCACGTCCTTCAGGCAGGAGACTCAGGTTTACAAATTACTGCATGTCACAGACTTATGGGGTCACTGGAGCCAGTTGGAAGTGTAATTTAAAATCAGTGACTGCATCCAGGCACAGTGGCTCACGCCTGTAATCCCAGCACTTGGGAGGCCGAGGTGGGCAGATCACCTGAGGTCAGGAGTTCGAGACTAGCTTGGCCAACATGGCGAAACGCTGTCTCTACTAAACATACAAAAATTAGACAAGTGTGGTGGTGCATGCCTGTAATCCTAGCTACTTGGGAGGCTGAGGCAGGAGAATCGCTTGAACCCAGGAGGCAGAGATTGCAGTGAACTGAGATCACACCACTGCATTCCAGCCTGGGTGACAGAGTGAGACTCCGTTTCAAACAAACAAACAAAACAAAACAAAAAAACACCAAAAAATAAAATTGTTGACTGCCACTTTATTTTTTCTTTTTTTATTGCACTGAGAATATGCAGAGTGAGAGCCCAGGAATTTAACACCAGCCTGGGCAACATAGCAAGAGTCTGTCTCTGAGAAAAAAAGAAAAAGAAAAATAATTGTTGAGTTGTCAGGTCAATGCTGGAGCAAAATGACACAAAGAAGCCTACTCAGTGACTGCCAGGATCCACTTGGCACTCCCAGTAGAGCCCCAGGGGGACTCCACATCCAGTTAGGATCCCAACGCCCCCCCCACCCCCCGCTTCCCAGCGAGGAGGGGCTTGAGCCTCCCCAGATGTATGCGTTTCCTGGGGCTGCCATAACAAAGAACCAAAAGCTGAGAGGCTTAAAACAACAGACATTTATTATCTCCCAGTTCTGGAGCCTCGAAGTCTAAATGCAAGGCGTCAGCAGGGCCGTACTCTCTCCGATGGCTCTGGGTTAAGAATGCTGCCTCATCTCTTCCAGCTTCAGTTGCTGGCCAGCATCCTTGGCATCTCTATTCATATGGCTGTCTCTTCCCCACATCTTCACACCGCTGCCCTCTGTATTTCTGTGGCCAAATTTCCTGTTTACCAGGACACTAATCATATTAGATTAGGGCCCCCCCACCTCATTTTATTATTTTTCATATATATATAATGAAAAAATAAATATTATAAATCTAATATAAACTATATTCATATTAATATAACTAATATATTATAAACAATATATAGCTTATATAAATATTATTTTTATATTATATTATGTATAAATGTTGAATTTATAATACATGAATATATAACATATTTATGTTTATATTTTATTATATATTATATAAATATATATTAAAGAAAATATTTAAACTATAAATATATATTAAATAAATATATAACAATATGCACATATATGTGTGTATATATATTTATAAATATAATTGAGATAGTGTCTCACAGTGTTGCCCTGGTTGGTCTCAAACTCCTAGGCTGAAGTGATCCTCCTGCCACAGTCTCCCAAAGTGCTGGGATTACAGGCGTAAGCTGCTGCGCCCAGCCCTGACCCTCATTTTAACCTGATTACTTCTGTAAAGACCTTATTTCCAAATAAGGCCCATTCTGAAGCAGTGGGCGTCAGGACTTCAGCGGATCCTTTTGTGAGTATGGGAGGGGGTCACAATTCAACCTGTAACGCCAGTCTTAATAAAACTATTCTTGGCAAGACCCGCAGCAACATAAAACTGTTGCCAAAAGTATGAACTGTGCAGCTAGAAGGACTTGGTTTCACACCAAATCCAAACCTCCTGCCAGTTTTGTGAACCTGGCACATCACGGGAGCCTCGGCCTTCTGGGTGTCCTCTAAGATAGGGACAATCGTACTTCTCTCATAGTGCTTGTAGAAAGGGGTCACTACTGATAGCTCTAGCTATCTAGCACCTAGAATGCCAGGATCAATAAATATTTTGTTAAATATTTATTTATTTATTTATTTATATTTATATCCTTACTTTTTTTTTTTGTAAGAGATAAGATCTCACTCTCTTACCTGGGCTAGAGTGCAGTGGTGTGATTATGGCTTACTGCAGCCCTGTAGCCTCAAACTCTTGGGCTCAAGTGATCCTCCTGTCTCAGCTTCTTGAGTAGCTGGGAGTGCAGGTGTGTGACACCCTGCCCAGCTAATTTTTAAATTTTATTGTAGAGGTGGAATCTCACTATGTTGCTGAGCTTAGTCTTGAACTCCTGGCCTCAAGTGAACCTTCTGCCTCAGCCTCCCAAAGCACTAGAATTACAGGTGTCAGCCACCACATCTGGCCTAGTCCTTTCCTTAAGAGGCACTCCAAGGGCAGAAAAGACAATACAGACCTAAGCAAGAAATTATAATATATCATGATGTCATAAATAATGGAAATATCTACAAAATACAGTAGAAGTAGAAAGGAAGGCCTGGGGGACTTCCCAGAGGAGGCAACATCTGGAGAATGGTTTTAAAGGTTAAACAAGAGTTTGGCAGGCATAGGCATGGAGGTGGGAAACAATAGGGCCCCTTCTAGGTATATAAGCAACCTGGCATTATAGGACTATAAAGTGCAAGAGAAGGAGAGGTGGGAGATGAAGTGGAAAGAGCAGGCAGGAAACAGATCATAAGTGACTTCAGGTGCTCTTCAAGTAAGCACAGGCTTTATTTTTCTCCTGTGGGTGACGAGGAGGCATTTCAAAGCTTGGAAATATCAATCAAGTCCCAGAAGAAACGGATAACACACTCAATCTGGACAAACAAGGAGAGTTTAATAAATGGACCATGAATAAAGGTTTGAGAAAGGCTGGGCAAGGTGGCTCGCGCCTGTAATTCTAACTCTGGAAGGCCAAGGTGGGAGGATTGCTTGAGCCCTGGAGTTCGAGACTAGCCTGGGAAGCATAGTGAGACCCTCATCTCTAAAAATTAAAACAAAACCAAAAAAACTTACCTGGGTGTTGTGGTACACACCTGTTGTCCCAGCTACTTGGGAGGCTGAGTTGGAAGGATCACTTGGACCCAGAGGGTTGAGGCTACGGTGAGCCATGATTGTGCAACTGTACTCTAGCCTAGGCAAGAGTGAGATCCTGTCTCCAAAAAACAAACAAATAAACAAAAAACAAAACAGTTGGGGGGTGGTGTGCAGGGGGATTGAGAAGTGATTAGGGAAACAACAAAGGGTGGCTCAGTGCCCCAGCACAACCACAGCAGGGAACTCTTACTGCATCTAGGCTGGAAGCAGCAAGTGAAAAGAGTGAGAACCAGAATCCCATAGCTGTAGGAGTGGCCACCTCATGGACATGTGCTTTGGTAGACCAAGGCAGCCACTGACAACCCTAGGACCTCAGGGGTTATATACACCAACCTCTTCCCACCTTCCAATCTTCCTGAACTAGTTGGAAGTCCAAGAGCAAAGAAGTCCAGGTGACAGAGTCTATAGAAGCCAGCTACTAGGGCATCAGGATGGAGAGGGTGGAGATGGAGAGGGCATCTGGAGAAGCAAAGGAAAGCTGTCCAGCTCAGAGGTCTGCTGGTGGCTTGGCAGAGGCTGGGTGCAGGGAATTGGTAATAGCCTGACAAGAGAAGCTTTGATTCTGAACTCAAGCCTTTGAGAAGGTTTGGAAAGGTAAGGATGGAGCTACAAGAAATTCAGGAGGGAGAATTGACCACATAATTATAGAAGATGAGTGAAAAGGAAGAGCCTGGAAGTCTAGAAGTTTAGGCTTTGGGTAAAGGCATGAGTATTGATGCTGTCAATTCAGGAAGGGAAATCAAGAGAAAGAGAAGGTTTTCATTTTGCTAAAGGGCATGGAGGCGAAGGTAGGGGAGAGTGTGATGCTAATAAGCTCAGTTTGGGACTTATTGAGGAGCCAGAGAGACATCCTAATCAAGATGTCCACAGGCAGTTGGCAATGTAGGTCTACAACTGTACTATGCAATACAGTAGCCACTAGCCACTTGTAGCTATTGATTTTTTTAATTTTTAATTTTTTTGTTTTCTTTGAGACGGAGTCTTGTTCTGTCTCCCAGGCTGAAATGCAGTGGCGCAATCTCGGTTTACTGCAACCTCTGCCTCCCGGGTTCAAGCAATTCTCCTGCCTCAGTCTCCTGAGTAGCTGGGATCATAGGCACCCATCACCGTGCCCAGCTAATTTTTGTATTTTTAGTACAGATGAGGTTTCACCATGTTGGCCAGGGTGGTCTCGAACTCCTGACTTCGTGATCCACCTGCCTCAGCCTCCCAAAGTGTTGGGATTACAGGCGTGAGCTGGCCCTGTAGCTATTAAAATTAAAATTAAATAACATCTAAAACTCAGTTCCTTAAACACACTAGCCACATTTCTTTCTTTCTTTTTTTTTTTTTTTTACCTTTTTTTTTTTTTTTTAAAATATAGAGATGAGGTCTTACTATGTTGCCCAGGCTGGTCTCTACTCCCGGGCTCTCACTTCAGCCTCCCAAAGTGCTGGGATTATAGGTGTGAGTCACCATGCCTGGCCATAGCCACATTTCAAGTGCTCAGTAACCACATGTGGCTAGTGGCTACAATATTGGACAGCTCAGTTTATAGAACGTTTTCATCATTACAGCAAGTTCTATTGCACAGCACTCATCTAGAAGATTGGAGAGTAGGTGGGGCTGGAAAGGAGAGACTTGGACATCATCAACACATAAGGGTGGTTAACCATGATGGGATGAGTGAGGTCAGCTTGAAAAGCACGAAGAATGAGAAGAGAGATGGACTAAGAGTGAATTCTTTCATGTCCTTTGCAGGGACATGGATGAAGCTGGAAACTATCATTCTCAGCAAACTATCACAAGGACAGAAAATCAAACACTGCGTGTTCTCACTCATAGGTAGGAATTGAACAATGAGAACACACGGACACAGGGCGGGGAACATCACACACCAAGGCCTGTCGTCGGGGAAGGGATAGCATTAGGAGAAATAACTGATGTAAATGACGAGCTGATGGATGTAGCAAACCAACTTGTAGCAAACCTGCACATTGTGCACATGTGCCCTAGAACTTAACAGTATTGAAAGAAAAAAAAAAAAAGTGAACTCTTGCAGAACACACACATTTACTGGGCAGCTTGAGGAGCCAGCAAAGAAGACCAAGAAATAGCTATCAGATGAAGAATAAGAACTAGAATAGAATCATGTTCCAGAAACCCAGGAAGAGCCATCAAGAAGGGAGAGGTGAGCAGTGTGAAATGTTGCAGATAGAACAAAAAAATGGGAGCAGGCAGAGTGGCCCTCTTTTGTAGAGCTGCAAATCCCAACATTGTGGGAGGCTGAAGTGGCCAGATCACTTGAGCCCAGGAATTCCAGACCAGTCTGAGCAACAGGGTAAAACCTGATCTCTACAATAAATAAATACATACATACATACATACTAGCTGGGAGTGGATGGCACACACCTGTAGTCTCCAGGAGGCGGAGGGAGGATCACCTGAGCCCGGGAGGTTGAGGCTGCAGTGAGCCGTGATCATGCAGCCTGGGTGACAGAGTAAGACCCTGTCTGGAAAAAAAACAAAACAAACAAACAAACAAAATGAATGCGGGGTGTCTCTTGCAGTTGACATTTGGCAGGACATTTGTGGAGAGAGCAGTTTAAATGAAACAGGGATGGGGCCAATTCCAGATTGCCCCAGATTAGGGAGTAGATGGGAGGAGAGCAAGAGATGACCACTCCCCAGAAGGCACAGAGAAGGGCTGAAAACAGATAGAGTGGTAGCAAACAGATAAAAGTGGTAGCTGAGGGCAGGGAAGGGAGGACCACATTTTTTTAAAAGATAGAAAAGGTGGCCAGGCGCGGTGGCTCATACCTGTAATCCCAGCACTTTGGGAGGTTGAGGCAAGCAGATGACCTGAGGTCAGGAGTTTGAGAGCAGCCTGGTCAACTTGGTGAAACCCTGTCTCTACTAAAAGCACAAAAATTAGCCAGGCATGGTGGCAGGTGCCTGTAGTTCCAGCTACTCAGGAGGCTGAGGCAGGAGAATCACTTGGATCTGGGAGGCAGAGGTTGCAGTGAGCCAAGATTGTGCCACTGCACTCTAGTCTGGGCGACAGAGCAAGACTCTGTCTCAAAAAATAAAAATAAATAAATAAATAAAAATAAAGGATAGAAATGACTTTAGCATATTTATAGACCAAGAGAATAGGGGTGGGCAAGGTCAAAAAGGAGATAGCAGGAGAGCACACACAGCTGGAGGGGGTGGTCTTGAAGAGGAAAGAGATACATCACCCTCTAACACTGCAGATGAAGATGCATTTGTGGTGGGGGAGGTAGCAGTCAAGGCTGCCAGCTGCTTAGCTTAGCAAATGCATTGTCACCTGCCAAGAATGAGAGGAGTGAAGCCTTGGTCAGGAGCTTGAGAAGATGGGCTAATGTGTAAGAGCCGCAAAAAGAGCTGCCAAGTTCATGAAGGGGATGAACAGTTTACGGACCCTAGTCGGATGGTGAGCCTTGGGAGTGTCCTGATGTGATGTCACAGTTATGTTTTGTGAAACATAACGCAAATGGTCCCACACCTGGGGGACTTGAGGGAGAGTCTTCACACCAGGGTGGGAGGACCCGAAGAGTGAAGGACATGGAATTTGAAACTCCCTGTCTAAAGAAAGAAAGTAGAACTTGTGGAATAGTAAACAAAATCCTTGCAGGTGCTCCCATTTTCATTTCCTTTGCATATCCTGGCTCAGTCATCTTCCTGCACCCTTCCAGATGTTGCCATTCCCAGGAAAATCAGGGGCAGAGAGCAGCAGGGGTGGGAACCGGAAAGTCCCTGTTGTGAAGAGTCTTGGGTGGATGCACCGGCTCCTGCTCCCCCATCTGCTGCTCACGGAAGGAGATGCCTGCCGGAAGCAGAAGGAGGGGCGGGGGGTCTGAAAGGCTGAGCTTGAGTAGCAGGAACATTAGGGACGCTAAGACCCCTAGGGAGGTCTTGGTGGCTGGTGTCTCTGAGGGCCATCAGCTGGTATTTCTTTGGCCGAAGCAGCCCAGGCAGGGATTGGGAAGCGTTAGGAGTGTGGACTCCAGAACCAGCCTGCCGAGGGCGAAACTCCAGTGCTGCCACTTACCATTCAAAGCTACAGGACCCGGGCGAGTGATTTAAAGCCTCTGTGACTCAGTTTCCCCAAGTGATTTAAAGCCTCTGTGACTCAATTTCCCCATCTGTAAAATGTGAATCATAATTGCTGCTTCCTCATAGGGATGTTTTTGTGAGAATTCAATGAATTGAAAGGTGGGGACCCCAAACACCCAGTAAAGGTGGGGTATGATCCTTTAGCTCATGGCTGAGTGCCTGCTACTGGGAATTCAGCTTGGGGTGTCTGAGTCAGAGGGGCCTGGCACTAAACCCCAGCCCTCCACCCAGACCACTCAGTACTCCCTTAAGATCCTAATGGGTGTGGAGTGTGCCTGCCCTTCCTTCCTTACCTTCCCTTCCTTCTCTTTCTTTCTTTCTTTCCTTCCCCTTCCCTTTCCCTTTCCCCTTCCCCTTCCCCTTTCTGTTCTCCCTCCCCTCCCCTTCCTTTCCCTTCCCTTCCCTTCCCTTCCCTTCTTTCTTTCTTTCTTTTTCTTCCTTCCTGAGCAGGGGGTCTCAGTATGTTGCCCTGGCTGGTCTCGAACTCCTAAGCTCAAGCAATCCTCATGCCTTGGCCTCCCAAAATGCTAGGATTACAGACATGAGCCACCATGCCTGGCCTACACTTTCATTTCTCATAAAGGCTAAGTGAAGACCTTAGCTTAGTCTGAGAGCCAAACGGGCCTGCCTAAAGTCAGAGTGGAGTGGACTCTCCCACCTGGTCACAGCCGCGCTGGCCACAGGCAGGGGCTGGCCTAGGGTGGAGTAATGCAGAATAGATGCTGCCTGCAGGAAGCTCAATGTGTAAGAGGAAAGGCATTAATATAAATATGTTATATATTCATGTTTTATGTATAAATTTAACGGCCGGGTGCAGTGACTCATGCCTGTAATCCCAGCACTTTGGGAGGCCGAGGCAGGCGGATCACAAGGTCAAGAGAATGAGACCATCCTGGCCAACATGATGAAACACTATTTCTACTAAAAATACAAAAATTAGCTGGGCATGGTGGCGGGCACCTGTAATCACAGCTACTCGGGAGGCTGAGGCAGGAGAATTGCTTGAACCTGAGAGGCAGGGGTTGCAGTGAACTGAGATCATGCCACCGCACTCCAGCCTGGTGACAGAGTGAGACTCTGTCTCAAAAAAATTAAATAAACAGATAAAATAAATAAATAAATTTAACAGTTATATATATTTTTATAAGCTATATATTATATTTATAATATAGTAAATATTTTATTAATATGAATATAGTTTATATTAGATTTATAATATTTATTTTTTATTATATAGTTCTTCCCAAATGTATTAATCCAGTGAGTCATTCCACCTCTCCTAGGGCCCAGCCAGCAAAGGGGCCTCAGCAGTTGTTGGGGGGAGGGCAGACTCAAGGAGGAAAAGGGGAATGGGGAGCAAGCCTTCCCCTAACATTCAGCTACTCCATGTCTCTTAAGTCTATTCTACAAACACTTTTATGCTACACTTGGGGCAGGGCGTTGCAATCAGTATAATGGTTCGGCAATGGACTTTGGAGCTGGACTACCCAGGTTTTGAATCTGACCTTTGCTACTTCACAGTTCTGTGCCAAGTCCACACCTGCCTCCAGATTCTCATCTGAACAATGAGGAGGCTATCACCATATCCCCCTCAGGGGCTGGTCATGAAGATTAAATGAGTGGTCTTTATATGAATGTTTTACAGATAGACTCTATCAGTGTTGGTTATTACTCTGGCTATTAAATGAAAGGCCTTGAGGGCTTTTTTGTTTGTTTGTTTGTTTTGTTTTTTGTTTTTTGAGATAGGGTCTCACTCTGTTGCTCAGGCTGGAATATAGTGGCGAGATCTTGACTCACTGCAACCTTGACTTCCCGGGCTCAAGTGATCCTCCCACCTCAGCCTCCCAAGAAGCAGGGACCACAGGCGTGTACCACCACACCTGGCTAATTGTGTTTATTTTTTGTAGAGATGGGGATGTCTCACTATATTGCCCAGGCTGGTCTCGAACTCCTGGGCTCAAGTGATCCTCCTGCTTTAGCCTCCCAAAGTGCTGGGATTACAGGCATGAGCCACCACACCGGGCCCATGAGGCTCACATCAGCCTCTCTTTTGAAAAGGGAAAAAGCAAAGTTCCAGCTCCTCCAGGAAGAAAAAGGACCTCATGCCACCTTAAGTAAAGGAATTTAAATGACATGTCTGTGCCTCCATGGACAGCGGACAGCTGAGCTTCACCAGGCCTGGAACCCAGCAGGCAGAAACAGAGGCTCCTGGGGCTGTGTGGTTTCCCATCTCTGGTCTCTGCATCTCTCTTTGAATCTTCTTCTTTTGTGTATTGATGGAGGAACTGCTCTATGCTAGGTATGGAGCCAAGTGCTGCGTAGAGAGAGTGAATAATAAAATCTCTGCCCTGCAGGGACTGACAAACCAATGAGCAAGACAGACAATATGGAGAATCACATAAACTCATCCGTGTTGCAGCATGGGTCAGGATTTTCTTCCTTGTTAAGGCTGAACGATGTTCCATTGCATGTATATAACATTTTGTTTGTCGGGTCATCCGTTGATGGGCACTTGGGTGGCTTCCGCCTTCAGGCTATTGTGAATCACGGTGCTATGAACATGGGTGTACATTTAACCTTTTCCTTTTACAAGTGAAAAACACGTATGGTTAAGGAAAGTGGACTAAAAAGAGGCATAATAGAAGGATCTAACCTAGGAGGCGGAGAGAGGGAAGGTTTTCCCTTGAGGAAGTTCTATTTTGGCTGGAGCCCAAAGGATGAGAAGTTAGCTGGGTAAAAGGTAAGTGAAGAATAGTTTTGGCCACACGTAAGAGCCTCGAGGCAAAAAGAAGCTGAGATTGTTCCAGAAATGGAAAAGGAGCAGTGTGACCAGGGCACAGAGATCCATAAAGAGAGGGGCATGGGGGGATCCCTGGGGGTCGGCAGCACCCAGATTGGGGGGCCATGCAGGACTCATTACAAATGGGCTGTTTTCTAAGAGCTGTGGTAGACAACTGAAGCCCTCTAAGCAGAAAAGTGGAATGTCTAAATACAGAGTTAAAAAACAAAGTTGCGGCCGGGCGCGGTGGCTCAAGCCTGTAATCCCAGCACTTTGGGAGGCCGAGACGGGTGGATCACGAGGTCAGGAGATCGAGACCATCCTGGCTAACACGGTGAAACCCCGTCTCTACAAAAAAATACAAAAAACTAGCCAGGCGAGGTGGCGGGCGCCTGTAGTCCCAGCTACTCCGGAGGCTGAGGCGGGAGAATGGCGTGAACCCGGGAGGCGGAGCTTGCAGTGAGCTGAGATCCGGCCACTGCACTCCAGCCTGGGTGACAGAGCAAGACTCCGTCTCAAAAAAAAAAAAAAAAAAAAAAAAAAAAAAAAAAACAAAGTTGCTCCAGCCACAGTGGAAGAATGAATTGGAAGCTGGAAGGAAGACCAATGAGGCACCATGGGAGTTGCCCAGGCAAGAGATACTGGTAGGGTGGGTGGCAGTGAAGGTGACTGAAATTGATGCATCAAAGAAACATTAAGGAGACAGATTTAATTAATTTAATGATTGATTGGCTCTCAGGAGTAAGGGAGAAAGAGGTCTCTGGATGACTCCCAGGTCTTTGAGCTGAGCAAGTGAGTAGGTGTTGGTATTACCTGCTGTGATAGGAAACAGTTAAGGAGACATGGACTGTAGGTGCATAGAAATTATTCACTCGGTTTTGGATATCACAAAGTTGAGATCCCAAATGACATGTGAGGTTATGGCATTGCTGGGTAGACAGCACTGGACATGTGGCTTTCAGAAAAGAGGTCTTGTGTGACATGAGATACAGCTGGAAAGGTAGACTGGGCCATGTTTAAGATAATAATAGCATGCCTGTAATTCCAGCACTTTAGGAGGCCAAGGTGGGCAGTTGCTTGAGCTCAGTAGCTCAAGACCAGACTGGGGCCACATGGAAAATCCCCATCTCTGCAAAAAATACAAAAATTAGCCAGGCATGGTGGTGTGCTCCTGTAGTCCCAGCTACCTGAGAGGCTGAGGCGGGAGGATTGCTTGAGCCCGGAAGTGGAGGTTGCAGTGGGCTGAGATAGCACCACTGCACTTTAGCCTGGGCAACAGAACAAGACCATATTGCAAAAAGAAGGAAGGAAGGAAGGAAGGAAGGAAGGAAGGAAGGAGAAGGGAAGGGAGAGATAACAGTAGCTGACATTCACCAAATCATCAATATTTGAGAGATATTATCATTTTTCATTTATAGATGGGGATGTTGAAACATGGAGAGGCTGTGAAATTTACCCAAAGTCAAACAACTCATAAGTGGCAGTGCTGGGAATATAAACCCAGACAGACTGATTATTATGTCTCCTGTTGAACCATTCTGTGATCCTGGAATGCTAGAAGAGCAGGTCTGCCCAGCCTAACCTTTTCCTTTTACAAGTGAAAAAAAAAAATCATCAAGGACGAGTTACTTGCCCAAGATCACCCCAGCTATTAATAGTTACGGCAGACGTGAGGCTATAATCCAAGTCTTCTGACTCTCAGTACATCCCTTTCTACCATACATTTAATTTCACATCTTTTAGACTTCTTTTCCCAGATTCATTGTTTTTAGAGATGGAGTCTTGCTCTGTTGTCCAGGTTGGAATACAGTGGCAAAGTCATAGCTCACGGCAGATGTGAACTCTTAAGCTTGAGTGAGCCTCCTGCCTGCCTTCTGAGTACCTGGGACTACAGATGTGAGCCACCATGCCTTGTGCAGATATTATTACATCTGAAAAAATTTGCTTTTCTCTATTTTCTAAATTTTCAGTAGGGGACATGTATAATATTTATAGTGGGGAAAAAGAGACTTGCAAAAGCAGAGACATCAGTATTAAACAGAATCCATCTGACTTTGGTCTAAAGGAGGCATGTGGGGTGTCACGGGGAGCGGGGTCAGAAGACAGGATGGTATTGCCATATTTGTCTTTGATAATTTCTAGCAAGTGTTTCTGGGAAATTTCTACCATTGCAGGGACTCCATTCCTTAGGATGGAAAGGAGGAAACATCTCTTATTGTAGGGTAGCACATGGAGGAGGTGACCAGGAGGTCTGTCTTCGGTCAAATCATTCTCCATGAAATCCCTAAAACCCACTCTCCTCCCCACTCCCCCCTTCCTCACCTACTCACTGGCCCACCTTGCCTGGAAATGATGGAGGTGGAGGGAGAAGAACAGAGTTCCAGGCTTGCAGGAACAAGACCTCCTTTTACTGTCAAGCAAAGCCAGTTGATTTAGATGGAGAGAGGTGCTCTAAGCAGTGTTTACATTTTCAAACAAAGATGCAAAAGAATGTAAGGATAAGAAGGAGCAAGCTTATCAAACCTGAATACACTTCTTCAGACTGTTCTCCCTCTAGCAGATGTCTTGGACCAAAGTAAAACAATGTAGATTCAAAAAATCAGTTTGATATAGTTATTTATCTTGAAAACTATTGAGATTGCTCCTTTTTGCCCTTTTTTCACTTACCTTGTCCAATTCATCAAGCTGTCTTCCACTTATTATTCAAATAGGATATATTTAGTTTATTTATATCCCAAGTCATTCTAAAAAAAAAAAAAAAAGTTGTTGTGGCTTACCAATAGATAAAAGCCCAGATAGTAAAAGCCAATTGTATAGGAATCAAAATAGGCAAAGAGTGGAGAAAATATTAGAAATCAAATGTTTATTCCAAGGGAGCCTGATGGCAGATCTGAAGTGATTTGATGGTCAAGATGAAAAAAGAAACATGATACACATCTCTCTTGAGCAGAGAAACATTCTGAGTTTTTTTTAAGGAAAATTAAGTTTTTCTTGGTACTAAACTTTGAAAGAAATTTCTCCTATTGTACATGGTAGAGAGATAGAATGGGTAATTCTTTGACAACAGTGTTTGGATCTGATTGGTATCAAATCACAGTTTTTTTTCAAAGAGAAATTCACACAACTGATTCTTGTTTTTTTTTTCTTTTTCTTTCTTTTTTTTTTGTTTGTTTGTTTGTTTTTGAGATGGAGCCTCGCTGTGTCACCCAGGCTAGAGTGCAGTGGTGCGATCTCGGCTCACTGCAACCTCCACCTCCCAAGTTCAAGCGATTCTCCCACCGCAGCCTTCCCAGTTGTTGGGATTACAGCCACTGTGCCCAGCTAATATTTTTGTTTTTTTAGTACAGACAGGGTTTCACCATGTTGGCCAGGCTGGTCTTGAACTCCTGACCTCAAGTGATCTGCCTGCCTTGGCCTCCCAAAGAGCTGGGATTACAGGCGTGAGCCACAGCACCCAGTACAATTAATTCTTATAATGATTTTAGATAACAGTGGGAAACTGTAACACTGAACTTTAGCCCAGAGATGCTGATTCACAGTGGAGATTTGATCAGTTCCTGAAAGCACACTGGCTTACGCTTAGATTGGCAAGAACTTTTGGAATCAAATCCTATTTTCTAACATGTTAGTCATTCTTTCCATTTGCATCTTTGTTTGAAAATGTAAACAGTGTGTCATCAATGTTGTTATCTAAATCATTTTAATTTTTAACAGGAGGCAGTTTTGGGTGAATCCTGTGACATGCTTCTATAGACCTATCTCTACGCCTGCGATGATGATTAATAGGAGGAATTGGGATTATGGTCATTCAGACACAAATCACTTCACTTAGCTCTCATGTGGTACATTTATTTATTGTTGTGTCTCTGTGTCTCTTTTGTTTTCTTCTTCTTTTTTTTTTTTTTTTTTTTTTTTGAGACGGAGTCTCGCTCTGTCACCCAGGCTGGAGTGCAGTGGCGCGATCTCGGCTCACTGCAAGCTCCGCCTCCCAGGTTCACGCCATTCTCCTGCCTCAGCCTCCGGAGTAGCTGGGACTACAGGCGCCCGCCACCACGCCCGGCTAATTTTGTTTTTGTATTTTTAGTAGAGACGGGTTTCACCGTGTTAGCCAGAATGGTCTCTATCTCCTGACCTCGTCATCCACCCGCCTCGGCCTCTTAAAAAGTGCCGGGATGACAGGCTTGAGCCACCGCGCCCGGCCGTTGTGTCTCTTTTCGCAAGGGAGTCGACAAGGCATTTAGGAGATGAATCAAATAAAATGATAAAGTATAAATTAAAAACCGGAACAAAAAACAAAAAACAAATTAAATATGGAGTCAAGACCAGGGTGGATATAGGGTGAGGTTGGAGAGAATGAAGATATAAAGGCAATAAACTACTATTGCTTCAAGTTGGCTGCAAATTGGCTTTGGGCTTTCTAGAGGGAAGGGGGCAAAGTTCACTTTTTCCCCTCTGGTCTGAAAATGGTGAAGCCCCATCTCTACTAAAAATACAAAAATTAACCGGGTGTGGTGGCATGCGTCTGTAATCCCAGCTACTCGGAGGCTGAGGGAGGAGAATCACTTGAACCTGGGAGGCGGAGGTTGCAGTGAGCCAACCAGGGCGGAGATCGCGCCCCTGCGCTCTGGTCTGGGTGACAGATTAAGACTCCACCCCAAAAACAAACAAACAAAAAAACCCAGAAAAGTCTCATTGAAACATTAACTGTATTATTCTTCTAGTCTGTAGCCTGTTACCATCACGAAAAACTAAGTTGCTCTTTTTGACCCAGCAATAGCCCTCAGCGGCTTTCCCTTCTGTGTTGTTGATTCCTAAAGAAAAGGGGTTTAATTGGCTCACGGTTCTGCAGGCTGTAATGGAAGCATGGTGCCAGAATCCCCTTCAATTCTGGAGAGACCTCAGGGAGCTTTCACTCATGGCTGAAGGCCATGCAGGAGCAGATATGTCACATGGTGAGAGAGGGAGCAAGAGAGAGAAAGGGGAGGTTCTAGATGCTTTTAAACAACCAGATCTCATGTGAAGTAACTGAAGGAGAACTCACTTATCACCAAGGGGATGGTGCTAAGTCATTTTTGAGAAATCTGCCCCCATGATCCAATATCTGCCACTCTGTCTACCTCCAACGTTGGGGATCACGTTTCAGCATGAGATTTGGAGGGGACACACATCCACACCGTATCAACTTCCATTTCTAAGAGCTCTTGGGGCATCTCTGCAGTGCTCTGTGCTTCTGTTCCATATTGGAACAGAACATTCTGCTTCTGTTTCTACCGTGGGCTTTCACTGCCTGCTCAGAGTTCACTTCCCTCATAAGGTTGCTCTCCTGTGGCTTTGCCTCAGCATGGGCCTGATTCCACCCTTTTCAAATTTGTCCAACTCTACCAACTGGCTCAACTGGCTGTTTCCAAGAATGATCGTGTCGTTGATTGGTCCAGGTCATCCTTTTTGTTTTCTTTTTTTTCTTTTGCAGGGTCTCTCTCCATCATCCAGGCTGGAATGCAGTGGTGCATTCACAGCCCATTGCAGCCTCGACCTGCTGAATTCAAGTGATCCTCCCACCTCATCCTCCTGAGTAGCTGAGATTACAGGCATGCACCACCACCACTGGCTAATTTTTAAAATTTTTTTGCAGAGACGGAGTCTAACTGCATTGCCCAGGCTCAGGTCATCCCTTTTATACCTGGCCATGTTACAGGTTGATTGCCAGTCTGTGAGTCAAGTCCCATGGTCCAAAATGGAAGCTAAGGGATTGGGTGGGAATGTGAAGGGAGCTGTGGATGAAACCAGTTTCTTTGCAATGAAGTTTAAGTATGGCAAGACATCATCTGTTCGTCTGAGAGAGGGATTGAGCAGGAGTGTGGGAAAACCAGTTGCCCTCTTGCCTCTATTGCAAATAAACACTTTTGTCTTTCTGAAAAACTTTTCTTCTGAGTTGCTTAAGTCATTCTATTTGGAAATATGTTAGAGGCTTTGGGGAGCTCTGCACTAAAAAAATCCCCCCCCCTTTTTTTGAGACAGAGTTTTACTCTTGTTGCCCAGGCTAGAGTGCAATGGCGTGATCTTGGCTCACTCCACCTCCCAGGTTCAAGCGATTCTCCTGCCTCAGCCTCCCCAGTAGCTAGGATTACAGGCGCCTGCCACCATGTCCAGCTAATTTTTGTATTTTTAGTAGAGACAGGGTTTCACCATGTTGCCTAGGCTGGTCTCGAACTCCCAACCTCAGGTGATCCATCTGCCTCGGCCTCCCAAAGTGTTGGGATTACAGGCGTGAGCCACCGTGTCTGGCAATAATCCTTTTTAAATGTATTAAACACATAGACTTCTGAATGTGTTTGGCTATAATACACTCCACCTGTACCCCCATTTCTTATATTTCTTTATGTCAGCTGTTAGAAGCTAACATGCCATTGCTTTTACATCTTGCTACCCAGATTGAAGTTGGCTTGGGCATCCCCTGGCAGCCTGTTAGAAGTGCAGAATCTCAGCCTCACCCCAGAACTATTGCATCAGAAACTGTACTTTATTTATTTATTAAAATTTTAAAAAGTTTTAATTATTTTTAAAATAATTAAATTATTAATTTAATTTAATAAATTTGTAATTTTTTATAAATTTAAATTTACTTAATTTAATTTAATAAATTTATAAATTTTAATTAATACATTAAATTAATTAAATTAGAAATTTACACCTTATATAAAAATTACCTCAAGATGGATTAAATACTTAAATGTAAAACCCAAAACCATAAAAACCTGAGAAGAAAACCTAGGCAATACCACTCAAGACATAGGCAAGGGCAAAGATTTCATGACTAAAATGTCAAAAGCAATTGCAACAAAACAAAAAATTGACAAATGAGGTGTAATTAAACTAGAGAGTTCTACACGGCAAAATAAACTATCATAAGAGTGAACAGGCAACCTATAGAACGGGAGAAAATTTTTGCAATTTACTCATCTGACAAAGGTCTAAAATCCAGAATTTACAAGGAACTTAAACAAATGTACAAGAAAAAAACAACCCCATTGAAAAGTAGGCAAAGGATATGAGTAGACACTTCTCAAAAGAAGACATTTATGTGGCCAACAAACATGAAAAAACGCTCATCATCACTGATCATCAGAGAAATGAAAATGAAAACCACAGTGAGATACCATCTCATGCCAGTCAGAATGGCAGTTATTAAAAAGTCAGGAAACGATAGATGCTGATGAGGCTGTGGAGAAACAGGAACGTTGTTGGTGGGACTGTAAATTAGTTCAACCATTGTGGAAGATAGTGTGGCAATTCTTCAAGGATCTAGAACCGGAAATACCATTTAACCCAGCAATACAATTACTGGGTATATACCCAAAGGAATATAAATCATTCTACTATAAAGACATATGCACGTATGTTCATTGCTGCACTATTTATAATAACAAAGACATGGAACCAACCCAAATGCCCAGCAATGTTAGACTGGATAAAGAAAATGTAGCACATATATACCATAGAATATTATGCAGCCATAAAAGTAATGAGATCATGTCCTTTGCAGGGACATGGATGAAGCTGGAAGCCAGTATCCTCAGCAAACTAACACAGGAATAGAAAACCAAATGCCACATGTTCTCACTTATAAGTGGGAGTTGAACACTGAGAGCACACGGACACAGAGAGGTAAACATCACACACCGGGACCTGTTGGGGAGTGGGGGGTGAGGGGAGGGAACTCAGAGGATGGATCAATAGGTGCATGGCACACGTATACCTGTGTAAAAAGCCTGCATGTTCTGCACATGTATCCTGTTTTTTTTTTTTTTTTTTTTAGAAGAAGGAAAAAAAATAGAGACAAGGTGTTCATCTGACTTGAGACCAGCCATGTTGCCCAGGCTGGTCTCAAACTCATGGGCTCAAGCAGTCCTCCCAGCTTAGCCTCCCAAAGTGCTGGGATTACAGGCGTGAGCCACCATGTTCAGCCTGTTTATTTTTGAGAGAGGTTCTTGCTCTGTCACCGAGGCTGGAGTGCAGTGGCTCGATCATTGCTCACTGCATACTCAAGCTCCTGGGTACAAGCTATCTTCTCACCTCAACCGCCTGAGTAGCTAGGACTGCAGGCACACACCACAGCATCCGGCTCCTATTTTTATTTTTTTGTAGAAATGGAGGTCTCACTTTGTTGCCCAGGCTGATCTCGAACTCCTGGCCTCAAGAAAATCTCCCGCCTCAGCCTCCCAAAATGCTGGGATTACATGCATGATCACTGCACCTAGCCTATTTATTTATTTTTGAGACAGAGTCTTGCTCTGTTGCCGAAGCTACAGTGCTGTGGTGTGATCATAGCTCACTGCAACCTCAAACTCCCGGTCACAAGAGATCTTCTCACCTCAGCCTACTGAATAGCTAGGACTCCAGAGGCACGCCACCGCATGCAACTCGTATTTGTATTTTTCTTGTAGAAAGGGAGGTCTCCCTTTGTTGCCCAGGCTGATCTTGAATTTCTAGGCTCAAGCGATCCTCCTGCCTCAGCATCCCAAAGCGCTGGGATTGCAGGTGTGAGCCACTGTGCCCGGCCAGAATCTGCACTTTAACAAGATCCTCAGGAGACGAACATTGGCATTAAATGTTGAGAAGTATTGATCTTAGCACAAACTTTGGGAAACACTGAACATGTCTGATCAGTGAATGTGGCTCTGAGAAAGAATGTGCCTTGTCTAAGTTCCCTAATCAGTCATAGATCTGGGATTAGAATCCAAGTGTCACAAGTCCTAGTCATATTAACTTTCCAGCGCACCGTGGGTGTCTCCCTCATCTAGGAAACAAGGAGGCCTGGTTTGATCATTGTTAGAGAAGGAAATTAGCATGTGATTAGGGTAGCCACATGAGTTATCATCCAAACATAGTCACTTTTTTTTTTTTTTTTTTTTTGAGGCAGTGTCTCGCTCTGTCGCCCGGGCTGGAGTGCAGTGGCCGGATCTCAGCTCACTGCAAGCTCCGCCTCCCGGGTTCACGCCATTCTCCTGCCTCAGCCTCCCGAGCAGCTGGGACTACAGGCGCCCGCCACCTCGCCCAGCTAGTTTTTTTTTGTATTTTTAGTAGAGACGGGGTTTCACCGTGTTAGCCAGGATGGTCTCGATCTCCTGACCTCGTGATCCGCCCGTCTCGGCCTCCCAAAGTGCTGGGATTACAGGCTTGAGCCACCGCGCCCGGCCACATAGTCACTTTTTTTGTTTTATTTTATTTTAATTATAAAATAATTTTCTTTACTAGAGACAGGGTCTCACTATGTTGCTCAGGCTAGTCTCAAACACCTGGGCTCAAGCGATCCACCTGTCTTGACCTCCTAAAGTGCTGGGATTACAGGCATGAGCCACTGCACCCGGCCTAAACATAGTCACTTTTGAGAGTGCAAGAGGGCACCATTAGCTATTTCAGGACAATAAATGCAACCCGACATAAGTTGTCACTCTATATACCTAAAGATATTTCTAATTTACAGGGCCCCCTCATATTTGTTAACTAAACTGCATATATATCTGATGACAACATAATTTTAAAGTTCTAACTTTTATTTATGTATTTATATTTATTCATTTATTTTTGAGACAGGATCTCACTCTGTTGCCCAGGCTGGAGTGCACTGGCACAATTTTGGCTCACCATGGTCTCTGCCTCCCAGGCTCAAGTGAGTCTCCTGCCTCAGCCTCCCAAGCAGCAGGAATTACAGGCATGTGCCACTACTGCCCAGCTAATTTTTGTATTTTCAGTAGAGATGAGTTTCGCCACGTTGGCTAGGCTGGTCTTGACTGCAAATAATCCACCTGCTTCAGCCTCCCAAGGTGCTGAGATTACAGGCTTGAGCCACCGTGCCCGACCTAAAGTTCTAACTTTCAAAAAAAAAACCTGATTCTCAAGGAAAAATAATACATGCATCTTATTATAATAAAAAAATAACTATCTAACCTCATTAAGAATAAAAGAAGCTGGGTGCGGTGGCTCAAGCCTGTAATCCCAGCACTTTGGGAGGCTGAGGCGGGTGGATCACAAGGTCAGGAGATCGAGACCGTCCTGGCTAACAGCATGAAACCCCGTCTGTACTAAAAATACAAAAATTAGCCGGGCCTGTAGTCCCAGCTACTTGGGAGGCTGAGGCAGAAGAATGCCATGAACCCGGGAGGCGGAGCTTGCAGTGAGCCGAGATCACGCCACTGCACTCCAGCCTGGGCTACAGAGCAAGACTCCATCTCAAAAAAAAAAAAAAAAAAAAAAAAAGAAGAAGAAGAATTAAAAAAGAGAGAGAGAAAGCCCAAATTAGCAAAATAAGAGAATATGGGAACCAATCACAGATACAACAAAGTTGAAATGATTTTGAAATTGCTTGCTGAACCAAGTCAACTAAATTTGAAAACCTGGTTTCCACATTGTCATTCACTATGGCCGTGGACAAGCTAGGGCTGGAAGCTACATCTCAGGGCTTTCTGCCTAGTCATTTCCCTGTGAGTCAACCAGACTTCAGAGTCTCATTTCTGAAACTTTTATTCCAGTACTCTAACCTGGAGCTAAGATGTCTCGGTAGCTTGGTGGAAACGTGGCTCTTCCATAGGAATGAGATGCAGATGATCTGAAGACATATCTTCTGAGCATACCTCTTATAACAAATGCCCACATGCCTCCATCTGACATCAGCTTTGTCTGCCATGCTCAGGCCACCTGGCTGTAGAAATAAAAGATGGGAACGTCCCTGATCCTGAATGTTAAACCTGGAAAATCTCCTCCTGCCGGAGATGTAGCTAGCATTCCATATTTAAACTATCTTTAAAGATTTTAATGTTGATAATACTAACAACAACTGATATTTATTGATTCTTTACTCCTTTGTCCCCTGTCATTGCACCATCGTCATTTGACAGAAGTCAAAGCACAGAGGGGTTAAGTAACTTGCCCAAAGTCACACAGAGGATAACAGAGTTGATATTTGACCCCAAGTAATCTGATTCCAGAGATTATACTTTACCTCCAGTTTTGACTCCAACAGTTTTCATATTATTTTGAGAACTCTGAGAATTATTTTCAGAATTTTATGTGTATATATATATATATATATATATCAGTATATCAGACTGTGTATATAATGGAACCACTACGCCTAGTAAATTTTTTTTTTTTTTTAGAGTCCCAAGAGACATAAGAGAGAAACTATTGGTTATTGGACATTCACCAAGTGTCAGTCATAGTTCTAAGTGCTTGTACATGAATCAGCTCTGTAATCTTAAAACCAAAACCAGAACCAAACAAACCGCTGCCTGCCCCCTGGGGAAGGTGCAGTGATTCTCACTCATGGGATGAGACAAAGGAAGCCCAGAGAGGTTCCATCACTTGCTTGAGATCCTATAGCTAGGTGGCAAATCCAGGGCTCGGAGCCAGCCCATCTGGCCCGTGAGCAGCATTCTTTGCCACCAAGCACACCCCACTGCCAGTCCTTAACCGAGATACTCATTCAGGCCTCACAGCACATGAGTCATTTCCTACCCACTTGCTTTTCTCGTGTTAGCTGGGGAAACTGATGCTGACAAAGTTTAAATATTAGGTTGGTGCAAAAGTAATTGTGGCTTGCCATTTTAATGGCAAAAACCGAATAATTTGCTTAGTGCCATTCAATGATTTGGGGGCTGGCTAGCCAGGGAGCCAAGGCGTGTTACATCTGTTTTCACTTCCCCAGTCCTTAGTGGTGCAGTCTAAGGTTCGCCCTCTGCCACAGATCCTCCTCTCCCTCCTCGTGACAGCTCCTCCTCCTCCTCCACCGCCTCCTCCACCTCCTCCTCCACCTTCTCTCCCTCCTCCTCCACTCCCTCCTCCTTCTCCTCCGCCCCTCCACCCCCGCCCCGGGGCCCTGCCCTGCGGGTCTCACCTGCCGCTCGGCGGGGTCCCGGCGGGGGCCGGACAGCGCCCTCTGGCGGCAGGTGGGCGCCCGCGCAGCGCATGTTAGTAAACCCGCGGCGCCGCTCGCGGATTGGCTGGCGCGGATTCCAGCTGCTTTCCAAGTTGGAGGCGCCTAGTGAGGGTCGGGGGGTCCGGCCCACGCCCTCCCCGCCCAGCCACCTCCCTGTCGACCAATCAGGGCTGGGGCGAGCCAGGCTGCCTTTCGAACTTCGGGGGCTTCTCCTCTTGTCTCCCACTGGTGCTCTGGCTGTGAATCCATCCAGGGGCCAGAATGAAAATCCGATACCAAGGCCGGCAGTAAAGGCCGAGGATGGCTTTTCTTCAAAAGGTAACCCTGGTCCCTTACCTGGGCCCTGGGAGGCGGGCGGGGACCACATCTGGGAAGCGTTCGAGGACACGTGGGGCAGGAGTGGAGGGCACCCATTTGGGTCGTTTTGTGCAGCTCGATTTCATTAAGTGACTGGTGTGAGTTGTGATAAAGACAATTCCGTTTAAGTTTGCAAGCTGCCTCCTGGGCCTGGAGACTGAGACAGAGATCCGCAGACTGCAGTTCAGGCAGCCCGCCCCAGCTCTGAGTCACATAAGGTAACCCAGACCGCCACCTACGAATTTAAAGCTCCTGTAAGTTGCCCTTTCTGGATCTGAAGTGTGATATATGAAAGTTAAAAACGTATCTTACACACACATAGATCTCAAAAACGTATCTTACACCACAACCTACTCACAGATGCAAAGGCAGTGGTCATGGTCTTCCATTGCTTGGGGTCCTGGGACTAGGTTTGAGGTTGAATGTCAGGGTTTCCTTTGCTATAACCTCATTCTGCACCACGTGCTCTCTGTCAGCCAGGCAGCCAATGTGGACTTGGAGGCTGGCATCTGCTGGGCACTGCTCGAGGTACCAGGGACAGAGTGATGAGCAAAACGAGCATGGCTCCTGCCCTCAAAGTCCCTTGAGGCTAAGGGCAGCTTAACGGTGCCCAACCTTGGGGGATGTGGGCTGATGGAGGACTGGGCCCACCACAAAGTACCTTAGGGTGCCCCCAGTCAAATATATCTACTTTTTTTTTTTTTTTTTTTGAGACAGAGTCTCGCTCTGTCACCCAGGCTGGAGTGCAATGGTGCGATCTTGCCTCACTGCAACCTCCACCTCCCAGGTTCAAGCGATTCTCCTGCCTCAGCCTCCTGAGTAGCTGGGATTACAGGTGTGCACCACCGCACCTGGCTAATTTTTGTATTTTTAGTAGGGCGGGGTTTCACTATGTTGGCCAGGCTGATCTCAAACTCCTGACGTCAAGTGATCCGCCCCTGTCGGCCTCCCAAAGTTCTAGGATTACAGGCATGAGTCACTGCACCTGGCCAAATATATCTACTTTCTAGAGGAGCGAAGCTCCCTCAGCCAGCCAATGGCGGAGCTGCAGGTGAATGACATCAGATGGTGTCGACATCCCACCCAGCATCAGGGACTTACACGGGAAGTGCCTGAGCCTCTCTGCTCAGGGGGTTTTCTCTGGTCATAGGAACATGACTGCCACACATGTGGCCAGAGCGCCAGGGAGTGGATGCCCCCTGGATCAACCTGCAACTGATAGTGAAAAATAGTTGCTTGATTAAAAAGTACCAAGCTGCCTCCCCGGCCCCCTGTTCTGAGGGTGTTCTACGTTGTTTCTCCCAGAGGCTCCCAGTAGGGCAGAACTCAGGTGGCCCACAGGGGTTGCTGCTCGTGAATGAGCCCTGTGTTGCCCACCTTACTTTCCCTGTCCCACCTCCCCAGGCACCAGCCGCTTTCGGGGATCAATCTTCCCACCCATGCGAAAGGGTAGTTCAATTATTATCTCCATTTTACAGGTAAGGAAACTGAGGCTGGTAAGGACTAACACTGGAAGAACTGTTGACATGATACAGAAAAACTGGTCTCACTACAATTGTAGAAACATAATTATTTATTTTATTATTATTATTACTATTATTATTATTTGAGGCAAAGTCTGACTCTGTTGCCCAGGCTAGAGTGCAGTGGCGTGATTTCGGCTCGCTGCAGCCTTGACCTCCTGGGCTCTCGTGATTGTCCCTTCTCAGCCTCCCAAGTAACTGGGACTACAGGCAGGCACAACCATGCCTGGCTCATTTTTCTTTTCTTTTCTTTTTTTTTTTTGTATTTTTAGTAGAGATGGGATTTTGCCATGTTGCCCAGGCTGGCCTCAAACTCCTGAACTCATGTGATCTGCCTGCCTCGGCCTCCCAAAGTGCTGCGATTACAGGCATGAGTCACTGTGCCCAGCCAGGAGAAACATAAAATTAAGACTGTGGTGATAGGGAGCTTCCGATTCTACATGAAGAGTGGGAGTAGTCATCTATGAAGAGAGAGCCTTGAAGCTTGGAGGATCCTGAGGCTTCAGCTGGGCAGAGGAAGGAAGACCCTGGCTGCAGAAGCAGACCCTGCCGAAGCACAGCGATGTATGAGTCTGGCGTGTCTGAGGGCATGCTGATTGCTGTTCGCTGAGCATAGAGTACAAGGGGAGTGTGAGGTGGGACAGGCAGGCAGGGATGGATAGGAAAAGTCTATGCCTTACAAAGGTGGTGCTATTTTTCCCCAAGGAGCAGGCGAGTGAAGTGGCCAGATTTGCATTCAAACAAGGACTCTAATATAAGCCAGAGGAATGGATGGGATATATTTCCTTCCCTGAGCCAAGAGAATTCACTCAGTGTCTTTCTGTGCTGTCTGCAACTCCAGTCACCTAGGAAATGACAGCTTTTCATGGGATCAGAGGGAGTGGTGCTGGTCAGAAGGCCCTTCTCCTGTGATTGTCAAGGCTTTCACACCTATCTCTCCTGTGATGTCCCAGTCTCAATGCAGCCTTGTGTAGGTATGTCTACCAGCCAAGCTGACGCCAACCAGCCAAGCTGATGCCCACCTCTGATGCCTGGACTTGTTTAAAATGTGGTGGAGGCTGGGCATGGTGGATCATGCCTATAATTCCAGCACTTTGGAAGGCTGAGGCAGGAGGATGGCTGGAGCCCAGCAGTTTGAGGCCAGCCTGGGCAACAGAGTGAGACACTGTCTCTAAAAAAAAAAAAAAAAAAAAATTAGCCAGGTTTGGTGGTGCACACCCATAGTCCCAGGTACTCGAGAAGCTGAGGCTGGAGGATTGCTTGAGTCCTTGAGTCTAGGAGGTCCCGGCTGCAGTGAGCTGTGATTGCACCATTGCACTCCAGTCTGGGTGAAAGAGTGAAACACTGTCTCAAAAATACTTGCGTAGTTTTTTTTTTTTTTTTTTTTTTAATGTGTAGAAGGAGATGAAGAATTCCCCTGTCCAGAGGCTCTGCCTGGGGGTGTTAGCTGGTGACACATAGTAAACTAAACAGCAGGGCTGGGCAACCTGCTGTGGCCTCCAGCACATGCAGGGCTCTTGTTTCAGCCTAGCCTCTCATTTCCTGTGTTCCTGTAGCCCTGACCACCGGGGGCGAGGTGGAAAAAATTTCCATCTGGACTTCTAAAATGCTTTCCTATTTGACTTAAGGAAAACTTGGGGATGTGAGGGTGTTCTTGCAGCAGATGGGGTTCCGGGAAGAGAGTTGAACTTAGATGAGGGCCACAGGAAGGAAGGGTCTTAATAAGGCTTGGGTGGAATTTAGAATTGCTTATACCATTGGTTCATTCCTCCAAGTAACAGACATTTATTGGGCATCTACTATGTGTCAGGTATAGTTAGGCACTGTAATAACACAGACTTGAGGACCTTCAGGACACAGTCTCTGTTCTCAAGTGACTTGTAGTCTAGTGGTAGGAGATGGCCATGTGTATCAACTCAGTGGCATGGCGCAGGTGCCATGCAGACAGCTGGAGGGTTAAGAAGGTGCTTAAGTGTGGGCCTTTACTTTATCCTGGGTGGAATGTCAAGAAAGCATTCTGAAAGATATGGTGGTGATTTATCTGGGTCTTGAGGATGTGAAGCTGTTCTTAGGGCAGATGGGGTGCCAGATGTTGGGACAAAGGTAGAAGAGGAACGTGAACTTGGCTTGGATCTATTGTGTGTCAGCTGTTGGTCAGAGCCAGATGGTGATGTCCAGTAGGCAATTATGTGTCTGGAGGCAGGGCCTGAAAAACCTGGGAGACACATTAAACGGGTCATTGAGAATGTAATAGAGATGAGAGACGTTTCTGAGGCTGGGTACAGTTAACACAGCATATTAGACTTGGGCATTTGGACTGTGGCTGGCAGTGCTATAGTTGGGATGTGAGTTGCCTACTAAAAAAAAAGAGCACAATGATTTGGGGTCACTATTTACATCTCTGCACAGCAAACACATAATTACGATTGTCTTCCAGGAAGCCTGCTCTGGATTACAGGAAAGTTCCAGTCCCCGAAATCTTGTAGAGCATGACACCCACTTCCTATGAGAAGAAATCGTGACCATGGGATGGATGGAATATTGAGACTATCACTTTCTGATACTTTTAGTGACTGTCTGAGTTCTTTAAAATGTTCAATGTCATACCTCACTTAGCTGGAATCTGAGAGGGGCAATGCTAGGCCTGTGATGGGGTCAGAGAGAGTCCAGTGATGACGCTTTTTTTTTTTTTTTTCCAATGGAGTGAAGCGGTGCGATCTCGGCTCACTGCAACCTCCACCCCTGGGTTCAAGCGATTCTCCTGCCTCAGCCTCCTGAGTAGCTGAGCTTACAGGTGACTGCCACCACACCTGGCTAATTTTTGTATTATTAGTAGAGACGGGGTTTTGCCATGTTGGCCAGGCTGGTCTCGAATGCCTGACCTCAGGTGATCCACCCTCTTTGGCCTCCCAAAGTGCTACGATTATAAATGTGAACCACTGTGCCCGGCCCAGTGATGACCCTTTTGTGCAGCATTTGTTTGAGGCCTCAGGAAATAGTTGTGGAGAAGTCAGGATTCTGGGAGAAGTGGGCAGCTGTGGTCTGGTTAACGGTGACGGGGTGGGGTGAGGAGGTGACGGTATGGGGAAGGACCGGGGGTCTTCAATGTGTCTCACGAAAGGAGATAGCTCAGAAGGGATGCACGCTGGACAGAAGGAGAAGGGGTGGCCTGGAGAAAGGCCACAGCTACACCCTTCCTGGGGAGCTTGAATATCAAGGTGGGTTTTCTCCCGTCGTGAGTGGACACCAAGATCACCTCTCGAAGACCATTCCAGACCCAAGGAGTCAGTCATCTTTTTTGTAGTTTAGATTTATTACAATTTAAAAAGGAATCCCTTAAGTGAATTTGCATGGGAAATGGTTAGAGGAAGATTATTCTGTCCCCTAACGGGAAGACTCCCAAAAATGTTCACGACACAGACTCCCCTTTTCCCAGCAAATCCCTCCTTTGTGTAAAGAGACGTCATCGCTGGAAAGCCCCTCTTGATTGTGCTTTTAGAAATAACTCCTGTTAATCTTCTTTGAGGGGTAGTTGCAAATTCTTCAGAGATTGATTTTTTTTTTTAAACACAAAGGGAAAGAAATAGAGTGTCATTTTTATCAAAGAAGTTTAAATTTCTAACTGGCAAATTAGGTACAACTCCACCATCTGCCATTTAGTCGCTTGTGCCTCACTACTGAGGAGATGGTTATTTCACCTGATGAAGTACTGTATTTATAATCTCAAACGTTATGACTGAAAGGATGAGGATGCTTTAAGCCCTGTCATCAGAAACTAGCATAACAGAGAGAGAGAGAGAGAGAGAGAGAGAGAGAGAGAGAGAGTGTGTGTGTGTGTGTGTGTTGGGGAGGAGGGGGCCGTTGACTGCTGCTGAAAAGAATCACTCCAGCAGCCTTGGCTCCTCAGTCCCCTGGCCAACCCAGGAAGAGCAGGACCACCTCTCAGCATCCCCCAATACAGTCTGGGGTTGTGTCTTTGCTCCCCTCTCTGCTGTTGGCCTCATGGCTGACCCGGTGGCCAGAAACACTGCCAAGCCCTGACACTGCAGAAAGCCAAGGACTGTGGCTCCAAATCAAGCTGAAATGAATAGCTTTTGTTCCAAAACAATTCTGTGAGCCAAGAAAGTGTCCATGCAGATAAAGCTTGCAGTCAGTCTTGCACAAGGAGCCCCAGTCGTGTTTTGCATGCTGTCTGAGTGGCTGGCGCTGTGCCCAGAATGCTGAGTGGTAAGGCCATCCTCAGAGCCTTCCCTGTGCACCTGATCTTGGCCCATTTCTTGAGATTGTGGTTCAGCTGCAAATGCTTGTTTAGCAACAGAAATTGAAATAGGAAATCCCTTTCCTTAGTATTGGCATAAGACATTGTTCCATACTCTTTCCCTCCTTGGGAAGATTGGAGCCTTCTAGCTTCAGGAGCAGGCTGGCTGAGAGGGAGGGGCAATTAGGATTTTTCTGATTCAGCTCTCTTCTGATATACCCAGGTTAGTCTACACCTCCTTCCGGTCTACCTGGCCATATCATGGGCTCCTTCCCAAGTTCACTTTCTCTAGGAAGCATTCATTGACCATCTGTCTTAGTCCATTTTCTGTTGCTATAACAGAATGTTTAAGATGGACTAATTTAAAAAGAAAAGAAGCTTATTTGGCTCACGGTTATGGAGGCTGGGAAGACCAAGGGCATGGTGACAGCTTCTGGTAAGAATTTCTTCTTCTTCTTTTTTTTTTTTTTTTTTTGAGACGGAGCCTCGCTCTGTCACCCAGGTGTGCAGGGGCCCTATTTCGGCTCACTGCAAGCTCCGCCTACCGGGTTCATGCCATTGTCCTGCCTCAGCCTCCCTAGTAGCTGGGACTACAGGCGCCCACCACCATGCCTGGCTAATTTTTTGTATTTTTAGTAGAGATGGGGTTTCACCGTGTTAGCCAGGATGGTCTCGACCTCCTGACCTCATGATCCACCCGCCTCGGCCTCCCAAAGTGCTGGGATTACAGGTGTGAGCCACTGCGCCCGGCCCCTGGTAAGGGATTCCATACTGCGTTATAATACGGCAGAAATGTGGAAGGGCAAGTGAGTGCATGCCAAAGAGACCTCAGGGCACTAACTCAGTTCCTTGGAAACGATCTCACTCGCAAACAGCCTTAATCCATTTATGGGGCTCTACCCTTATTACCTAATTCCCTTTCAAAAGGCCCCACCTCTCAATACTATTACATTAGTGACTAAGTTTCCAACACATGGACTTTTCGGGGACACACTCAAACCCAAAGACGCAGCCTGTGATCACAGTCCCTTTTCAGCTCCTGTGCAGTTAGGATCTGTATGATTCACATGAGACACACTTTTATTCTATGCTGTGCATTGATCATCTCTGTCTGTATACTTTATCACCCCAGCTCCCAGAGGACAACGAGTATGCTGTTTATTTGTAGCAGTCATACCACTGGATCCATAAAAAGTATTCAGTTAAATCTCTCTGTTTGCATTAGGTTGTCTAGCTGAGTTTTTCTTATGTGTCTTTGCTGACTGGTCCCTAGAAGGCATATTGTGACAACGATAACTTCTATCACTACCACTCTCACCCTATTGTCACTGTTCCTATATTGCCCGTAGGGATTATGCAACGGTTTCACACTCATTATTTTCATTTGATCCCAACCACCCGTTTAAATAGATAGGGCACATATTAGATGTTTTTTCCCCTAGTGGATGAAAATACTAAGGTTCAGAGAGGTCAATTAACTGGCCCAGTGTCACACAGCTGACATGATCTATTTTTCAGTTTCACTGAGGCTAGAAAAACCAGTGATCTCATTCAGAGGACGGCTACGTGCATATAGGTTAAAAGGACGTTGTGAACTGAGGGCTCATACAGTGCTGCATAGAATTATGATTAATGGCAGAAAAATAGCTACTGCAAGATTGAAACAGTTCAGTGAAGACAAAGCAGTATGTATGGATGGCTTTGGATTTTACTGATAGGAGCCAAAGAGTTGATTGCATTTGAGGGGCCCTCCAGGTGCAGATGTGTAGCAGGCAGCGGGAGGTGACTCTGAGGAGGGTGGCAAGGACAGTAAATGGGTGAGGCATGACCTTCATTCTTACTGTAGGTCTCCTGTATACCCTGATATTTCCTGTCTCCATTCCTTTGCTTCTCTTGTACCCTCATCTTGGGATGCCTCTCCTCACACCAGAGCTTGAGGCTGTATTTCCAGTTGTCTCCTACACATTTCTGTGTACGTGTTCCAGAGCACGGCACAAACAAGTTTTTCTCTTTCAAAACAGGCTGCTTTCTTTTGTGTTTCCTATTTTAGATACTGACTACCACTATTGGCTTGGCAGAGAGGTAGGAAATCTTGGAATCATGTTCTGTTGCCTTCACCAAATTGTATACATTATCAACTAAGTTTCAAGCACACAAACTTTTGCGGGTCACATTCAAACCACAGGACCATCCCATGATTGCTGTCCCTTTTGAGCTCCTGTGCAATTAGGATTGCAGTGTCTAAGTACACGAGACTCACCTAAAGTGATTCTAGTGACCATATTCTCTTACTTTTCCTCATTGCCTCTGCCTGAACTGTGCTCTCTCCTGCATGATTATTTCCCGCTGATACAGAAAGGTTTACTCCTCCTTTTTCTCTGCTTGGCCATACCATAGGTTCCCTTCCAAGTTCACTTCCTCTAGGAAGTATTTCTTTTTTTTTTTTTTTTTTTTTTTTTTTTTTTTTTTTTTTTTGAGACAGAGTCTCGCTCTGCCGCCCAGGCTGGAGTGCAGTGGCCGGATCTCAGCTCACTGCAAGCTCCGCCTCCCGGGTTCACGCCATTCTCCTGCCTCAGCCTCCCGAGTAGCTGGGACTACAGGCGCCCGTCACGTCGCCCGGCTAGTTTTTTGTATTTTTTAGTAGAGACGGGGTTTCACCGTGTTAGCCAGGATGGTCTCGATCTCCTGACCTTGTGATCCGCCCATCTCGGCCTCCCAAAGTGCTGGGATTACAGGCTTGAGCCACCGCGCCCGGCCGGAAGTATTTCTTGATCATCTGTCTTAGTCCATTTTCTGTTGCTCTAACAGAATATCTGAGACTGGGTAATTTACGAAGAAAAGAAGCTTATTTGGCTCACAATTATGGAGGCTGGGAAGTCCAAGGGCATGGTTATAACCAGCTCATTGGTCTTTCATCTCTGCATGCCCTCCTTTTTTGCATCTATAATTTTGCACATCTAAAACCATCTATAATTTTGTAAAACAAGGCAAACTCTGCTGCTCCTCCATGAGAGCTTCCATTTGTCTATGAATGGCATTGAAGACCTGTTGTGTCCTGGATCTATTTGCTCTCCACTGCAGACTATGCAGTTTTACCCTTTCATGCCTTTGCATGTGCTTGTTCCTCAGTCTGAAATGCTCCTTTTCTCTGGAGCAGAAACAACAACTTCTTGCCAAATAGCCCATGTTCTCTGAGTTAGAATGAATGGGCCATGAGCAGAAGTGTTGTGTGGGTTTTCAGGCCGAAGCCTTGAAGGGCAAGTACTAATTCTCCATGTTTTTCTCTCTTCCCCTGCACACTGATGGAGCACATGTGATGGAATGAAAAACTCTAAATGGTAGCAGCCTAGAGAGCTGAGTCAAGATATCAAGGGAGGGCCCTGGACGCTGCCCAACTTGATTTAGCATTTTCTTTTCTTTTTTTCTTTTCTTTTTTTTTTTTTTGAGACAGAGTCTTGCTCTGTCGCCCAGGCTAGAGTGCAGTGGCACAATCTCGGCTCACTACAAGCTCCGCCTCCCGGGTTCACGCCATTCTCCTGCCTTAGCCTCCTGAGTAGCTGGGACTACAGGTGCCTGCCACCACGCCCGGCTAAGTTTTTGCATTTTTAGTAGAGACGGGGTTTCACCGTGTTAGCCAGGATGGTCTCGATCTCCTGACCTCATGATCCACCTGCCTCGGCCTCCCAAAGTGCTGGGATTAAAGGCGTGAGCCATCGCGCCTGACCGACTTATCATTTTCTTAAGAGAGAGAAACCCTTGTTGGGTTAAACCTGTGTTACCACAGCATAATCTAAATTATCCTGAGTAATACATTCTTATTTTCTGCCAGTTAAAAATCTTTATCTTTTAAGTATCAGCTTAAATACTCTTTCTTTAAAAGCCTTCCAGAACCAACCCACCCCTAGCCAGAACTGATATCTTTTCTTTATGCTTTCACAGCCTGTGTAACTTACATCTATTTGACACTTAATGCCTAGTATTGTGGTTGGTCATGTAGAATTAGTGACACAATGAGTAAGAGTATGAATTCCAAAGCCAGACTGACTGGTTCACATATCAGCTCTGTCATTTACCAGCAGTAGGACTTTCAATGAGTTACTTAGACTTCCAGAACTTGGGTTCACATTTGTCCTTCCAGAACCTACCAGAGTGTCTGACACAATAATTATATTAAATATGCCAGTAATGATGTTAAACAATACCTCCTTCTTTTTTGTCTTGCAGGTTGAACCATCAGTATAAAACATGCAGAACCAAAGATGGCGATCAAAATCCAAAGCCAGAGGGTCCTGGAAATCAGAGGGTCTTACAGCATAACAGGTAGTACAGGCCGTGGCTCAGGCTAGGCATGGGACAGACTGCAGTTCTCTCCTACAAATCAATCTAGACTGGATGGACAGAACTCTGAGGGAGGAAAGAAAAATGAATCTGATGTTACTTCTTGAGACCACATTTTCTGAAGTCACCATTTTTATGTATCTATCAACTCATCGTTTTTATGTATATATCAATATGACTTTATGATCTTATTTTTTCCTACTAATGGGATGAATTACCTTGATTGATTTTAGAATATTAAATCACTTTTGTATTCCCGGAATAAATCCTAGATAGATGCTTGATTTTTTCTAATTCCTTAGCAAAAATGCTAATATTTTATTGAGCATTTTGCATCTATATTCACAAGTGAGAATTTTTTTCCTCTCCTGACACCAACCAATTCTCTAACACAAACTGAGTGTCCTACAATTCAATTCAATTCTGACACTAACTACCCAGAGTTAGCATTAGCCTCCACAGATTGAAGGCCTCAGTCCCACAGACTGTCCTAATCAGACCCCAGTTGCAAGTCCCGGGCCACCCACACTTCTGGGCAACTGGTTATAATTTGGGGGTTCTTATGACCACCTCCCACAGGCTTGACAATTTGCTAGAATGATTAGTGGAATGCAAGAAAGTGCTTAATTAATATTACTGGTTTATTACAAAGGATACAATTCAGGAAGAGCCAAATGGAAGCGATGCATGGAGCAAGGCAAGGGAGAATGAGCCCAGAGCTTTCCTGCCCTCTTCGGGCACGCCACTCTCCCAGCATTTTGCTGTGCACCAACCTGGAAGCTCTCTGAACCCATCATTTAGAGGTTTTAATGGAAGTTTCATTACATAGGCATGATTTTTTTTTTTTTTTTTTTGAGACGGAGTCTTACTCTGTTACCCAGGCTGGAGTGCAGTGGCACCATCTCGGCTCACTGCAACCTCCACCTCCTGGATTCAAGCAATTCTCCTGCCTCAGCCTCCCGAGTAGTTGAGACTACAGGTGGACACCACCATGCCCAGCTAATTTTTGCATTTTTAGTAGACATGGGGTTTCACCATGTTGGCCAGGCTGGTCTTGAATTCCTGACCTCAAGTGATCCGCCTGCCTTGGCTTCCCGAAGTGCTGGGATGACAGGTGTGAGCCCTACATAGCCATGATTGATTGAATCATTGAACATTGGTGATTACTTCAATCTCCAGCCCTTTGTCCCTCTCCCCTCCCCAGAAGTCAGTGGGTGGGGATAAAAGTTCCAACCCTCTAATCATGCCTAGTTCTCCTTTTTTTTTTTTTTTGAATTATTTATTCTTCTTGGCATGCAAAATAAGAGCTATTGTCTAGGTCTTTCTGGTGACCCCTTCATCCCAAACTACCTAGAAGCCTCTAGCCACTAGTCATTTCATTAGTATACAAAAGACACTCTTGCCTCTGTGGAGATTTCAGGAGTTTTGGGAGCCATGTGCAAGGAACCAGGAACAAAACCCAAATATTTATTTTTTCTCATTCCACAATGATTGACGTTGGTCTGTAATTTTTTCTTCTTGTAATATCCTAGTCCAGTTTTTCTATCAAGGTTATGGCCACGTGAAAGGAGTTGGGAAGTACATTCTGTTTTTCTATTCTTTGGTAGAGTTTGTGCAAGTTTATGCAAGATTGGTATTATTCTTTTTTTTTTTAGAGACAGGGTGTCACTCTGTCACCCAGACTGGAGTGGCAGTGATGCCATCACAGCTCATTCACTATAACCTTGAACTCCTGGGCTCAAGCAATCCTCCCACCTAAGCCTCCTAAATACCTGGGACTACAGGTGCATGCTGCCATGCCCTGCTAATTTTTAAATTTTTTGTAGAGGCGGTGCCTCACTATACTGTCCAGGTTGCTCTTGAACTCCTAGACTCAAGTGATTCTCCTACCTCAGCCTCCCAAAGTGCTGGGAGTATAGGTGTGAGCCACCACGTGCAGCCCATGATATTATTCTTTAAATATTTGGAAGAATTAACTGATGAAGTCATCTCGGGTTTGGAATTTTCTTTGTGAGAAGCTCTTGAATAGATTCCATTTTATTTATTAGATATTGGCTATTCAGATTTTATTTTTTTATGTGGGCTTTGGAAAGTTGTATTTTTCAAGGAATTTGTCTAGTCTATCCAAGTCGTCAATATTTGGGTGTGAAGATAATAATATTCTCTTATCTTTGTTATATTTGTGGGATCTGTACTGATACTCCTTTCTAATATTGAAAATTTATCTTTCTTGTTTCTGTTGATCAGTATTGTTTGGAGTCTATCAATATAAACAATATTTTCAAATAACCAACTTTTGATTTGGTTGATTTTTCTCCATTGTATATGTGTTTTCTATTTCTTTTCTTTCTTTCCTTTTTTTTTTTTTTTTTTTTTTGAGACGGAGTCTTGTTCTGTCGCCCAGGCTGGAGTGCAGTGGCATGATCTCGGCTCACTGCAAGCTCTGCCTCCCGGGTTCACGCCGTTCTCCAGCCTCAGCCTCCTGAGTAGCTGGGATTACAGGCGCCCGCGGATTACAGGCGCCCGCCACCATGCCTAGCTAATTTTTTTGTACTTTTAGTAGAGACGGGGTTTCACCGTGTTAGCCAGGATGGTCTCGATCTCCTGACCTCGTGATCGGCCCGCCTCAGCTTCCCAAAGTGCTGGGGTTATAGGCGTTGAGCCACTGCACCCGGCAGATTTGTTTTCTATTACACTGATTTATAATCTTTCTTACTTACTTCTATTTTCCTTAGATATAACTGACTGTTCTTTTGTTCTTAAACTAAAAAAATAAATCATTGACTTTCAGCCTTTGCATTTTTCTAATATATACATTTTTAAGGTTACAAATAGCTCTCTAGTCCCTACATTAGCTGCATCCTATGAGTTTTTATAAGTTATGTCTTTTATGGGGTCACATTCAGTTCAAAATATTTGCTAATATCTGTCTGGATTTCTTCTTTAATCTATGAGTTATTTAGAAATTTCCAGGCAGTGGATATTATCTTTTTATTATTGAGTTCTGACTTAATTTTATTCTGGTCAAACAACATTCTCTGAATGATTTCAATGTTTTGAAATTTGTTGAGGCTTTCTTTATTGCCCATCAAAATTGATATGAAACATATCAATTTTGATATGTTTCATGTACACTTAAAAAGTAAATTCACACATGCCTATAATCCCAGCTACTTGGGAGGCTGAGGCAGGAGAATTGCTTGAACCTGAGAGGTGGAGGTTGCAGTGAGCCAATATTGCACCATTGCACTCCAGCCTGGGCAACAAAAGCAACTACTCCATCTTAAAAAATAAATAAATAAATAAACAAACAAATAAAAAAAATAAAATTCTATCATTATGGGTACAGAATTTGATATATATATAACGACTAAGTCAAGTTTGTTAGTTGTGTCATTTAAATCTTCTAGATCCTTACTGCTCTGTTTTCTTGTTTTATAAGTTACCGAGAAATATATGTTACAGTCTTCCACTATGATTGTGGATTTGTCGCTTTCTTCTTTGAGTTGCTTAGTTTTTGCTTTATGTATTCTGAAGTTATAAGTACGTATAGATTTGTGACTTCATATCTACTAGTTGGATTGACCCATTATAATATGTACCTTTTAATTTGTAGTAATGCTTTTTACTTCAAAATCTTACTTCATACTGCTATAGATATACCTGGTTTCTTTTGTTAGACTTTTATAGTCTATCTTTCCTTTTCCTTTATCTTTAATCATCTATCTCCATGTATTTAAAGTGTCTCTCTTAGAAGTTACATATAGTTAGGTTTTATGTTTTTTATCCAGTATGATAATCTTAGTTTGTTTTTTTTTTTTAGATGGAGTCTCACTCTGTCGCCCAGGCTGGAGTACAGTGGCGCGATCTTGGTTCACTGCAACATCTGACTCCCTGGTTCAGGTGATTCTCCTGCCTCAGCCTCCCGAGTAACTGGGATTACAGGCACGCACCACCACGCCCAGCTAATTTTTGTATTTTTAGTAGAGATGAGGTTTCACCGTGTTGGCTAGGATGGTCTTGATGTCCTGACTTTGTGATCTGCCCACCTGGGCCTCCCAAAGTGCTGGGATTATAGACATGAGCCACTGCACCTGGCCAATCTTAGTCTTTTATTTGGACTATTTTGTCTATTTACATAATAGTAAAGTAATTATTGATATAAAGTTGGGTTTATTCTTACTATTTGTTTTCTGCTTGACCCATCTATTTTCTGTTGTTTTTCTTCTTTCCTGCATTCTTTTGGATTAATAAAGTATCTTCTATCATCCTACTCTCTACCTCAAACTTGTTAGTTATACACTTTTGTTACGTATTCTTTTTCTTTAGCTGTTATCCTAAAGATTAAACAACATGCAATCTTGACTTATTTCTGTGTAATACAAATTATTACTTTTACCAGTTCCCAAAACATTTAAAACTTTAGGAAACTTTAGTTTTATTTATCCCCTTCCTCATTTTGTGTTGTTGTTATACATGTTTAGTTCTACACATATATTTAAATTCCATAAGAAATTATAACTATTGGGTTGGCAATAAATATTCATTCATAATTACCTATATATTCATCTATTCTGGTATTTTTTCTCTTTTTTGAGAGACAGGGTCTTGCTCTGTCACCAAGGCTGTACTGGTGTTGTAGCACAATCATGGCTCATTGCAGCCTCAACCTCCTGGGCTCAAGCGGTCTTCCCGCCTTGGCCACCTGAGTAGCAGGAACTACAGACATGTGCCATTATGCCTGGCTAATTTTTAAATTTTTGTAGAGGTGAGGTCTCACTGTGTTGCCCAGGCTGGTCTCAAACTCCTGGGTGCAAGCAATCCTCCCACTTTGGCATCCCAAAGTTCTCGGATTATAGGTACTCCTGGCGCATATATATATACACATTTTAATTGAAATATACATATACACATTTTAATTGAAATATGGTATTCACTCAGAAAACATGTACAGATCAATACATTTTCACAAACAGAATGTGGTACATATATTTTAAAACATTAAATTCTGTTTAAAGAAGCAAAATTTTGTATTTTAGGAACACATTCCTTACTGTTCAAACAGATGGTTTCCTGAGGAAATGTGTGTGACTTCACACTGTGGGGCTGTCTTTGTCAGCCCTCCCAGATTGCCCCATCTGTGACTTGGTTTTTTTTCTCCTTGTCAAGGTGTCCTCCTCAATTCAATTCACCTCTGCTTCAGGCCAACCGAGACAGTGTCCTTTTGTCAACCTTCTGGCTTCCTTTGCCCTGAGGGATGGAAGCCTTTCTCCACAAACCCCATCAGCTTCTCTTTCTGCATGTTGCAGATCTGGAGACCTGCTGTCATTTGTGGCTGCTCTGAGACATGGCCTGGTCATGGGGACAGAGCCCCCCTTTGACTGCACCATTTGTTAGCTGTGCTTTAACCTCCTGTGGAGATTACAGCTGGAAAGGCTGGAGACACTGATAACTGATTCAGCAACAAGAGCTTGAACTGTATGGGAGGAAAGACTGAATATTACAATTTTAGCAGTCATTACTGGGGAAGCTGGGCAGGAGGATCATTTGAGCCCAGGAGTTCGTGACAGCCTGGGTAACAGCAAGACCCTGTCTTATTAAATTTTAATAATAATAAACTGAATTATGGACAAAATGAAGTTAACAAATTTTTTTTAGCAGTTACCATTCCTTAAGCACCTACTGTCAGGTGCTCTGCCAGAAACTTCTATAGAGCATCTCATGAATACTCAAAACAATTCTGTGAAGAAAATATCATTACTATCTGATATGGTTTGGCTGTGTTCCCACCCAAATCTCATCTTGAATTGTCGTTCCCATAATCCTCACATGTCATGGGAGGGACCCAGTGGGAGGTAATTTAGTCATGGGGGTGGTTACCCTCACGCTGTTCTCGTGATAATGGGTGAGTTCTCATGAGATCTGATGGTTTTATATGGGACTTTTCTCCTTTTGCTCGACACTTCTCCTTCCTGCTGCCATGTGAAGAAGGATGTGTTTGCTTCCATTTCCACCATGATTGTAAGTTTCCTGAGACCTCACAAGCCATGTTGAACTGTGAGACAATTAAACCTCTTTCCTTTATAAATTACGCAGTCTTGGGTATGTCTTTATTAGCAGTGTGAGAATCGATTAATACACTATCCAACTTCAAATAAGGAAGTGGAAGCTCAGGGAAGCAATTTGCCTAAGGTCACGCATCTAGTAAGTGCAGAGAGTGTTTGGATCAGATTTAATTCATGCTCTTTGCTCTAGGTCCAGTCACGTTTTCTATGCCTATCTCAGCTGCTGACACGTGACTCAGTTGCTCCCATTTTCTTTGGAAAAGCAGGAGCTGGAAAGGACCTTAGAGGTCATCCACAACAATCATCTCATTTCACTGCTGAGGAAACTGAGACTTGGACCAGGTCAGTGGTTGTCATTCACACCCACATGCCATCCATACCCACATGCCAGTCACTCCAAACTATACACATTTCTCCAAAGGCATCTGGATGTTCCCACCTCTCTGCTTTTGCTAACTATTTTCCCTCTGCTGGAAGTCCCCTTTCTCCTCATTTCACACTGTTAATGATCTTTTCAGCTTTCAAGGTTCACTCCAAGCATCATTTCTCTCATCTTCTCCTGAGTATCTGCAGGCTACACTCAGCAATTTCTACCGTGCAGAGGAGAGTTACCACAGCACGCCTGAGACTGCTATCCTTAGAAAGGCCTGCTTTCAAGGTTGGCCCTTCCAAGGCTGGCATGTAGGAGCTTGGGTTTCAGGAGAGTTCCCATGATTCCCTGATAAGAGTGGCTCACTGTGCCTGGACTGTTGGTGCAAACAGTGTGGCTTATGTGAAACACCTGCTTTCCTTCTGGGAGTCTGGAATCTTGGTGCATGCTAGGCAGAGGTTGTCTACATGGCCAGCCCCCAGCAAAATATTTGGGTACTGAGTCTCTAATGAGCTTCCCTGATAATAGACAACATTTCACACTTGTCACAGTGCATTGCTGGAGGAATTAAACGTGTCCTGTGTGATTCCACTGAGAGAGGCTCTTGGAAGCTTGCCCCTGGTGGCTTCCAGACTTTGCCCCCGTGTGCCTTTTCTCTTTGCTAATTTTGCTTTATATCCTTTCATGGTAATAAATTACAGCCATGTTGATGGCTATACTTTGAGTTCTGTGAGTCCTCCAAACAAATTGCTGAACCTGGGAGTCTTGAGTGGTCTTAGGGATCCCCAGTGCACCTGCCGTATGTTCTGCCATATGCTTGAATGTAGATTTCCTGCATGAACACTCAAATACTGCAATGTTTTGGTTTACGAATCACTCACACACACTGTTGAAAAGCAAGTATGTCTCACTCTTCTTTTCTTTTTATTTCAATAGGTTTTGGGGGAACAGGTGGTGTTTTCTTACATGGATAAGTTCTTTAGTGGTGATTTCTGAATTTTGGTGCATCCATCACCCGAGCTGTGTACACTGTACCCCATGTGTGGTCTTTCATCCCTCACGCCCCTCCCACCCTTCCCCCAGAATCCTGAGTCCGTCGTATCAATTTTATGCCTTTGCATCCTCATAGCTTAGCCACTTATTTTATTTATTTATTTATTTATTTATTTATTTATGAGACGGAATCTCACTCTGTCACCCAGCCTGGAGTGTAGTGGTGCGATCTCAGCCCACTGCAACCTCTGCTGCCTGAGTTCAAGCAATTCTCCTGCCTCAGCCTCCCAAGTAGCTAGTATTACAGGTGCCTGCCACCACCCCAGGCTAATTTTTGTATTTTCAGTAGAGATGGGGTTTCACCATCTTGGCCAGGCTGGTCTTGAACTCCTGAACTCGTGATCCACCCACCTCGGCCTCCCAAAGTGCTGGGATTACAGGCGTGAGCCACTGTGCCCGCCCTGCTTTGCCACTTATAAATGAGAACATACGATGTTTGTTTTTCAATTCCTGAGTTACTTCACTTAGAATAATGTCTCCAATTCCATCCAGGTTGCTGTGAATGCCATGATTTTTTTCCTTTTTATGGTTGAGTAGTATTCCATGGCATATACACACCACATTTTCTTTATCCACTCGATGACAGGTGGGCATTTGGGCTGGTTGCATATTTTTGCAATTGTGAATTGTGCTGCTATAAACGTGTGTGCAAGTGTCTTTTTTGCATAATGGCTTCTTTTCCTCTGGGTAGATACCCAGGAGTGCGATTGCTGGATCAAATGGAAGATTAGTTCTTTCAGGAATCCCTACACTGTTTTCCATAGTGGTTATATCTTACTCTTCTTTGTCATTCATGAGTTAGCATAAAATTCAATTCTATCACCCACCAGGGGGTTTTTTCAGGGGACTCATCTAAGTATTTAGGTTCACAAGACCTCCATAAACCACCCTTGTCACTCATCTGCTAAGACAGGAAACACAGATGCCCAGCAGGACAGACAGGGGCATTCCTTTTCTAGGGGAGTCCTTGCAGTGGTCCATATAGCTATCTTTTCTCCAGGTGACTGCTCAGCTATGAGGAGATGAGATACACATCAGGTGGCTGTGGAAATCAGCCTCGCTTAAAAGCCTCATTCCTCACAGGAGCCAATATTTCTTATAACCACTACATGGGCATTTCTTTCAGGGTCCCTGTAGTTATAAGAGTTGCCATTATCAGGAAAGCCCAAAACTGTGGCTTCCTGTTAGAGGTTATAGGCCTCCCAGCCAGATGCAGTTGACCAGTCAGGGGTCACTTTTCTCTTAGGCAGTATGTCCAACAAGAAATTGACATACCACCTTAATAGGTTACCAAGGGAACAGCAAGAGTTTTGGTAGCCAGCTTCCAAGATGGCTCCCAATCATCCCTGCACCTGTTTTCATGCCTTCTCACACTGAGTAGGGTCCACTTATGTAATCACTAGGTTATCGGGGAAATAATGGTGTGTGACTTCTGAGGTTAGGCCATCAAAGATATTATGGCTTCCGTCTTACAGGTGACTCGGCCTCTCAAAGTGCTGGGATTACAGCACTTTTAAATCACTTATTCCAGGGGAAGTCAGCTGCCATGTTGTGAGGACACTCAAGCAATCCTATGAAGAGGCCTGTGTGATGAGGAACTGAAGCCTCCTGCCAACAGCCATGTGAGGGCACCATCTTGGAAGCAGATCCTCCAACTCTACCCAAGCCTTCAGATGAATATAGCCCTGACGGACACCTTCACTACAGTCTCATCAGAGAACGCTAGCCAGCACTACCTAGTTAAGATGCTGCCAAATGCCGGACCCACAGAAACTGTGAGATAATAAATACTTGTTGTGTTAAGCCACTACGTTTTGTGGAAATTTGCTACTCAGCAATAACTAACACAAGAGTTAGCTGAAGGTCACGTTCTTGTTGAGTAGTGGAAAGAGTTTTGTTAACCTTTTACCCACTGTGGTTCACTTGATAAATGGTAGACGAATAGAGTGAAAATGAGCACAAAAGTGCCTAAGAAAATTTTCTTCTTTATTGGATGACGAAAGGGTCTGGAACTAAACTAATGTAAAACTAGGAAAGGATGATGGGTATAATCAGAATGACATAGAAGCAATGAAAATGAATGAGCTGGCCGGGCGCGGTGGCTCAAGCCTGTAATCCCAGCACTTTGGGAGGCCGAGACGGGTGGATCACGAGGTCAGGAGATCGAGACCATCCTGGCTAACACGGTGAAACCCCGTCTCTACTAAAAAATACAAAAAACTAGCCGGGCGAGGTGGCGAGCGCCTGTAGTCCCAGCTACTCCGGAGGCTGAGGCAGGAGAATGGCGTAAACCGGGAGGCGGAGCTTGCAGTGAGCTGAGATCCGGCCACTGCACTCCAGCCCGGGCTAGAGCAAGACTCCGTCTCAAAAAAAAAAAAAAAAAAAAAAAAAAAAAAAGAAAATGAATGAGCTAAACACCACTACATATATTAATATTAGCTGCATAATGTTGAGTAAAAAAGCTAGTCCCAGAAGACAAAATACAGTAAGACACCCTTTTGATAAAGTTTTAAAAAAGTAAAAGTAACCAATGTATTGTTTAGATATAAATGGCTGTGACAAAACAAAAAACTCCAAAGGCAAGAGCATAATCTTTACAAAGTTTATCATAGTGGTCACCCCTGTAGACAGGGAAGCAGGAGGATTGGTCAGACAGGAGCATGTTGTAACTATAAGTTATTGGTCATGTTGGTTCATGAAATATTCCTAATACTATTAAATAAATCTAAATAGAATAAAATAAATAGAAAGGGCCATGCATGGAACAAAGATGTTTGTGTACCAGGGACTGAGAATTATGACTAACCCCAATTCAATAAGCCTGAGGTCCAATAAAAAGGGTGGTAGTGATGGGGGTTAGTCTAAGGCCTGAAGAAAGGGAGGGATGTTAACACTTTAAATACTGACAGTCAAATATGAAGCAGAGACAGGTGGTCAGTGGGATGGAGACCGCTATAAACAAAATGTATGTTTTTTGCTATTTTGGAGTAAAAGGTAGCACAATTTCAGGACACTTTATTTATTTATTTATTTAGTTAGTTAGTTAGTTAGTTAGTTTTGAGACAGTATCTCGCTCTGTCGCCCAGGCTGGAGTGCAGTGGTGTGATCTCGGCTCACTGCAACCTCCACCTTCAGAGTTCAAACGATTCTCTTGCCTCATCCTCCTGAGTAGCTGGGGTTACAGGTGCATGCCACCATGCCCAGCTAATTTTTGTATTTTTAGTAGAGACAGGGTTTCACCATGTTGGCCAGACTAGTCTTGAACTCCCGACCATCTCCTTGTTCTGATTCCAAGCTCACTGTATGTTTCAATACAATATAAGTATCTAGTCTCCCATGTAGATCTTCCTACCAGAAAGAAACACGCTGTTGGCAAATACAATGATCCAGTCTGACGGATAATTATATTATTTCACTAGAAAGGAATTCACTCACTTTCCAGGTTTATACAACAACTTCTTTTAGTTTGGTTAGCATGTGTCGTCTGGATCCTGCTTACCTCTGTGTCAACTAATGGAACCAGCTTTTGGGCCCTACAGTGAAGCATAGGACACTGGAAGAAGACAGTCCAAGGCATTGTTACCCAGTCATCCCCAGTCAGGTCATGTTTGAAACTCCAACAGTTTAATAATACACTAGTAAGTCAATTTGTAGCTCTACTTGAAGAAGGTTTGTGCCAAACAAGATAGTTTCAGTAATGAAACTATGTTGAATGATGTTCAAAACAATTGTTCTAAATTTTACTCTATAATGTCAGAGCAAGGTTCCAATGAATATCAATGCAAATATACAACACATTTAAATGGTTTTTACTTACATTCTATTTATACAGTTAGAAAATATTGATCATGTCTTCTTAAAATAGGTCCATCTAGGAGACCGGTGAACAAATTTCTAGGTTTGTCATTAAGAATCCCTGAATCTACTGAATTTTAGAATTTCCTTGACACAATTCACATTTTTCCAAATAATTATTTCCAGTTTTATAAATAACCGTATATTGATAGTGTTTGCTCAATAATATTGAGATGTTATTTACTGTTCATGATGTATGCAGGAGGAAGGCCAAGGCCAGGTTTTGTTCATTTCCTTTTCCAGGTGTTACATGGCTTGTGGCACTTCGCTAATTAGGAATCATTTTTTTGAACATTCATAAAATGGAAACTATCCTTACCGAAATCCAGTCAGATGATTTCAAAAAAGTAGATCTGAAATGCCTTTTGAGAGCCGAGAGTGCCTTCTGAGCAGTCCTGTGCCCAGGTCAATGATTTATGTCAGCATTTTGCAAAATGTGTTCTGGGAAAAACCACATGGGAGGGATATTAATAGAGTGTTACTTTAAAGTTACTGTGGTCAAAATGCTACAGAAACACCAGACTAAACAAAGTTAAGCAAGTTCATTACTGTAGGCCTTTTCTGAGCGATCTAATATTCTATTAACTGTGTTAAGAGAATGGCAGATAACAAACTTCCTTCTTTCTTTCTCATTTTCTCCTCAGGAACACATCATGGTAAATGCTTCTTTATAGGGACTATTTCCCAACACAGTCTCATACAAGTGTCAGAGAAGGTATATCAGTTTCACACATGAATAGTTTCCATTTTATGAATGGATAGTTTCTGTTTTATGAACGTTCAAGAAAATGATTCATAATCAGTGAAGTGCCACAAGCCATATAACTCCTGGAAATGGAAATGAACAAAACCGGGCCTTGGCCTTCCTCCACCATACATCATGAACAGTAAATAACATGTCGAAATTATTGAGCAACTAACACCCATGGTAAGTGGCTGCCCTGGTACAGAATCCAGGCCAGTATTCTCAAACTAGTAGTCTACACTCATGAGTCCCATTTCTCCTTGGTAAGTTTTTTTTTTTTCCCCTAAGACAGGGCCTCATTCTGTCGCCCACGCTAGAGTGCAGTGGCACGATCTCAACTCACTGCAACCTCCGCCTCCCAGGCTCAAGCCTCAGCCTCCCGAGTAGCTGGGACTACAGGCGTGCACCACCCCGCACGGCCTTTGGTAAACAGATCTTGATTTTGTCTTCACCCTCCTCTCCCACAGGGAGGACATTAGGACCCTTTCTACCCCTGTACCTCCAATCCTCCTTCCAAGTGGCATTGTCTGCATAGTTCTTGTACTCTTCTCTTCCAGGGTCATAGTTTCTCATCTTTTGAACTAATCTTCTTCCCCATATCTGGTCACAATACTAAAGTGCATGTTTTCGTTTTGTTTTAGTTACTTGACTGTTTTTAAAATTGACAAGTCAGTCGTTCTCCTACATACGGGAAAAATGAGTCCCAAAAATATATATATATCTACAGGTCTCACTGCATCACCCAGGCTGGAGTGCAGGGGTGCCACCACAGCTCACTTGCAGCCTCGACCTCCCAGGCTCAAGCGATGCTCCCACCTCAGCCTCCCGAGCAGCTGGGACCACAGGCGCACACCACCACGCCCGGCTGATTTTTGTATTTTTTAGTAGAGACGGGGTCTCGCTATGTTGCCCAGGCTGGTCTCTAACTCTTGAGCTCCAGCGATCCTCCCAACTTGGCTTCCCAGAGTGCTGGGATTACAGGCGTGAGCCAATGCGCCCGGCCTAAACTAAATACTTTTAAGTTGCAGTGTCACCATTATTTTTTTCGAGCCTGTAGGGGTTATATAAAAGAAAGTCCAGAGCTTAGGTATTCGAGGGGCCGATCTCGAAGTAGCACTTAGAGGAAAGAGATCCCGGCGCTACCGGCTTCAAGGTGGCTCCTCCGAAAAGCCTTCCACCCTGGCCCCCAATCCCGCGGCGTGCGAGTTCCGTGGAGAAGGCCCCGCCTGCGGCCCCAGAATCGGCATTAGGGGCTCGTGTCCACCCGGGAAGGCCTCCCCTGAGCCCAGAGCAGAGACCTAAGAAGATGCGAGAAACCCTCCAGCAGACAGAAGCCCGCGAACTCAGTGCACTCGCGCTGTCTGAAGGAAGCCGGAAGTGGGCCGCCGGCAGAAGCCGACTTCCTGAGTTCGCTTTTCCTCTCTAGGAATCCGGAGGTTTCCGCATCTCTATGGTCTGGGCCTCAAGCGGCGGAGCCTGAGGTCTCTGGTGAAAGTGGCCTCCCAGCGAGAAGGGGAAGGAGCATCGGTTCATCTCTTCGTGATCCCTTTCCTACCCCTTCACACTCGTGCGCACCTGGCAGTACCACCAGCAGAGTCTCGGAAACTGCTTTCATCACGATTTAACAAAATGAAGACACAGGAACACACTAGGACACCCCCAACGTCAAGTCTCTGTAGCTTTTTTCCGGTAGTGTATGCACACATGCATTTTAAAAATTTAGATAAAGTCTAACATTCATGCAATAACACAGCTGAAATGACTAGTAATAATAATAATAATAACCCAAAAATGTTTGACATTTGAAGTTCCTTTTGAGTTTGAACCCCAGGCTGGGTCTGGATGAGCTGGTCTCATCTCTCAGCACAGACCCTGCCCTCTGGTCCCTAGGGCGGCGGGCAGGAGAGACACACCTGTCCTTCCATGTGCTCCCAGGGCTCCAGCTGGCCCATCTGTTGATTCGAAGGTTCTTGCTAACCAACTTGTATAGACTTTCTTATCTGTATTTTCCACTCTAAAAAGGGATAGGGAAAACGATGCAAATACAAATAACTGTAGAATCTAGTAAAATTAGAATTGTCTAGCTTTATAAAACATGGCATCCAACACAAATAAAGGTGTGGAGAAATTAGTTCATTCTGAGCAGACAGAATGTAAATATATGCCATCCTGTTGAAAAACTACTTGGCATTTTATATCAAAAGCCACCGTGACTCATGGGATCCCATCTGTGAAAATTTATCTCAAGCAAATAATGCAAGAGAAAGGAAAAGCTGTATTTTTGAAGTGATTCTGCAATGGACAACTATTGTTTTTGTTTGCCCAACATTCAGTTTTTCTTTTAATGATTTTAACAGTAGGATTTTTCTGCGGGAAACCTGCTAGCCCTCAATCCACTTCTGGGTGAGCCCATGACACAGGCCTGGCCAATTAGAATATCCCAGCATGGCAAGGCAGTAAGACATGAAGTCAGGAGCCAGACTGAAGGCCCCCCAGTCCTGGCTCTGCTGCTTAACAGATGCATGAATGTCAGCTTGTTATTTAGCTTCTCTGACTCTCAGTAGACTCATTTGTTGAATGGGCACATTAATAGTTCCCTGCCTCACTGGGTAAAAATTAAATGAATGAAGCAGGTATAATAATGCTTGTTACGTCCTACCATCATCAGTTCCTGCCTCTGTGACTCTGATCAATATTTTCTATGTCTAGCACGCTTTATTACCACCTTTTCTTTCTTTCCTTTTCTGTTTACTTTCCACATGTTGCAATATCATCTACTGCATTATCCTAGACATTTATTTTATATTTTTCTTTCCTACAGGGACTACCCTGAAGGTGGGACTGTGTCTTATTCACCTTTGTACTCTGGGTGCCTAACACTGTTCCCACCCCAGAAATGGTGCTCAATAAAGTCTTCTTGAAGAAAACAGAATAGCCTCGAGTCCAGAGCTGAGAAAGAAGTTGGAACAACTAGTGAAAAGGTAATAAATCCTAGACGATCAACAAAAGGGGAATAGAGGGAACCACATGCATATGAACAATTTTCTTAAAGAAAAACATAAAAACAAAAAACTTGATCCCTGGGGATTGCAGACTGCCTATCTCCCTATCCCTAGACTGGCTCCCATATGGTGGACAGATGAGTTCTAGGGACAGACTTGTGCCTAAAATTCACTTTCTGAATTACTGCTTCCTTTTTCTGCCTTAGGAATCATCTCTTTCCTTGGAGACTAAAAGGAGAAATTAGCATTCTCTTCAGATAGATCCAATCTACCTTCAAGAAAGACCACCCTGCAAGGCCAGTATTCATATGCAAACATTCAGACATAAAATGCAAAGTGTAGAGGAAGCTTAAGATACAGTAAACAAGGCCAGGCATGGTGGCTCACAACTGTAATCCCAGCATTTTGGGAGGCCAAGGCGGGAGGATCCTTTGAGCCCAGTAGTTTGACACCAGCCTGTGCGACATAGCAAGACCCCATCTCAACAAAGATACAGTAAGACACTAGGGAAGGGGCAGGCTTCGTTAGGTGCCTGGAGCAGATGTGTCAGGCCAGCCTGGAAACCCTTGAAAACCCTTTCTAATGAGTGATTGCTCATCTTTTGATGGTGATACTGAACGAGTGATAGCAGCATCAATTTCTCTGCCATACAAGACTCTCCTGGAATCCATCTGAGACTCAGAAATTCTCAGAGTTGAAAGAGATGGACAGGAGCACAGTTTGCCATTGAGTATAGAGTAGATCTCATCTACAACTTTGAACCATGGCCACTGACGCTGGGAACACTCCAAAGACACCCAGTTCCCTGGTCTGTGAGATCATCTGCTTAGTTTAAAGAACAAAATTAGTTGTTAGAAAGTTTTTCCATGAATACCTAATTGGTGTTAATGTAATGGTGTCCTAATTCAGGTACTAGTAACCCTTAGCAGCCTTCGGTGAGCCAGCCAGAACTTAACAGATAGAGGACTTCTTGACTTAACTAACTTCTACCACCAGGTTCTGCAATTTAGCAAACATTTTCACTTTTTTTTTTTTTTTTGAGATGGGGTCTCACTCTGTCACCCAGGCTGGAGTGCATTGTCATGATCTTGGCTCACTGCAACCTCTACCTCCCAGGTTCAAGTGATTCTCCTGCCTCAGCCTCCCAAGTAGCTGGGATTACAGGTGTGTGCCGCCACACCCAGCTAATTTTTCTATTTTTAGTAAAGATGGAGTTTCATCATGTTGGCCAGGCTGGTCTCAAACTCCTTACCTCAGGTGATCCGCCTGCTTTGGCCTCCCAAGATGCTGGGATTACAGGCGTGAGTCACCGTACCTGGCCTAAACATTTTCACTTACAATATTAATTATAATTTGTTAAGAATAATTTGATTTTCTCATAGCAAACAAATGAATTATTAGAAAGTGGAGGCTTTGCCCAGGGGCACGCATGTTAGTAAGCAGCCAAACCAAGACTCAGCCATGGTTTATTTTGTTCCAAATTCTGTGCTCTTTCCATAACTGCAGTGCTCGGCCTCCCTGAACTGGTAGATAACACTGACATAAATTCAGTGAAATAAATGCTGGCTGTGTGGGCCGGGCGCGGTGGCTCACGCCTGTAATCCCAGCACTTTGGGAGGCCAAGGCGGGCAGATCACTTGGGGTCAGGAGTTTGAGGCCAGCCTGGCCAACTTGGTGAAAGCCCAACTCTACTAAACAAACAAATGAACAGAAAACAAAACAAAACAAAAAACCAAAAATCAGCTGGGCATGGTGGCATGAGCCTGTAGTCCCAGCTACTCAGGAGGCTGAGGCAGGAGAATTGCTTGAACTTGGGAGGTGGAGGCTGCAGTGAGCCAAGATTGCACCACTGCACTACAGCCTGGGCAACAGAACGAGACTCTGTCTCGAAATAAATAAATAAATAAATAAATAAATGATAAATTCTGGCGGTGTCTACCTGGGTATGGGATTGATTGATCCATGACTGGGAAATTTGGGACAAGTCTGTTAGAGAGAAGGTGAGGGGCTCTTCTTGAGAGGCTCTTAAGAAGGTAGTAGGCCAGGTGCAGTGACTTGCGCCTGTAATCTCAGCACTTTGGGAGGTCGAGGTGGATGGATCGCTTGAGCTCAGGACTTCAAACCTGGGTAACATGGCAAAACTCCATCTTCACCAAAACTACAAAAAAAATTTAGCCGGGCATGGTGGCACGCGCCTATAGTCCCAGCTACTTAGGAGGCTGAGGTCAGCGGATCACTGGAGCCCGGTAGGTTGAAGCTGTGTGAGCCGAGATCATGCCGTTGCACTCCAACCTGGGTGGCAGTAAGATTCTCCTACGTCAGCCTCCCAAGTAGCTGGGATTAATGGGCATGTGCCACCATGCCCGGCTAATTTTTGTATTTTTTAGTGGAGACTGGGTTTTGCCGTGTTGGCCAGGCTGGTCACAAACTCCTGACCTCAAGTGATCTGCCCACCGTGGCCTCCCACAGTGTTGAGATTACAGGTGTGAACCACTGTGCCCGGTCAGAATTTGTACTTTTTAACACCACATTTGCTGTCAGCAGGGTGGTTTAAATTTTGAAACTAGAAGGGCTGTCTACTAAAGATAAAGAAAGATGAGAAAAAAAGCACAATTAGCTTTTCCAAGGTTTAGGTGATGTAACAAGACATAGAGATAAAGATGGATAGATGGATAGATGATTAGATAGACGGACTGATTGATTCACAGATAGAGAAAGTGATTATTAGGTTCACACATCAAAACGAAGAGAAATGAGCCTAGGGAAAGTGGATCTTTAGAAGTAACACCTGAACTGGATTAAAAATGCATTCTTGCAGGAGTTAATGTTTTTATTTTCTTTGTGTCTCCTGTATCAATCATCTTCCTGTGCCCTTCCAGACATTTCCATTTCTGGGAAAACCAAGGGTAAAACGGGCAGGAGTTTTGGAAAATCCCTTGCTTTGGAAAACCGTAAGACAGATGCTTGTTCCCTACCACCCTCTCAGCTCCTTACAGAGTGGTGGTGGCTGGTGGAGGAGGTGGGATCCCCCCCGATCCACACAGCTGTGGTGCCGTAGCCATCCTGTCACAGTCAGGGCAAGGGGGGAACCTGGGCAGTTGGCAGAAACACTGAGGGAGGCACAAGCCTCCAGGTGGATCTTGGGGGCCACTGTCAGTAGAGGACCCTCAGTTGGCGTGCATTCTGTTTAAGCATCCTTTGCAGGGTGGGAGTGTATGGCCAAAGAAAGGGGCTTCAGTAAGATTAATACAAATGGAGTGCAGCAATTAGTACATTTTCCTGAGGTCTCTTTTTCTAAAGTAGGTCCCTCTTGCCCCATCCCTGATCTCTGTCTGGTAACTTGTGGGGAATGTTGCTGGTAGCCCTCAGCTCTTTTGAATGTCTGCCACATGGAGTCCCATTTTGGGGACTGGTCTAAGTTCAGAAGGGCCTTGACTTAGGGGGAGCACTGTTCCCATTCTGCTACACCTCAGGGCTGATTGAGCTTTTTACTCTCCTCAGAATACTGACCTCATAGGATTTCCAAATTTGAGGGGAGTTTTGAATTCATCACGTCTGTTTCTTTTTGAAATTACATATTACTAGTGAGGAACCAGAGAATCAGAGAGGTTAGGTAACTTGATCAAAGTCACCCATCCTCACTGGGTGTGGTGGCACACATCTGTAATCCCAGTTACTTGGGAGGCTGAGGCTGGAGAATCGTTTAAGCCCAGGATTTGGACTCCAGCATGTGCAACACAGCGAGACTTTGTCTCTACAAAACATAAAAGAATTGGCCTAGCATGGTGGTGCATGCCTGTAGTCTCAGCTACTCGGGAGGCTGAGGCAGGAAGATTGCCTGAGCCCAGGAGTTGGAGGTTGCAGTGAGCTATGATCGTGCCACTGCACTCCAGCCTGGGCGACAGAGCTAAAAAATAAAAAAAATAATAAAACAAAGTCACCCATCCAACTAATCCATAGTGACAGAAAGCAGGTCAGTGGTTATGTGGGGACAGTGTAGGGGAGGAGGCGAAGGTCAGAAGGTGGTGCAAAGAAATTTTGGGGGATGATGGATAATTTCCCTATCTTGATTGTGTGTATAGTTTCATGGGTGTATATATATGCCAAAACGTATCAAATTGCACACTTTAAATATGTGCAGTTTATTGTATGCCGATTATGCTCCATGAAGCTGTGAACAAAAGGCTCCTATCTGGTCAGAGGCAGCGGAGGGACAAGGGCACCTGTTTTGTGCTGTGTCGTCTTCACACCCCACTAGCCCCAGGACTATCTTAAAAGCAAAGCTTATTCTAAGTCATAAAAGTACCTTTTCCCATACTGTCATTTTTTAAAAACTCTGTATTTCTAAATTTTCTATAATAAAACATAATAACACCCTTAAAACAAGTAGCAAATGCCCTTCAGTAGTTCCAATCTGACCTGGTCCTTAGATGGAAGTGTACCCTACAGAATTGGGAAGGGGTGGGGAACAGAGAAAGGTGTGATTTGTTCTTTTTTTGCTATGTTCATCTCGAGCAATGCATGTGAAAATATCTTTTCTAGATGCATCCAGTGAATTTAATTTAGGATTAAAAAAATTGAGAGGAACCAGGTTTCTATGATAGGACTGTGGTTTGTGGTGGTAGCTGGTGGTCCCCACTAGGTTGAAATAGTTTCTGAACAACCCCTAGATGAGGAAGAGGCAGGAAGCCTTCTAGGAAGTACCAACTCTTCTTTTTCTCCTTCTTTCCCTGATCAAACACCCAGGGCTACCAGGTTTGGCCAGCTTCCAGAGGTCCAACATGGCTTCTTTGTGGAGAACGTGAAAGTGCAGAGATAAACGTGGGTGTGTCCAACCGTCACTTCCTTTTATTGTTGAACTTGGGCTGACCCATAGAGACTCTGCCCAGCTGGCTTGATATGCTCAGCGTGGAAAATAATGCCCTTTGGTTTCCCACCAGAGTATGTCTTCATGCTGTATTGGCTACAAGGACCTAAGAAGAAACATTCATGCATCTGAAGGTTTTTCTCTCTGTATGATTTTTTTAAGAATTGCAAATGTAGTATACACTTATAATACTTGCACACAAGACAATTAGATGAAACGTAAGCAAGGGTAGAGGATGGGCAGTGACTCTGGGAGTCAGATGAACCCGACACCATTTCTGTCCAGGTCAGGGATATGTCTCTTTGTGCAGGTGTGGGAGGTGCTATACCTGAGTTGTCCAAAGCGCTTGGGGACAGAGGATGAACTCTGAGACCGAGATCTGGGCGTGCACACTACCACAGACATTTAACCCATATGCTGCCTCTTCACAGTGTGACTCCCCTGTGTCCTTTCCAGCCCCCAGAATTTTTGCCCTTCTCTGCCTCTGCACTGCAGGAGGCTAACTTTAAAAGACTGCAGACCCCTTGCCCTCTGGATTTGGGTCAAGACTGAACACTGGGAGGAAACAGGAGATGGAGGGCAGGAGGAGAGAGAGCCGGGGTATGTACTCCCTCAGGCTTTCTCCCTCCAAGATGACAGCCCCCTCTCCCAGCAGGGCTCTGGCTTTCCATCCTTAAATGCCTAGATAATGGATAACAGCTTCCCATGGTCGCTATTATATTACCTGGGATCTTTAACAAACCTTAGTGGCTCCTTTAATCCTGCCACACTTCTAAGAAGTCCCTTCATGGAAGTCTTGGCCTGGCAGCGATCTGAAACATCCATCATGTCCAAATGAACTATTTAAGTTTATGTTTCTTTTCCCAGACTTTGAGAGGGGCACAAAGGCAGGCAACATGTCCTTTTAAGCTTTAGTGCAGCGCTTGGACTGAACTAAATTATTGGGTTGACTAGGGGTGTTGTGATATTTTATTGAAATGATCTTAGACCTGGACATTAAAGGGCACTGCTGCTTGTGTGTTCTGTCTGGATGAACACATGATTGTACTGGGATGAGGTTTTAGCCTACAGGGAACAAGGTCCAGGACTATGTAGATCATGTTGTACAATACCCAGGGCAGCATGACTCCACGTAGGGTCTGAATCACACGCTTTTGTTGATAATGATGCAGAGGACGCTAGTCACAAAACTGATGATGATGTTGATGTTGATGATAATGGAATGTCCATTTACTGACTCAGTCAGAGTCACAGGAGGATTTAATTTTAGTACTGGTTTATTGCAAGAACTATTTGCTTTTTTTGGTCAATTTTTTTTTTTTTTTTCTTTGAGACGGAGTCTCACTCTGTCACCCAGGCTGGAGTGCAGTGGCACGATTTCGGCTCACTGCAACCTCTGCCTCCCGGGTTCAAGCGACTCTCCTGCCTCAGCCTCCTGGGTAGCTGACATTATAGGCATCTGCCCCTATGCCCAGCTAATGTTTGTATTTTTAGTAGAGACGGGGTTTTACCATGTTGGCCAGGCTGGTCTTGAACTCCTGACCTCAAGTGATCCACCCGCCTCAGCCTCCCAAAGTGCTGGGATTACAGGCATCAGCCACTGTGCCTGGCCTTTTTTTTTTTTTTTTTGGCAGGGTCTCACTCTGTCACCCAGGCTGGAGTACAGTAGTGATCCTCAGCTTAAGTGATCCTCCTGCCTCAGCCTCCCCAGCAGCTGGGACTACAGGTACGCACCACCATGCCTGGCTAATTTTTAAAACTTTTTTGTAGAGACAGCATCTCACTATGTCATCCAGGTTGGGTCTCAAACTCCTGGCCTCAAGTGATCCACCCGACTCAACCTCCCAAAGCATTGAGATGACACGGCCAACCTTTTACTTGAGGTAAAGTTTATATTCAAGGTACAGTTTACATACAATTACATGCTCTAATTTTAAGAATAGTTGGATGAGTTTTGGCAAACTTATTTCCCTGTTTAACCAGCACTCCCATCAAGATATAAAACATTTTTTATGTCCCTTTCCATTTAATCCCTGACCCAACCCTCTAAATTTTTCTTTTCTTTTTTTACTTTTTTTTTTTTTTTTTTGAGATAGAGTCTGTCTCTGTCACCCAGGCTGGAGTGCAGTGGTGTGATCTTGGCTTACCTTGGCCTCCTGGGTTCAAGTGATTCTCCTGCCTCATTCAGCCTCCCAAGTAGCTGAGATTACAGGTGCCTGCCACCACACCCAGCTAATTTTTGTATTTTTGGTAGAGACGGGGGTTTCACCATGTTGGCCAGGCTGGTCTCGAACTCCTGACCTCAGGTGATTCTCCCGCCTCGGCCTCCCAAAGTGCTGGGATTACAAGCATGAGTCACCATGCCTGACCCCTCCAAACTTCTTGACCTTGTGTCCAACAAACTCGTAGTCATCACCCTCAAATTATGTTAATCCTTGCCTCTGCACCTTTTCTTGTGCTGTTCTCTGTGAGGAAACTTTGTTTGCCCCTACACCTGGTTAACTTCCTATCTTCTTTAAGACTCCTCTTCCAGGAAGCCTTCCTGATCTTCTCTTCCATTCAGGCTGGGTGAGGTGCCTTTCCACAAAATCCTGTATTGCGCTGACTACATCTTCATTACACATAGATTTTATTTTATAACTTTTTAAAAAAATATTCTTTTTCCACTTTAAACTCTGAGCTCCTTGAGACAGGAACTGGATCACATTCTTTTTTTCCTTTTTTATATTTGTATTTTTCTGGTCTTATTCTCATAGAAAGGACTGAGTCATATTCTGCTTTGAATTCCAGACTCTGCCACAATGGCTGGCAAACAATATGTTTGTTGATTAAATAAATCAATGAATTAAATCAATTTTTTTCCCCCAGGACACTGGCATGAAACTTTGAATACCATATTACATGATAGGCTCTTTCAGTTGCAAGAAATAAAGACTCAGACAATGTGGGAGGATTCCTGAAGACACCCTTGCCCTTGGGAAGGCACTGACCCAACTTAATCTGAGGGGCTTGTCTGTGTCATGGCCCCTCCACTGCTCTCTGTTCAGCTTGTTTGCTTCCTTTTCTTCTTTTCTTTTATATGTATATAGGTATATATATATATATATATATATATATTTTTTTTTTTTTTTTTGAGACGGAGTCTCGCTCTTTCGCCCAGGCTGGAGTGTAGTGGCCGGATCTCAGCTCACTGCAAGCCCCGCCTCCCGGGTTTATGCCATTCTCCTGCCTCAGCCTCCCGTATAGCTGGGACTACAGGCGCCCGTGACCTCGCCCAGCTGGTTTTTTGTATTATTTAGTAGAGATGGGGTTTCACCATGTTAACCAGGATGGTCTCAATCTCCTGACCGCGTGATCTGCCCGTCTCGGCCTCCCAAAGTGCTGGGATTACAGGCTTGAGCCACGGCGCCCAGCCTATATGTATATTTTTTTGAGACAGAGTCTCTCTCTGTTGCCCAAGCTGGAGTGCAAATCTCGGCTCACTGCAACGTCCACTTCCCAGGTTCAAGCGATTCTCCTGCCTCAGCCCCCTGAGTAGCTGGGAATACAGGCATGCACCACCATGCCCAGTTCATTTTTTTTGTATTTTTAGTAGAGATGGGGTTTCGCCATGTTGACCATGCTGGTCTCGGACTCCTGACCTCAGGTGATCCACCAGCTTCGGCCCCCCAAAGTGCTGGGATTACAGGCATGAGCCTCTGTGCCCAGCCTGTTTGCCTCCCTTTTCTGATCGGCTTCTTCTGCTCACCTTTCATTTTGCCTTCCTCATAACTTCAGCTTGCATTTGGTTTCAGCTTCCTGTGGCCCTGACTTTATCTGACTCAAGCTGACATTTGTGAAGGTAATAATCTTAACAAGCTCCTCTCCGTTTTTCAGATCCACATCATGGTCCTATCGTGTGGGGAACTGGCCTCTGGGTCCCATGCCCAGCATCTCTAGTCCAATGAGCAAAGGTGGGTCCCACAAAACGTAGTTGCTTAGAGAGCAGGGCCTGACAGAAGGGGTGGGGAGGAGAGTGGCAGGCACTGAGGCCTCTCCTATCCTATTAGTGAGCAAAGCGCTTTGTATTTTTGCCTCTCTTTGCTCCTGAATAATTTTTCTCATCCTTCATTTTAGGAAAGCCACTTGTCTTCTTGATGCTTAGGGTTTCTAGAGATAAGGGATGCTGAAGTTGGAAGGAACTTCATAGCTCATCTTCTTGGTTAGATCCCAGCATGTGCTCTGTATGACAATAGGCTCAAAAGATGCTTTATGAGAAAAACATCAAGATATTCCAGCATTTTCTTAGGATTTCAGCTCACACCAGGAGCATACTTCTCAATGGTTCCATTTGCTTGGCAGAATCTCTGGTCTTCTGCATGGATGGATCTCTGCAGGGTCCAGGGTCCTCTAAATTGGAGGCTCTGAATCAGGGATTCCTGAAAAGGCACAAGAGGGCCCAGGCATGAACCTCTTGAAATTGCAAACTTCAGTCAGTGTTGTGTGAATGTGTGTGTATGCATGTGTGTGTGTGTGTGTGTGTGTGCGTTCCTGAGCGTCCATAGCTTTCATCAGATTCTTACAGGTAAATATCACCTGTGAGAATGGATAAGAACCACTGCTTTATTTATTTATTTATTTATTTATTTATTTATTTATTTATTGAGACGGAGTCTCGCTCTGTCTCCCAAGCTGGAGTGCAGTGGCCGGATCTCAGCTCACTGCAAGCTCCGCCTCCCGGGTTCACGCCATTCTCCTGCCTCAGCCTCCTGAATAGCTGGGACTGCAGGCGCCCGCCACCTCGCCCGGCTAGTTTTTTAGACGGGGTTTCACCATGTTAGCCAGGATGGTCTCGATCTCCTGACCTTGTGATCCGCCCGCCTCGGCCTCCCAAAGTGCTGGGATTACAGGCTTGAGCCACCGTGCCCGGCCTTTTTTTTTTTTTGAGACAGAGTCTGACTCTGTCACCCAGGCTGGAGTGCAGTGGCTCAGTCTTGGCTCACTGCAGCCTCTGGGTTCAAGTGATTCTTGTGCCTCAGCCTCCTGAGTAGCTGGGATTACAGGTTGCGCCACTATGCTGATTGATTTCTGTATTTTTAATAGAGATAGGGTTTTGCCATGTTGGCCAGCCTGGTCTCAAACTCCTGACCTCAAGTGATTCACCCTCCTGGGCCTCCCAAAGTGCTGGAATTACAGGCGTGAGCCACCACAGCCGGCCAAGAACCACTGCTTTAAAGGGACATTGGTTGACCATGCCTTTCTGAGGTAAATGCCTTCTTGTTTTCTTCCAACTTAAACATTTTATCTGCTACACTCAATAACCATCGAGTATGTTTAAGAGAAAGTGCTTTATATGAGAAAGCAGAAGGGCTCTTGATAGTAACTTAGAGGCTTCATCCTTGCATTTTTCTCAAGATGAAAATGCTGACATAATGTGGTGTCAATGTAGGTTCATCAGTTGTAACAAATGGGCCACTCCAGTGGAGGATGTTGATCATGGGGGAGGCTGTGCGTGTGTGGGGAGAGGGGATATATGACACGTCCCTATACCTTCTGCTCAGTTGTGCTGTGAACCTAAAACTGCTCTAAAAAATAAAGTCTATTAAAACAAGCAAACCAGCCAGCTGCAGTGGCTCACTCCTGTAATCCCAGCACTTTGGGAGGCCGAGGTGGGCAGATCGATTGAGCCCAGGAGTTTGAAACCAGCCTTGGCAACATAGTGAAATCCTCTCCACAAACAATTTTTGTAAAAATTAGCTGGATGTGGTGGTGCGTGCCTGTGGCCCCAGCTACTGGGGAGGCTGAAGTGGCAGGATTGTTTGAGCCTAGGAGGTTGTGGCTGGAACGAACCGTGATCACGCCACTGCACTCCAGCCTGGGTGACAGAGCAAGACCCTGTCTCAAAAAAAAGTTAAACAACAACAGCAAACCCAAACCAACCAACCAACTAACCGAAACACTAAGAACCAGAGAAGTAAAACATAATTCGCTCAATGCCAGACAGCTAGCCCGGTGAGGACTACAACCTTCCCCTGTTCCTTCTTCACTTCTTTGCTCTCTCTTTTTAAACCCACATGTTAGCAATTCTTCTGCTATTCGGTCAATAAATCGCCACCTCTAATTTTTTTTTCTAAGCATTTATTGAGGGCCAAGCACTGTGTTACACATCTCCTCATTAAAATGGTATAGCAACCTTTTCTGTTGATATTATGATCCCATTTTCCAATATTTACTTTTGAGTGAAGGACATCGATACTTAGAGATTGTAAGGAACTTACCTAGGCCTGCCGGCTTGTTAGTGGCAGAGCTGAAATGGGCAAGTCTGTATTTTCCACCGTGCTGCATTAGTGAGGGCTCTTTGTGTCACTTCTATGCATAACTCCGCCCCAAGTTAAAAGGCTCGCTCATCCCGCCAGGTCCCCCTCCTCCTCCTCCTCCTCCTCCTCCTCCCTCCTCCTCCTCCCCCTCCTCCCCCTCCTCCCCCCCCCTCCTCCTCCCCCTCCTCCTCCTCCCCCTCCCCCTCCCCCTCCCCCTCCCCCCCCCCCCCCCCTCCTCCTCCCCCTCCCCCCCCCTCCCCCCCCCTCCTCCTCCTCCTCCTCCTCCTCCTCCTCCGGGGCCCTGCCCTGCGGTCTCACCTGCTGCTCCGCGGGGTCCCGGCGAGGGCTGGACAGCGCCCCCTGGCGGCAGGTGGGCGCCCGCGCAGCGCATGCTAATGAGCCCGCGGCGCCGCTCGCGGATTGGCTGGCGCGGATTCCAGCTGCTTTCCAAGTCAGCGGCGCCTAGTGAGAGTCAGGGGGGCCCGGCCCGCGCCCTCCCCGCCCAGCCGCCTCCCCGTCGACGCCCAGGGCTGGGGCGAGCCAGGCTGCCTTTCGAACTTGGGGGGCTTCTCCTCTTGTCTCCCACTGGTGCTCTGGCTGTGAATCCATCCAGGGGCCAAGATGACAATCCGACACCAAGGCCAGCAGTACAGGCCGAGGATGGCATTTCTCCAAAAGGTAACCCTGGCCCCTCACCTGGGCCCTGGGAGGCGGGCCGGGGACCGCATCTGCGAGGCGTCCGAGGACACGTGGGGCAGGAGTGGAGGGCACTCCTTTGGGTCGATTTGTGCTGCTCGATTTTATTAAGTTACT